>NC_136932.1:33636901-33989648 GCF_949752795.1 Hyperoodon ampullatus | reverse complement strand
CCCGAGGCAGAAGCAAGTCTGGGGTGTTCCAGGAACAGAGAGGAGTCGCTGTGGTGGGGAGAGAGCTGGGAGCCGGGGGGGTCATAGAGGGAAAGGTTGGGGCAGACCAGGGAAGCCCTTAAGAGCATTTTAAACTGTCAGCTTTTTTTTTTTTTTTTTTTTTTTTGCGGTACGCGGGCCTCTCACTGCTGTGGCCTCTCCCGTTGCGAAAGCACAGGCTCCGGACGCGCAGGCTCAGCGGCCATGGCTCACGGGCCCAGCCGCTCTGTGGCATGTGGGATCCTCCCGGACCGGGGCACGAACCCGCGTCCCCCGCATCGGCAGGCGGACTCTCAACCACTGTGCCACCAGGGAAGCCCTAAACTGTCAGCTTTGAGTGAAAGCAGTCAGCATCACATCATTTTCCGCAGAAAACTGCATGGTGTCGGGTGTTAAAAGGATCGCCCTGGCGGTTCTGTCGAGAATGGACCTGGGGGCGGGAAGGGGGGAGAGAGAGGACAGGTGGGAGCACCAGGTGAGCGATGCTCGGGGCTCAGCCAGAGCCCTTCTGGGGGGAGTCGGAAAGAAGTCGAGGATTTTGCGCCTGAGCAACTCTCCTCCCAAGAGAATGAGGAAAGGTGCACGAGGTCTTCCTACTGTTACGAAAATGACTTTCATCTCACAGGTGCCCTCCAAGGGTCCCAGGGTCCCTCGGGGGGACCAGAGCACACGCTGAGAAGCACTGGTGTGGAGCAAGGTTCCCGTTTGTGAACTCGACGGGAAACGCCCCGGAAGGAGAGGCCTGGGCGTGGAGGGGCAGATTGGTCCCAGAGAAACTGAGCAGCAGTTTCGTCACCACAAACAATTCCCAGCAATAAACAGAATGTGGGTAATAAAACAGAGTCTAACCTTTCTTTTCCTCTGTGCTGAGTCCAGTCTCTCTCGCTCACAGCGGGCCGCGTGCACAGAGCTCGCACGCAGCCCTCCAGCCCGGAGTTCCCCGTGGGAAACGACTGCACCTGCGCCTCAGCTCGGGGCCGTGCGCAGAACCGCCGCGCACGACACGCAGTCCAAGATGGCGGCAGCGGGCCGTGTGCAGAGACACCGCCCCCTCAGAACCCCGCCCCTCTCCATGAGACCCTATAAAGCAGCCCTGCGCCTGCGTGTCGGGGAAGCACATGCTCTAGAGCACGGAGGCACCTCTCCGTTCTCTGATCCGAGAACAACGCTTTCCTTTGCTTCTGAACTGGACTTGGTCTCGTTCTGTTGGCTCCAAGGACACCGGGCAGGAGGACCCTCGTTGGGGTCCCACTCGAAAGGGTCGGTAATCGTTATATATACGAGTTTGCAGTTCCTAAGGTAAATTAGGATTTCATTCAACTTTTGCAAACTTTTACAGATTTAGCCAATATTTAACAGTTTGTTGGAGGATCCATTTCTAAGGACAATACCGTAAAGATCAAGACAAAAGATCTCAAAGCCTTAGCCTGTAATTCTCAGTGCTGATGCCTCTGCTGCACCGTTCTCAATGGCGTGTGGTCTGGTCAGCCCTGGGGGACCCTGAGACCCTTGGAGGGCATCTGTGAGATGAAAATTATTTTCGTAATAACAGGAACACATTATTCACCTTTTATCATTCTCATTCTCTCCTGAGTATGCACGCAGTAGAGTCCTCCAGAGACAATGTGACATGTGATGTCACAATAAATTGAGTGTCATAAAGTGAAGTCAGAATGAGAAAACAAATATCATATATTAACACATATATGTGGAATCTGAAAAAATTTGTATAGACGATCTTGTTTACAAAGCAGAAATAGAGACACAGATATAGAGGACAAACATATGGATACCAAGGAGGAAGGGGGGTGGGATTGAAGTATATACACTATTCATACAATGTATAAAATAGATAACTAACGAGAACCTACTATGTAGCACAGGGAACTCTACTCAATGCTCTGTGGTGACCTAATTGGGAAGGAAATCCAAAAATGAGGGGATATATGTGTACATATAGCTGATTCACTTTGTTGTACAGTAGAAACTAACACAACATGGTAAAGCAACTATACTCCAATAAATAAATGAATTGAGTGTAGGAACAGATAGGAGACTACTGTTGTCTTCTATTAAGCTGCGATATTGTAATATAATAAATATATATTTAGTCTTTTTCTGCGGCTCCTGGCACAAGACTTTTATTTTAAATCCTCAGGGGTTTCCTGAGTGATAGGGGTGAGAGGTGCATCTTTTGTTTTACAGAATGAGCTCCTTCCAACTGTACCTGGGTTTATGCTAATGAGGTGACTCTTAGTGGTCCCCAGCCAGCCTCAGGGTGAGAGCTGGTTGCCAGAGGGACCAACCACGTGATTAAAGGGTTGAGACTCTCAGCCCCAACTCCCCAACCTCCAGGCAAGGGAGAGGGGCTGGAAATTGAGTTACTCAACAGTGGCCAATGATTTACTCAATCATTACTTTTTTTTTTTTAATCTTTATTGGAGTATAATTGCTTAACAATGGTGTGTTAATTTCTGCTGTATAACAAAGTGAATCAGCTATACATATACATATATCCCCATATCCCCTCCCACTTGCGTCTCCCTCCCACCCTCCCTATCCCACCCTTCTAGGTGGACACAAAGCACTGAGCTGATCTCCCTGTGCTATGCAGCTGCTTCCCACTAGCTATCTATTTTACATTTGGTAGAGTATATATGCCAATGCTACTCTTCTTAATGAAACCTCTTTTCCAGCTTTGGGATTGGTGAACACACGGATGTGGGAGGGCAGTGTGCCCAGAGGGGGCGTGGAAGCTCTGCACACCCTCCTCCCCACTTGTCCCTGTTTGGCTGTTCATTTGTACCCTTTATAATAAACCAATAAACACAAGTTTCCCTGACTTCTGTGAACCGTTCTAGAAAATTATCGAATACAAGGAGGGGGTTGTTGGAACGCTCATTTATAGCCAGATGGTTAGAAGTACAGGTAGCAACCTGGGACTTAATTGGTGTCAAAAGTGGGGGCAGTCTTGTGGGACTGAGCCCTTAACTTGTGGGATCTGATGCTAATTCCACATTAAGTAGAGTCAAAATTGCAGTGAATTATAAGACACCTGGCTGGTGTCAGAAAAATGGCCTGATGTGTGGAAAACCCACACATCTGGTATCAGAAGCTTTGTGAGTGCATGAACAAAGGAGAAACACAGGGGTGTGTTTTTTTCCCCAAGAAGCCTATAATATGTTATGTGTGTGTATTTCCCAGTTCTGTCCTCTGAGAGAATCTAGAAACACAGGCACCCCAAAAGCAAAGCTCGTAGACCGTCCAGATCTTGATTTCTGAAAACTATTACGTGTTCACTACAGAAACCAGGGATCCTTAGAGAAATGGTCAGTGCAGGGGGCCTACAAGGTGGGCCTGAAAAATCTTGCTGTGTCAGAGGAAAAGAAGGGTTCAAGCTGATGGGCTTGTGTGGGAAGGTCACAGGAGCTGCTTGAAAAAGCCCCCACTGGCCACATTTAGGATGATTGGAGCCTGAAAAACAATATACTTGAATAAGTAAAAATCCACGATTCTACACTGATAATAACAGAGAAGAAAAGAAAAATTACTTTTGGCTTAGATGATACAAATATGATGAAAAACTTTTAAAAAATGAATTTTCCAAAATCAGGGTAGTGGTTGTCTACAGGGAAAGGGGGAAGGGAGCTGACTAGTGTGTAACACAATTTGCTCTGTTTACGTGTTTTATGGATGTTTCTGTATGTATCTTATTTTTTTAAAAAACAAGCAAAAAAAAAAAAGACATCTGCCACAAAATATGTGATCCATCGAATAAAGGCTAGAAAGATGAAAGATCAAAATTAGTTACGTATGGAACTATAGATGATTTTTAAATTCTCTTCCTTTTGCTTTCCTTCTTTCCTAATTTTCTGGGGTAAATATGCATTACTCTAGTAACATGAAGAAAACAAAGCCAGAAGGTTGCCCTCTGCACACACAATGCACACGGCTAGCACAACCTGCACACAACAGCACGAAGTGAGATGTATCACCCTTTCATGATTTCATTATAGGCACCTCTGTTTTTCTTCTTACGTATATCTTTCCACTTCTCCTTTTATTCTCCAACAGATGTTGCAGAAACAGAAATTTAGTTATAGATGCCTAGATGGAGCACAACTCTTTGATTAATGCACTTGGAATACTTCATTCGGATCAGAGTTTCATTTCTGACACAGTGGAAGAGAAGAGAATATGAAAATGTATGTGGTTGGACTGTGAAATAATGAGACTTGAATTTTTTTTTTTCAGTACCAAAATGTATCTGGAACTCCTCTTGAGTTCTTCGGAGTTCAAGTTACATTTCTTCAGGAGTTTTGGTAACATAAATCTTTCAGCTTCGAGGGTGAACTTCATTTTTGGAAACAACCAAAAATCACCCAGAGCCAAGTCTGATGAATAAGGTGGTTGATCGAGCAGGAAATTTTTTTTTTTTTTTGGTTAAAAATGAGGTGCAATTGTAGAGTGATGAGATATAAAACATAAACTAGCTCAGATGTCATTCCAAAGTGGAATTCTTTAAGCGTTTTGAGGCAGTTTTGTGAGGAAAGAAATGTAGAGCCCCCTCAAGAGAGTATTGTGAAAGAACAGTCATTTATCATCATCCCCTCTCCATTTCTCTCACCAAATGAGGACATAACAGTCTCAGCCCCCATATATCCTGGGACCATCACTAATCTCCCCGAAGGGGACCCCCTCACCTGGCACACCCATGTGCCCTCCCCCATTCTAGAAAGTGGTTTGAAATGCTGTCCTCGCCTCATGGAATTGAGTACAATCATCCATAATGGTCAACTCTTCCACACTTCCTTAAAATTAAAATGTTGGGGTTGGGCATCCTGATCTCTCTGGACAGAATCACTAGCCAATTATTCCAACATATTCCATTCTCTGAATCCCTGTCTCGGCAACTAAGGAGTAATTACCTCTTGTTCACTACAACCAACCCGAAGGACCTGTAGCAGTCTCTGGGTTGGGTTCCTCCTTTCCTAGGATGACTGTTTGTTTGCTCCTGGGGTCATTTTCTACCTGGAGTCTTCTCTCTGTGCAGCTGGAACCTGAGGGCCAGTGCAATTCATGTCAGAAGGTGCCCCTTTCCAGCTTTAGACTCTGAGCTGTTTCTTCTGTATCACAAACCCAGGCCACCCCCATGTCAGTGTAACCTTTCCAACAGGACACTCTGAGGCTGCAGGGGGACCAATAGCCCTGATCCCACAATCTTCTGGGCACCCTCTTTTAAAAATTTTTATTGGAGTATAGTTGATTTACAATGTTGTGTTAGTTTCAGGTATACAGCAAAGTCAATCAGTTATACATATACATATATCCCCTCTTTTTTAGATTCTTTTCCCATATAAGCCATTACAGAGTATTGAGTAGAGTTCCCTGGGCTATGCAGTAGGTCCTTATTACTTATCCATTCTATATACAGTAGTGTGTATATATCACTCCCAATCTCCCAATTTATCCCTCCCCCACCTCACCCCCTGGTAACCATAAGTTTGTTTTCTACATCTGTGACCTTACTTGTGTTTTGTAGATAAGTTCATTTGTACCCTTCTTCTAGATTCCACATATAAGTGATATCCCATGATATTTGTCTTTCTGTGTCTGACTCTCTTGATGAGAAAGTAAACCAGCGCCTGGGAGTGTGGCTGATCTGAACGGGGTGAGATCAAGCCAGGTCCCGAGGCTCCATCTCCCCCTACACAGAGCAGAATATCATGACAACGGCAGGTTGACGCAAAATAGATAAACCCCTAAAAGTTCCTAATGCCTAAAAATGCCATCGAGCTTTTAACTAATTACATTTCAAAACATGAAAGGAGTGGGTGAGGAGTTAGGGCTGTGAAGGCCACGTTGGGGGGACATTTCCACAACCAGAGTCAGAGTGTGCCGTTGGTGGAACTTGGTTCTGGCTTCAGCAAACAGTATCCATTTCAAAGCCTCCCTTATTTGTCAAACTAAGTTTATAAACACAGCTATTTGCTCATAAATGTGACCTTTAAGTCACATTGCTCTAAACACAGACTCACTCTTTGAGCACGCTGAGGGTGGGTGGACGGCAGGGGATGCCTAGAGAAAAGCCTTGAAGGAGCCCTCCACAGCCTCTCCCCAGCCACTCAGACCTTAAACAAACCTCCTACGGTCCATCTCTAACCACAAGTTCACCAGTCCTTCCAGTGAGTCCATAGATTTCTTTTTAATCTCTTGACTATTCACTATGTGCAAGGTGTTAGGTGGGCATAGTAAAGGTACACAACTCGAGAGAACAGTCATTGTCTTTAAGGACTGCATGCACAGCCATAAGACACCCACACAAATAGTATGAACTGTGGCAGCATTTGAGAACTACGGTCTGAAAGGTGTCTGGATAAAGTCACACTCTGAAGGGGAAGAGATCCATCTCTCCAGTGATGAGACGGACCGGAGGGCTTTGAAGAAACTGACTTCTGAGTGGGTCCTGGAAGAATGCTTATTATTTTGGAAAGCAGAGAAAATGTGAAGATCATTTTAAGACGAGCAAGCAACATGAGTGCAGCTAAGGAGCAAGGGGGGTGAATTAATATTTATTAAGCACATCATGTATACGAGGCATTATACTACCTCTCATGGGGGAAAAAAAAGGACAGCAAGTTTCATCAGAGCAGATTGTTCAATTATTTGGAAAGGGAAGGTTTATAGTCTTAAATAGCTCTGGTATCAGAACTGCATAAAGCAGGAAGTGGTAAGATAATAGATGATACCACAATCGAACACGGTTTAAAAGAGTGTCAGCTCATTCAAAGGCATTATCTGTAGTCTGTGACCCAAACTGTAGGGGTAGGAAGAGAAATAAGGCTGGAAAAGGTGGTTAGAAGTAATTTGATGAAGTATCTTGAATGCCCAAATTCGAAATGTATAGTTTGGTTTGAAGACCCTGGGAGTCATCAAGCGTTTGAGGGTGAACGCAACTCTAAGCAATGTTTGGGAAATGAATATAGCCTCAAAGTAAACAAGTAAATATTCCAAATGAGGGAATACTGAAGAAAGGAAAGCCAAGTAAGTCCTGGATGAGGGCTTTCGTTTAACATTTATGTACGAGGTCGTGTTCTCTTTACATCAATTTACTTTCCACGCCATTGAAAATTCTATTTTGGCGTCCTCATTTCCTTTCCTCATTGCTTTAATTCCATTAGCAGTCTGTTCATTTCAGTCTGCCATATCTTCCATCCCGTTTTCTGTTCTAGAATTGATTTCTCCACCTCATGAGGATAGTAGTGGTCTCAGCTCTTCACATTCATGGACTAACTTAATAACAGCCGTCTGAGGAAGGTAACTGCTTCCAATGCCTAGAGTCATGACCCAGCACCTAAAACAGCTCATTCTATCATCAGTGCCTGAAAAATATTTGTTAAGTGAATCCCATTTTACAGATGAGAAAACAAAAGCATGCAGAGGTTATATAAGTTCCTCAAGGTCACATCACTCTAAATTCTGGAGCTGGGCTTCCATCTCAAACATGAAATTCCTGCATTCTTATCACAATTCTTATCATAATTGTTTATCTCTTTCAAAGATGTTCTTATTCACCTTCATCTAGCCAATCTCTCATTTATCAACTCTTTTCATTGGCCTAGCTTGGTATTTATCAATTCTTATCAGTTTAGGAGTCACATCATCCAAAAATTTCCGAAATGTTTCTAGAGCTCAGTGATGTGAAGTATCTTCATTCTCTGGTTAGGCGTATTCAACATATTTTCACAGTTCCGTGCACTGAAAACGTTTTGGGTTTGGTGCCCTTTTCTCTACACCTTTGTTTCTGGGTATCTTGGTTATTACACCTAGAGTTATGAGAACCAGAAAATCATTCATCAAGACACAAATAACAGATGGATTGGATCATAAAAAGGTGATTGAGAGGAAACTGGTTAGAATTCCAGTTCCTATGTGTTCAACATACAACACACACACACACACACACACACACACAACTAATCTCTATCTGTAATTACTCTGCCATTGCCTTTATGATAAACCATCTGTTCCCTTACCCCTGACTGTATGCTTAGCACTCTGAGTCCTTAAGTATAGGATTGATTACACTATTGCATAAGTTTTTGTTTTTAAGTTTCTAGGGGTTTTCATGAGTTCTAGGTATTTGGTATTTATTCTTCCCCAATAGATGTTACAATCCTTGAAGATGAGAAGCAGGTTTCTTTCATATAACAATTTCTCTTCCATTTTCCCTCAGTGTGTGCTGGAGTGTATAGAGGATGCTAAATAAATTCTCTGTGCACACACACAAGCACACATGCACCCACACATATACACACACATGTCACGTGCACACACGCACACACATGGTAGCAACCTGCTCTCTTTCAAACACCAGTTATCTAAGTTGTATTTTGGACCTGGTTTTTTCTCCTTTGTTGACTGACTCTCCTGTAAAAATTTCATCAAGAAGAAAGTAAGTGCCTCAAATGAACTTATCTACGAAACAGAAACACACTCACAGATAGAGAGAACAGACTTGTGGTAACCAAGGGGGATGGGGATGGGGGAGGAATGGACTGGGAGGTTGGGATTAGCAGATGCAAACTACTATATATAGAATGGATAAACAACAAGGTCCTACTGTGTAGCACAGGGAACTATATTCAATATCCTGGGATAAACCATAATGGAAAAGAATATAAAAAAGAATGTATATATATGTATAACTGAGTCACTCTGCTGTACAGCAGAAATTAACACAACATTGTAAATCAACTATACTTCAATTAAAAAATATATTAAAAAAAGAAGAAAGTAAGTGACTTAGCTTCCTGTATAAGCTAACATTCTTCAATAAACAGCTTTACTTCTAGCATACTGGAACCAAAGACTATGTGTGCCATGGCTGTTTCCTAGGATTTTGATGACTGAATTAGACAAAGCCCTGTGGCAAGCAAGAAAGATTATAACTTCATACATTAATTGTAAACATAGCTATTGAGCATTAGGGTATGCCAACTAATGTAGGCACTACATATAAATATTAGATGCAAGACCCTTAACCCTAAGAAACTCTTAGATTTATCTGAGAAAGAAAATATGATAAACCTAAGATAAACTGATTATGTAAGATTGTGAATTCTAAGTGACCAGTAATTCAGACAATGAGGATTATATGAAAAGAAAAGAGAGTTTTATATGGGCAAAACTGGTCCAAAAAAGCTTCACAGAACTGAGACTTTACCTTCAGGAATGATTATATTTCAAATCAGCAAGAGGTAGAGCTTTGCCTTGTTGTTTCCTCTTCCTGGAACGTTGCTCTATCAATGGCTGGCTCCCTGGTGTCATTCCGAGGTCCTAGACTCAGTGTCACCTCCTCAGGGACATCTTCCTTAACTGCTGCATCTAATGGAGCCCCCCTTTTGCACCCAAGTATAGCACCTAGTTTTAAACCTCTCTCTAACACTTACTATCTGATATTTTTAATTGTTTTTGCTTATTTGTTTCCTACCTGTCTTCCTTCTAAAAGGTATGTTCCATAAGAGCCGGGACATTGTTTTGTGCGACTGCGTCCAGAGTTCCTTAAAGATTGCAGTAGTGCTCAGTAAACAGTAGAGATGCACGAGTGGGTGGATGGTTAAATGAATCATGAAAACAGTGTGAGGAAAGACCTGGAAGAGGTAGAGTGCAAAGAATAAGACTGATAGGCGACAATTCCAAACTCAAATGGAGAGGTTACACAAGGAGTGGCGGGGATGAGATTGCCTAGTAGTGAAACAAACAATGGATATAAACAGGCAATACACAAAATATAAGATCAAAATATCAAATAAGCATACAAGACACACACAGCTTCATTGGCTATTAAAGAAATGATGCAGAAAATAATTAGCATTAGAACAGACACCACTTAAAACTGACCAAAATGTTTAAGATGATAAAGCCCAGAGTTGACATCATTTCTCAAATTCAGCACTATTTCTAGAAAAAACCATACATCCAATATGTCAATGGACCCAGCAGTTCTACTCTTAGAATTTATCTCAGGAAATAATAGCCAAAATTGAGCTTCAGGAATGAATCTCAGGGGGCTTCCCTGGTGGCGCAGTGGTTGGGAGTCCGCCTGCTGATGCGGGGGATGCGGGTTCGTGCCCCGGTCCGGGAGGATCCCACATGCCGCGGAGCGGCTGGGCCCGTGGGCCATGGCCGCTGAGCCTGCACGTCCGGAGCCTGTGCTCCGCAATGGGAGAGCCCACGACAGTGAGAGGCCCGCGTACCGCAAAAAAAAAAAAAAAAAGAATGAATCTCAGGATTGTATATAAAAGTGAAAAATTGAAAACTGCATAAACATGTCGCAGTGAGCAATTCATGGAATGGATTAGGGTTTGTTCATGATGTAGAATATTATGCATTCATTAAACAGGATGCTTCGGTCATCAAAAATGTTCATGAGGTTTCACTTAGTAAAAGAGTCACTTATAAACAGTGTATATATGGCATGATCCCAAATCCATAAAGACAAAACAAAAATAAAATTTACGTACTGAAAATAAACTGAACCTTCAGGACCAAGCTGGTCAATAATTACCTGCCATATCTGCCAAATGAAATGAAGTTTACATAGTTCAATGAGAAAGTTTAGTGCAATTAGTGATAGGTCTAAAGAAAACTAAGCAAACAACAATATGCAATGATTATTAATTCTAGGGGAAACAAATTGTATGATAAAGGAACAATTGCTTTAAGGTGCAACGTGCCTCAGCTGTGACTAATATCTGCATGCCTTTTTTAAAACCATTTTAAAATTTTATTTTATTAAAAATTTTTATTTTTTATACAATTTTAAAGGTTACTTTACATTTACAGTTATTACAAAATATTGGCTATATTCCCTGTGCTGCACAATTCATCCTTGTAGTCTGTCTTACACCCAACAGTTTGTACCTCCTACTTACCCACCCCTATATTGCCCCTCCCCCATCTCCCCACTGGTAACCGCTAGTTTGTTCTCTATATCTGTGAGTCTGCTTCTTTTTGTTATACTCACTAGTCTGCTGTATTTTTTAGATTCCACATATAAGTGATGTCATACAGTATTATACTACTCAGCCATAAAAAAAGAGTGAAATTTTGCCATTTGCAGCAACGTGGATGAACTTGGAGGGCGTTATGCTAAGTGACATAAGCCAGGCAGAGAAAGACAAATACTGTATGATATCTGCGTGCCTTAATAATGCATACGCTAAACACAACAAAGAGTGTGATCGAACCTTGTTGCTCTAGCTGCAGAAAATGGGAGGGGCAGTGTATATGTGGGGTGACATAAGACAGCTAAACTCCATCCCCTGCAGAAGAAAACCAATAGATGACATCCCAAATAAGAATCAATGAGTAGCAGTATAGTGATATATTTAGAGACATATACCAGAATAAATAATAATGAGATTGAAAGCAAGTAGTGTGGCTTAGAGGTGGGACGTGGCAGTTTTCAGTATAACTACTATTAAACTTTTCCATAAACATGTGCCTAGATTGACTTGATAAAAAGTTTCAAATGGAAATGAGAGTTGAGATTTTGAAAGAAATTATTTTGATTTTCTATTTAACCTGAATTCAGTCACATACCAGGTTTTACTTTGCATTTAAAACAAACAACAACAAACAATCAGCTTCCAAATTTATTGCATCAAATCAAACAAATATTAAGTTCTTTCTTACTTACTGTCTTAGTCCGTTCAGGCTGCCGTAACAAAATGCCACAGATTGCATAGCTTATGAACAACAGAAATTTATTTCTCACAGTTCTGGAGGGTGGGAAGTCCAAGATCAAGCTGCCTGTGTGGTCTCATGCTGGTGACGGCCCTCATGCTGGTTCACAGCCCACATCTGCTCCCTGTGTCTTCACATGGTGGAATGGGCAAGGGTACTCTATGGGGTCTCCTTATAAGGGCAGTAATTCCACTCATGAGGGCTCCACCCTCATGACCTAAGCATCTCCCAAAGGCCCCACATACTAATGCCATCACATTGGGCACTGGGAATTCAACACATGAATTTGGGGAGGGGACACACAAAACATTCAGTCCACAGCATTTACCTATCAGTGTGTGAACTGGTGTTCTATGGCTATGTTTACAAAGGTAAAAATGCAGTAAGAAGCAAGTGCTTCCCCACCCTTGTGGACCCAAATGGCTCCTAATGAATCAGACCAGGATCAATAAGGCTTTTCCCTCATGTTGGGCTGCACCCCGCAGGGCTGCCCAGCCTCAAGACGGAAGGAAGAGCCCGGAGTCAGCGACAGAGACATCGATGGTTTAATGGATGGAGGAGGTTACATGCCCGAAGCAAGGTCCTGGAAGTACACCCCACTGTGTGTAGCGGACTGTGGGCAGGACGTGGCAGCAGTCTTTGTTCCTGGGGGAGCAGGAGGTTACCAGTTACAGGGGTTGGCTCATCGGTTACCAGGGAAACCAGCAGAGGGGCACACCCCTCATCGAACCTTTGATAAGAACCGTCTGGGCCAGGGGCACTCACTGAAATATGATTGCTTTGAAGGAGCAGCAGCCCAGGGGAGACTGAGCCCCTGAGAAAACATGAGACCTAAGCTACCCATTCCTTCTTCAAGACCCAGTTCATCATCTAAATTAACTAATATTTTTCCTTAACATATCGAAGATATGATTTCACTGACTTCTGGCTTCTACTGCTGCTGGTGAGAAGTTAGGCATCCGTCTGAACAGCAGCTTCTTTCTAGGTGATCTGTCTTTTCTCTACAGCTCCATTTAAGATCTTGACTTTAAGTGTTCTACATTTTCATGATGAGTCCTGGTAGGTATTCCTTCTTCCACATCCTTTTAGGAACTGTGACTTCCTGAATCTCAGCACTGGTATCTTTCATCAATTCTGGTCATTTTCTTATCCACCATCCATCCCTTCAAACATCGACTCTCCTGTCTCCCTCTTCATTTTCTCTTCTTCTCGGTCTCTGATTAAAGATTGTCCATCTCTTTTAAGCCTCCGTAATGTAGTCCAGCATTTATTTATATCTATTTTCTAGCTCACTAATTCTCTTCTGCTGGGTCTTATTTGCTGTTAAATTCAGACAGTGAGTTTTTAAATTTCATTTATGATATTTTTTATTTCTAGAGGAAGTTTTATTTGACTTTTTCAAATGTGCTTGATCATTTTCACGGTTTCTTTTCCCTTGCTCATAAGTTTAATCTCTTATTTATTTCTTTAGATATGACTCTTTTACAGTCTGTCTTTGACAATTCCAGTATCTGAAATCTTTTCATGTTTCATACTGATGTCCTTAGTTTCTGCTGCCTCTCAGTCATGGTCACTTGCTTCATTATTATTTTGGTATTTCTTATATAAATTAGTATCTTCTGGAAGTTTTTCCAAAGGAATTTTTTGAGGTTTAGTTTGAAGGTGGGTTCCTTCAGAGAAATCCTCCAAAAAGGGTTTGGGTTTCTGTTTGCCAGATGCCAGCGGGTACGACCAACCCAAGATCACTTTAAATCAAATTATAGGCTTGAGAATTTTTCAAAGATTTCAGTTAGTCTAAATTTTGCCTGCAAAACAGTGTGAGGAAGAGATGGGTATAGACATGGTTTCAAAGGGGACACTTTCTTTCCTTTACTCAGCATTCAGTTTCAATCAGGTAATTTTCTTTAGTGTCCACTGGGTGTCAAGATAAATTCTAACTAAATTTTACATGGGTAGCCTTTGGGGGAAGGGGTAGTCCCAGCTTTAATGACGGGGTCTCCTATTGAACACTGCACCTTGGGCAGCTCCTAAGCCATGTCTTCTGCCCCTTGAAGCTGTGAAAACAGAAGCTTTAGGTCACCAACGTCCAGCAAATATTCTTTAGTACTCTGCTCATCCCTGCACATTTCTACTTTCACTTGATTTTGGCCTCTAATGAATCCTTATTTTTATAACAGCTTATCAGTACAGGCTTTTAAATTTTTGATTGCATTTTAGCCTGACTTTTATTGTTTTCAGAGGAACAATGGATAAGAGCTGCAAGTCTGCCACCCTGTTGGAAATAACTGTCTGAAATTATTTGTTTTCCCAATTGCCTCCCCTGATATTGAACTATTTGTGAACAAGGGACCACGTCCTGTTTATGCATCACCTGTCCCTGTGTGAGGAGCTCAGTAAGGGTTCGCTGATTAAAATTATGAGTGAATACAATTTTGATAAAGCACCCCTTCAAAGGGATACACTTTTATTTTCTTTGATAACTAGAAATTTAATGAGTCATGTTCTTGAAGTTTTTTCATTAGCAGAAAATGACTTGTGCTACAACTTGCTCACTCTTTTCTTGGGAAGAGAAAAAAGTTTTAAGGTAAGGTGGCAGTACATTCAAGACAAAATCTGGAGGAAAGAGGATAGTATAGAAGAATTTAGCAAGCTCAGAGAAACTTCATGATGTTATAAACCTCCAGAAAAAAGAACTGGAATTTCATTTTGCCTCAGTCATTAGATAGTACCCTATATTAAACCCTGGTTATTTTTTTAATAAAGGAGGCTTAGCAAACTCATGGTTAGGAAATACACTTGGAATGGACACATAATTTAAGTGGAAAAAACAACCCAGAGTTTAGTGATCAAATATATTCTTACATGGTAAGAACCCCAAAATCTTTACGTGAACACAAATCCACTCAAAGCAGACATTCCCCTGGACAGACATTGTACTTCCAAATTAGGAAGAGGAGTACCCCCTGCTTCATTCAGCTGCAGGTGCCACAAATAAATCAATATATATGGTATACATACATATATACCATATATATATATACCATATATATATATATATATATACCATATATATGTACCATATATATGGTATATGTATACTTTATATACACCTACACAGACTTGTTTTAGCTTAGCTATTCTGAAATGAGTATCTGGGACCTGGAATAGTCACAGAAAGACCCAGAACTTGAGTAAGAAAAGTAATATGGGGAAAAAGAATTATATCAGCTAAAGGAGGCAGGATTTTTGGTTCTGGGAAGATAGGAGCCTTGGATCCCATGTATAGCCTCCCACTAATAACATATAGAAATGCAGGATAAAATATACAGCTTTTAAAAAAATCTGTGGCTGTTGCGGTAGAAAATGGTATGGTAGTTCCCCCCAAAATTAAACATAAAATTACCATATGATCCAGGAACTCCACTTTTAGGTATATATCTGTGCCCAGAAGAATTGAAAACAGGGACTTGGAGAGATGTTTGTACACCCATGTTCGTAGCAGTATTATTCACAATAACAAAAAGGTGGTAGAAGCCCAAGTGTCCATCTATGGATGAATGGAAAAACAAAACATGGTCTATACATACAACGGAATATTATTCAACCGTAAAAAGGAAGGAAATTCTGACACCTGCTACAGCACGGATGAAGCTTGTGGATAGTATGCTAAGTGAAATAACTGAGAAGGAAGAGGACAAACACTGTATGATTCTCCTTATGTGAGTTACCTAGAGTCATCAAGTTCATTGAGACAGAAAGTAGGATGGTGGTTCTGGGGGTGGGGGGAGGGGGACAGTGGCGAGTTAGTGTTAAGTAGCTATGGAGTTCAAGTTTGGGAAGATGAAAAAATGTTCTGGAGATGGAAGGTAGTAATGGTTGCACAACAGTGTGAAAGTACTAAGTGCCACTGAATTGTACGCTTAAAATGGTTTAAATAGTAAATTGTATGTTATGAATATTTTATCATAACACAAAAAATCTATGGCTGTGCTCAAGAGCAAAACGGGAAAGCATACAAGTCAGAAGTTGGGAGGGGGCTGTGGGCCGCTGAGGTAGGTGTATGACCTCATGCCCCAGCCAGGGTGGTGCAGGGTGGTGTCAGGGGGAAGTTATCTAATCTGGTTAGCTAGGAATTCGACCACTGATGGACTGCTAACTCAATGAAAACTGGGACTAATAAACTCTACCCCCCCAACCCCCCACCCCCACCCCCACCCGGACCAGAGACACAAGATGGAAGTTGTCTCAGCCATGACCCTCGCTGGGAAATCAGGAGACTAAATCAATAAATAATTCTCCCATGAAAACTCAGCATCTCGGGCCTGTGTGTTCAGAGTTTGCTCCATGCTGTGTTTGTGGTGTGGGAAATCCCTGCGCTGAAGGGTAACGTAATAAAATCACTCTTGGGCTGTGCTGGCTCTGGGGTGTTCAGAAGAAGCAAACAGAACACACTGGAGGGACTCTTGACAACTCAGGCTGCCAGGAGTCCCAAAGGAAAATAAAGTCCCTCTTGTAATCCCATATTACAAAATGCACAGGGAAATGATTCATGGAGAATGAAGTCAACAGAAAAAGGAAACATGAAAACTACAGCCCAAAAATGTAATTGAAAAATAATCTGGAGGAGAACCCAATGTGACATGAAGAAGAAAGAAAGGTATTAAAGAGTATGAAAAAATAAAATGTGGAAAGAGAATTGATGAACTGGAAGCCTGTCTAGGTATACTGCCCAGAACACAGATGGGAAGATACTAGAAGACAGGAAATTTAGAAGACATGGAATATAGATAGAAAAAATTCAACATACAGTTGGCCCTTGAACAACACAGGTTTGAACTGAGCAGTCCACTTTTACATGGGTTTTTTTCAATAAATATATACTGCAGTACTGCACAATCTAAATTCCTTGAATAGAATTCCTTGAATCCTTGGATGCAGAGCCGTGGGTCTGGAGGGCTGACTGTAAAGTCATATGCAGGTTTTCAACAGCATGGAGGGTGGGCATCCCTAAACCCCACTTGTTCAAGGGTCAACTGTATATCTAACAAGAATTCCAAAAAGAGGGAATAAAGTTAGTGGGGTAGAAATGATGTTCATATGATAATAGTTGACAATTATCCCGACTTGATAAAAAAAAATCTTCAGATTAAAGAAACACAGGAAACCTAAGCATAAGAAATACAAATAAATTCACACTTAGACTCATTGCAGTGAAATGAGGAAACCAAAATATTCAGGAAGAAAAAATAAATTATCAATAATAGAACAACAACTTAAACGGCAGCAGAATTTCTAACAGTATTATCAGAGGCTGGAAGAAATGGAGTAATAGCTTCAAAGCAGTGAGGGAAAATAACAGCAACTTAGAATTCCGTTATCAGAAGAGTAAAGATGATGGGAAAAAATTAGCTATATGCTGTTCATAAGAAACATACCGAAAATACAATGAAAAGGTGAGTGATAAAGGATTGAAAGCTATTATATACCAGGCAAATATTAACTGGAAAAAGCCACTGTGTTGACATAAGTAACAGATAAAAGAATAATTAAGGCAAAATATGCTGTTAAGGATAAAAAGGACACTACACATTAATAAAAGGGAAACTTTATCAGAAAGCTGTATTAATCATATACCGTACCTAACAATTTAGCTTCAAATTATATAAAGCAAAAATTGGTGGAAAACAAAAAGAAATTTACAAACCAGTATAGTGGAAGATTTTAATATTCCTTTCCCAGAATTGACAGATCAAGCAGACAAAAAGTTAGTAACGATAGAGACTATTTGGACGACTACAATTAACCAGCTGATCAAAGGGTGGTGTGTAGAACCCTGAGAATTAAAGAATACTCATGTTTTCAAGTATACATGGAATATTTTAAATAAGTTGACCATATAGTATGCTACTAACCAAGTCCAAACCAATGCCAAAGAATTGATATCCTACAGCCTACATCACAATAAAATTAAAAATCAACAACAAAATGATTTAATATGATTGGAATTTTTTTTTAATGTATTTCTAAGCAACCAATGAGTAAAGAAGAAATAAGGGAATTTTAGAACCAAATCATAATACAAACATTAAATACGAAGTCTGGAAAACAGCAAGTGTTGTGTGGGTAAATGTTTTCCAAGAGGCTCTCAGTGTTGGGTGGGGTATGTGGGGGGGAGCGGGGGTTGCGGAGGGCAAGGAAGGTACGATTCATAGCATTTGCCCATCCATACTGTAAGTATCCCACCAGGTCTGTTTCAAGCTACCAACCAAGGGTGGAGGTGGAATTGGGAAGAAATACACAAAATGAACTCCCACAGCCCAAAATGAGCAGGCTACCCTTGGTTCCAGTACACCACTGTAAACAACTGAAATCTATCTTTAAATGCACATAAGAAACAAAGAAGAAGGGTTGGAAAAGACTGTACTTAGCGTGTAAATCAAAGGTTAGAAAAAGAACAGAGCAGCAGGGTAAACCCAAAGGAATTAGAAGGAAGGAAATAATAAAGATAAGAGCAGAAGTCGATAACATTACAAACAAAGACACAGTCAAGAGGAGTAACAAAAGGAAAAAAATGGCTCTTTTGGAAGGCAAATTAAATAGGCAAACATCTGGCTAACATGATCAGAAGAAGAGAAATTAAAGCAAAAATAAACAATACTCTGAACAGAAAGAACATAATAGAGATGCAGTAGAAAAATAAAAGATAAATACTATGAACAATGCCAATAAACGTGAAAACGCAGATGAAAAGGGCAATTTTCTGGAAAAATATAACAACAAAACTGACTCAAGACAAGATATGAAATGTGAGCATACACGTTGCTATCAGAGAAACTGAATCAGCCCACCTGCCCCCTGCTGCTCTCCCCGAGACATACACAGGCACGATCGCCAAGCCTGGTTGGTTTTACAGGTAACTTCTGTCTTCAAGAGATGGATAATTTTAATATTGTAAAATTGCTTCAGAAAAATAGAAAAAAAAATCCACCCAGCTCATTTTATGGGGCCATTAAGCCTTGGGACAAAACTGAAAACATTAGGCTCCTTTCATACATGCACAAAGAGACAAATGTAAGAAATCACCCATTATTTTTTAAATCTGGCAAAGCAATCTCTTAACTCGTTGCTAATTAAGATTAATCCAAGAATGTGAAGACGCCTTAGAAGGTAGATTAATATCATCATCACATTAACAGATGAAAGGAGAAAGATCATTTCAATAGATGCAGAAAAGACATTTAATACAATCCAGTAATCATTCTTGATTAAACAAAGATACCTCCCTCAAATAAATAAATCCTCTCAAGTAAACTAGGAATAAGTGGGAACTCTCTCAACTCGATGAAGTATGTCTTCAAAAGCCCATTGCAAATACTGACATTAAATGTCAGACTACAGGTCCTAGCTAAGATAATGAGAAAATAAAAGAAAAAGTTAAAAGATTGAAATGTTTATAGCAGCCTTATTCATAATGGCCCCAAATTCAAAACAACCCAATTCTATTGACGTGGAGATGGGATAACAAACTGTGGGAGATCCGAACAATGGAATATTATTCAGTCATACAAGGATGGATTACTGATGCAGGCAACAATATAAATGAAATTTAAGACAACACTGTGCCGTGCAAAAGCAGCAAGTACCCAAATAAAATATCCTGTGTGATTCCATTTCTATAAAGTTCAAGAACAGGAAACACTGATTGATAGCCACAGAAAAGCAGACGGTTGGTTGCCTAGGGCTGGGAGGTGGGAACTGACTGCAAAGGAATGTCTTGGAGTGATGAAAATGCTCTATATCTTGATTGGGGTGTTCATTACACAAGTGTGTATAGTTGTCAGAACTAATTGAACTAAATAATTAGGACCTATGCATTTTATTGGTTGATAATTATATCTCAGTTTTAAAAAGCACAATAGACACGAAAAGCTAAAGATTGCAGAAAAGGTATAACGTAATTAGTACAAAGAATACATGCCTACATAGAATACCCAGGAGAATCTGCAAATAAATATTAGTACTAATAAGAAAGTTCAGTAAGTTTGCTAGAAATCAATATACAAAAATCAATAGTTATTGTTAAAGGACATTATTAACCACAGCAATAAAACTTTTAAGGTGTCCAGAAGTAAATCTAACAAATGGTGTGTCAGATTTTTATGGAGAAAGCAACAAAACCTTATGGGAGCAGGAAAGAAATAAAGGATTTACTATATTCATGGATGGAAGGGTTCGGTATTTTAAAGACTGCAATTTCCCCCAAATTAACCTATAAATTCAATACAATTTCAATAAAAATCACTGTAGAGTTTTTCAAAGAACTTGGCAAGAAAATGCTAAAAAATTGCAAAGAAGAGGGAGGAGGAGAGGCGGAGGAAGAAAAAGAAAAGGGGACTATCCTTTTGCATATTGGTACCCACTATAAAGTGTTAGTAATAATTTGAACAATGTGATATTGCCACGGGGAACCTTAGAAATAGAATCACTTAGATATAGAAATTTGAACTATGGCAGAGATGGAATTTTAGGTCACTGGGCAAAGGATGAGAGTATTCAATAAATGATGCTGGGACATCACCGTATAGGAAAAGATAGGCCCAACTATTCATGTGAAAGAGGGTAAAATTGGATATCTACCTCTTCGTCACAGCCCCAAATCATCTAAATGTGAAACTAAAATTTAAAAGAAAATATAGGAGGCTATCTTGATGACATCTGAGTACTGTCATTCCTATTTAAGATGCCAAAAGCATAAACCATATTGAGACAAGAAAATAATGAGAATATAACTATATCAAACTAAGAACTTCTGTGTATCAGGACAACAATGAAAAGAATGTCAAAAAAGAAAAAAGAAAAGAAAAGAATATCAGTAGCTACTATAAGTTGTATACAACCCATATAACTAGCTTTATATAATCGGAATATAATAGAATTCCTTAAAAACCAGGCAAACAATACAAGCAAAAAGGAAGCACAAATAAACAAATGGAAGACGCTTCAACCTCTCTGGTAATCAAAGCAAAATTCACACTAGAACAATAAAATACAAACCCATACTTATCAACTGTCAAAAATCAATAATCAATCATCAATCAATAAATCCAATGCTAACAAGAATGGGTGGCGCTACTGGGAATTGGGAAGTCTCATACAGTACTGGCATGGCTACAAATTGGTACTACTACTTTGAAGAGCAATTCTGGAATAACTAAAAAAAACAATTGATGATGTGCAAAATCTACCAACCAGAAATTAGACTCCTCGATGTTTGCCATAGAGCAACACATGCACAAGGAAATACGTGCGTGACTGTTCATTGTGACATGGTTCACAATAGGAGAAAACCACAAATGTTATCGAATCATATACCTTAAAAAACATACAAGTAAATCTGATGTATATTTATCATGGATGCATATATATTTAGAGAAAGTATATAATGATCCCCAGCAACATCGGGATAGTGGTGGGATATGGGACACCCAGATTGCCTGGGTTGGAATCCTGGCTTCTCTGGTTACCACTGTGTGGCCTTGGTTAAGTTACTTAACCAATGTTTCCTCAGCCCCTCATCTAGAAAAGGGGGGATAAAAATAGTATGTATGTCACTTGTCTACTGAAGGCTTTAAAGGAGCTAATGTATGTAAAGTGCTCAGATAATGGCCAGTATACAGTAAATGTGCTGCTTCTATTGCCATCATTATCATAATCATCCTCACTGTTGTCATTATTCCATCATCAAGACAGTGGGATGGGGGGGGCGGGGAGGCATGGAGATAAATCTATAGCTTTATCCATGAGGACATATGGCTACATGCAAACACACAGTAAACCTGAGTTTAATGTGAGTATGTGGCTGAGGGTACCAACTACAGGATTACTTGTCATAGAAATTTCTAGACTTTGCTGTGTGTTTCAAATAGTTCATATTAAAAGTTTTTTTTTTAAGTAAAAGGACAAATGACCTGTGCAATATTATGGAGAAATGTTTAAACTGCCTTGTGTATTGTATCACTGTGAGAGGAAGGTATTGTAGAAACATACTTTTGGACAAATGCTTGATGCCTAACTAGCTGCTAGGCAACTGCAAGTTACAAGTTAATTGTGAGAGGTTTCCCTCTCAGCCAGGGAAGTGAAAAGTAATTTTTTCCAGGAACATCTGAGATCCTGAAGCAGCAGAAATATGTGCCATTTCTGGGAAGGACATAAAAACTGAGCTCCTGGAAATGCCAAAGAAATACTGTTTTTTGATATAAGTATCCAAAAAAATGATTCCCTGAGAAAACAATTATAGTAACCTGTAGAACATTCGTTCACTTTTCAAATGAGTATTTATTGAGCTTCAATTATGCACACATATATATTTTCAGTTTGCCTTTTTGCCTGAGGCATACTTACCAGCTATTAAAAAAGAATAAGAAAAAGAAAGAAAACTTTACATCCTTTAAGTGCATCTGTCACAATAAAGAGTTTTGGGGTTATATATCTAGAAAGGTTACCCATCTAGATGTTTTTGGCAACAAGAAGCAAATGCCACCTACAAATGGCAGAACCAGTAGGGGTTTGCTGCTCTCTCACCTGAGAAGCCGGAAGGTGAGCCATCCTGTGTGGATACAACTGCTCCCCATTATCCACAAGACCTGGGCCCTCTCTGCCTCTCTGCTCTGTCATCCTGTGTGTCAGCATTGCTTCCACTCAAGGTGACGACATGGCAGCTGCTCAAAGGCGGAAAGCGCGTTAAGTAGCGGACCTCTTGCCCATCTCCTATTTTATAGGGTAGAAAAATCTTTCCCAGAAGCCCCTCAGGAGAATTTGACTTCCATCTCAGTGACCAGAACAGGGTGACATGGATGTTCCTAAACTGTTCATTGGCCAATAGAATTGGGATGACCACGACTGTTAGACCCACCACTAATCCGTCACCTGGGACTGGGACTTTCCTCTCTTAGTATATTACCCATTGTATCCAAACAAAACTTGGGTTATGTTATCAAGGAGGAAAGCTACAAAGAGGATCTATGAGGGTGGGCGATTCTTGCCTAATGAGAAAAACAAAGGCAAACAACAGAGAAAACACAGACCTAAATAAGCAGCATCCCCTCAGTATTCCCCAGTAGGACATATTGCCCCGCAGTAGGTATTACTCACCTCTTTCTTTTCAGGGGTACCAGATTTGCTTGGTAGTGAGCATCCAAATGCTCTCCAGAGATTGGGCCTCTTTATGGTCTAGGGGTGACTCTTAATTGGCTTTTGGCCACCATGGTAAATCCGTTCCCCCTGCCAAGTGACCAGTACAGGAGTGGAATGTGACATGAAGGTGAGTCTTCTGCGGAGCCTCGGGAAAGGGACAGAGGAAGGAGGCCCTCTCTGCAGTCTTGAAGCACTGCTGTGTGGGGGCATCTTTGTGGCAATGCTGCAGCCATCTAGCAAGTCTGAAGGATGAGGGGCTGTAGCCACCATAGGGAAAGTGGGAACTATTGTCAAGTTTCTAAATCAATCAGCCTTTCAACCACTCAACCCCCAAATTTCTTGTAATATGGGGTAACAAATTGTCTTTTTTGTTCAGGCCATTTTTGTTTGATTCTTTGTTGCTTACAGTCAAATCATCTTGATATTATACTTGCACTGAAAAATATAAAGCAAATAATTTAATGAGGGATTTAAAACATGTAGGTAGATAAGAAACTAACAAGAGCACATCTGGCTGCTTTAAACTGGTTCAAATCCATATGTTCAGAATAATCAAGTTTCACGATACTGCAGGAAAACGCTTTACTAAGTATTTCCTATATGTAAGGCATTTTTCTGAGCCCCAAAGTGAGGCTGCGACTGAGACAGTGAGTTAGGGACACAAAAGATATAACATGCATAATCCTTAAATTCAAGGAGGTCATAATACAACCGAGGAGAAAATCAGTTGACAGTAAAAATTCTAAACTGTACATCCCTTTTAAAGAAGTGGTCCCATTAGTTCAAGGATGGTATCTATTATCAACCAAGTAATGAATTGTACCATCACGTCACGCCATAATATATCAAATATCGGGATCACTTACCACAGAAAAATCTCTAGATCCTGAAGTATATTAGAAAAAACTTTAATTTCATAAGATCAATCCTTCTTTTGAAATAACAACTGACATCTGAATAGATCTACTTTATCCCTGAGCAAACTGAAAATTCATAGAGAAAGACATAATGTCCAATTTTTTTACTTAAAGCGTCTTACCACTTATGAATAATCATGACAGACTTGGAGTTAGTGGAGTCTAGATTCGTGAGTCTTTGCTGTGTTTGCATTTGTGCATGATTTCTGATTTGATAGTTTATCTTTAAATTTATTGATGAAAATAAAGCTACCGCAGAGATGGTGAGGGCAAGTTGACCTGTTCACACTTGATGTAATACATTTTGGGATTTGGGAGTGCCCAAGGCAAGTAGGATTCTAAGTAGTGGTAAGTGTGCATTTTGCTTTCCTAGAGACCCAGAGGGAGATGAAGAATGCTAAGCCCTGGCAGGAAGGAGCAACCCAGATATAAAATACATCAGCTCTGAAAGTGTCCACCAGAGCAGAAATTTATTAAAACCCCATTTTAGACCATAAAGCAAATGCATCAATAAAGCAGCAGCTCTCACTAAGCTAAGTCAGGTTTGTCTTGTGTTTTGTTGCAGTAGTTTTTTTATGAAAATGTGAGTGGTTGAGCAACCCTGGCTTTAAAAGGAGTATCTCAAGGGCCAGCACCATGACTGGCTGTAGTAGAGCGGGCTCTGCTCGATGCAGAATGGACAAGCCATCACCTTCCCTGTAAAAGCATTTGAGAGGTTTTCACTATGGCTGTGTTGCATTTTCCTCTTCAGAAACCAGCAAGTACCAACTTGGCCTGTAAATAGAATCTCTTCCTTCATAGAGGATGGTCATTTTGGCTGATTCCCAACTGGAAGAGTTTCACTAGATTGGAAAGGAGAGAAAGGCAAGTGGAGGATGGAAGAAGTTTTAAAGAATAAGAGGGTGTTTCAGCTTCTAAAACTTCTTCATCAGCCCAATTACCAGTTGTTGTCTGTAAGGCTAGCTGCCCCCTGCTTTTCATGGAATCCTGCAGTCCTGAAGGATGGTATGACTGTACATTAATTTTCAAATGAGCACACTTCACTGTCAAGGTCATGAAAGACAGGAAGGATGGAGAACCATCACATGTTGGAGGAGAAGGAGGAGACGTGATAACTAAAGACAATGTGGATATTGGATTGAATCCTAGAGCAGAAAAAGCATTTCTGTTTTTTCCAGGATTTCCTGTCTATCTATTTCCAGTAGATAGACAGGAAATCCAAGTGAAGTCTGTAGTTCAGTGAATAGCACTGTACCCTATTATGTTCTTAGTTTTTCTTTTTTCTTTTTTTCTTTTTGTTTGTTTTTGCAGTACGCTGGCCTCTCACTGTTATGGCCTCTCCCATTGTGGAGCACAGGCTCCGGATGCGCAGGCTCAGGGGCCATGGCTCACGGGCCCAGCCGCTCCGCGGCACGTGGGATCTTCCCGGACCGGGGCACGAACCCGTGTCCCCTGCATCAGCAGGCGGACTCTCAACCACTGTGCCACCAGGGAAGCCCTTTCACATCATTTTTATCTGTCAACAATACTATATGTATCTCTAAAAGTTTTTTTGTATTATCAAACATAACCACAACGTTATGCTAAGTGAAATATGCCAGTCACAAAAAGACAAATACTGTATGATTCCTAGAGATGCTTAGATAGGTCAAAATAAAGACAGAAAGTAGAATGGTGGTCACCAGGGGCTGGGGGGAAGGGCAATGGGGAGTTAGTGTTTAATGAGGACAGAGTTTCAGTTTTACAAGAGGAAAAGGGCTATGCAGATGGATGGTGATGGTTGCACAACATTATGATGCATTTATTGCCGCTAAACCGTACACTTAGAAATGACGGAGATACCAAATTTTATGTGTATTTTACCACAATAGAAAAGAATAGGGCTTCCCTGGTGGCGCAGTGGTTGAGAGTCCGCCTGCCGATGCAGGGGACGTGGGTTCGTGCCCTGGTCCGGGAAGATCCCACATGCTGCGGAGCGGCTGGGCCCGTGAGCCATGGCCGCTGGGCCTGCACGTCCGGAACCTGTGCTCCGCCATGGAAGGGGCCACAGCAGTGAGAGGCCCGCATACTGCAAAAAAAAAAAAAAAGGGCGGAAGAGTAAGACACGGAGATCACCTTCCTCCCCACAGATACACCAGAAATACAGCTACATGTGGAACAACTCCTACAGAACACCTACTGTACGCTGGCAGAAGACCTCAGACCTCCCAAAAGGCAAGAAACTCCCCACATACCTGGGTAGGGCAAAGCGGAGAGATTCCCGCACAGAGGATCGGTGCCAACCGGCACTCACCAGCTCGAGAGGCTTGTCTGCTCGCCCACCGGGGCGGGCGGCTCTGGGAGCTGAGGCTCGGGCTTCAGTCGGAGCGCAGGGAAAGGACTGGGGTTGGCAGCGTGAACACAGCCTGAAGGGGCTAATGCGCCACAGCTAGCCGGGAGGGAGTCCGGGAAAAAGTTTGGACCTGCCAAAGAGGCAAGAGACTTTTTCTTCCCTCTTTGTTTCCTGGTGCGCGAGGAGAGGGGATTAAGAGCGCTGCTTGGAGGAGCTCCAGAGACGGGCACGAGCCACGGCTGAAAGCGCGGACCCCAGAGACGGGCGTGGGACGCTGGGGCTGCTGCCACCACCGCGAGGCCTGTGTGCGAGTGCAGGTCACTGTCCACGCCACCCTTCCGGGGAGCCTGTGCAGCCCGTCACTACCGGGGTCCCGGGATCCAGGGACGGCTTCCCTGGGAGAATGCACGGTGCGCCTCGGGCTGGTGCAACGTCACGCCGGCCTCTGCCGTTGCAGGCTCGACCCACACTCCGTGCCCCTCCCTGCCCCCGGCCTGAGTGAGCCAGAGTCCCCGAAGCGGCTGCTCCTTTAACCCTGTCCTGTCTGAGCAAAGAACAGATGCCCTCCGGCGACCTACACGGAGAGGTGGGGCCAAATCCAAAGCTGAGACCCGGGAGCTGTGAGAACAAAGAAGAGAAAGGGAAACCTCTCCCAGCAGCCTCAGAAGCAGCGGATTAAAGCTCCACAATCAACTTGATGTACCCTGCATCTGTGGAATACATGAATAGACAACGAATCATCCCAAATTGAGGAGCCAGGAGTCAGTGCTGTGCCTCTGAGGTGGGAGAGCCAACTTCAGGACACTGGTCCACAAGAGACCTCCCAGCTCCACATAATATCAAACGGCGAAAATCTTCCAGAGATCTCCATCTCAACACCAGCACCCAGCTTCACTCAATGACCAGCAAGCTACAGTGCTGGACACCCTATGCCAAACAACTAGCAAGACAGGAACACAATGCCACCCATTAGCAAAGAGGCTGCCTAAAATCATAAAAAGTCCACAGACACCCCAAAATACACCACCAGACGTGGACCTGTCCACCAGAAAGACAAGATCCAGCCTCATCCACCAGAACACAGGCACTAGTCCCCTCCACCAGGAAGCCTACACAACCCACTAAACCAACCTTAGCCACTGGGGACAGACACCAAAAACAACGGGAACTACGAACCTGCAGCCTGCAAAAAGGAGACCCCAAACACAGTAACATAAGCAAAATGAGAAGACAGAAAAACACACAGCAGGAGAAGGAGCAAGATAAAAACCCACCAGACCTAACAAATGAAGAGGAAATAGGCAGTCTACCTGAAAAAGAATTCAGAATAATGATAGTAAAGATGATCCAAGATTCTATTTCCAAGATCCAAAATCTTGGAAATAGAATAGACAAAATGCAAGAAACAGTTAACAAGGACCTAGAAGAACTAAAAATGATCAAGCATCGATTAAAAACACAATAAATGAAATGAAAAATACTCTAGATGGGATCAATAGCAGAATAACTGAGGCAGAAGAACGGATAAGTGAGGTGGAAGATAAAATAGTGGAAATAACTGATGCAGAGCAAAATAAAGAAAAAAGAATGAAAAGAACAGAGGACAGTCTCAGAGACCTCTGGGACAACATTAAACGCACCAACATTCGAATTATAGGGGTTCCAGAAGAAGAAGAGAAAAAGAAAGGGACTGAGAAAATATTTAAAGAGATTATAGTTGAAAACTTCCCTAATATGGGAAAGGAAATAGTTAATCAAGTCCAGGAGGCACAGAGAGTCCCATACAGAATAAATCCAAGGAGAAATACGCCAAGACACATATTAATCAAACTGTCAAAAATTAAACACAAAGAAATCATATTAAAAGCAGCAAGGGAAAAACAACAGATAACACACAAGGGAATCCCCATCAGGTTAACAGCTGATCTCTCAGCAGAAACTCTACAAGCCAGAAGGGAGTGGCAGGACATAATTAAAGTGATGAAGGAGAAGAACCTGCAACCAAGATTACTCTACCCAGCAAGGATCTCATTCAGATTTGATGGAGAAATTAAAACGTTTACAGACAAGCAAAAGCTGAGAGAGTTCAGCACCACCAAACCAGCTTTACAACAAATGCTAAAGGAACTTCTCTAGGCAAGAAACACAACAGAAGGACAAGACCTACAATAATGAACCCAAAACAATTAAGGAAATGGAAATAGGAACATACATATCAATAATTACCTTAAATGTAAATGGACTAAATGCTCCCACCAAAAGACACAGATTGGCTGAATGGATACAAAAACAAGACCCATATATATGCTGTCTACAAGAGACCCACTTCAGACCTAGAGACACATACAGATTGAAAGTAAGGGGCTGGAAAAAGATATTCCATGCAAATGGAAATGAAAAGAAAGCTGGAGTAGCAATTCTCATATCAGGCAAAATAGACTTTAAAATAAAGAGACAAAGAAGGACACTACATAATGATCAAGGGATTGATCCAAGAAGAAGATATAACAATTGTAAATATTTATGCACCCAACATAGGAGCACCTCAATACATAAGGCAAATACTAACAGCCATAAAAGGGGAAATCGACAGTAACACACTCATGGTAGGGGACTTTAACACCCCACTTTCACCAATGGACAGATCATCCAAAATGAAAATAAATAAGGAAACACAAGCTTTAAATGATACATTAAACAAGATGGACTTAATTGATATTTATAGGACATTCCATCCCAAAACAACAGAATACACATTTTTCTCAAGTGCTCATGGAACATTCTCCAGGATAGATCATATCTTGGGTCACAAATCAAGCCTTGGTAAATTTAAGAAAATTGAAATTGTATCAAGTATCTTTTCCGACCACAATGCTGTGAGACTAGACATCAATTACAGGAAAAGATCTGTAAAAAATACAAACACATGGAGGCTAAAAAATACACTACTCAATAACAAAATGATCACTGAAGAAATCAAAGAGGAAATCAAAAAATACCTAGAAACAAATGACAATGGAGACACAACGACCCAAAACCTATAGGATGCAGCAAAAGCAGTTCTAAGGGGGAAGTTTATAGCAATACAATCCCACCTTAAGAAACAGGAAACATCTCGAGTAAACAACCTGACCCTGCACCTAAAGCAATTAGAGAAAGAAGAACAAAAAAACCCCAAAGTTAGCAGAAGGAAAGAAATCATAAAGATCAGATCAGAAATAAATGAAAAGGAAATGAAGGAAACGATAGCAAAGATCAATAAAACTAAAAGCTGGTTCTTTGAGAAGGTAAACAAAATTGATAAACCATTAGCCAGACTCATCAAGAAAAAAAGGGAGAAGACTCAAATCAGTAGAATTAGAAATGAAAAAGGAGAAGTAACAACTGACACTGCAGAAATACAAAAGATCATGAGAGATTACTACAAGAAACTCTATGCCAATAAAATGGACAACCTGGAAGAAATGGACAAATTCTTAGAAATGCACAACCTGCCAAGACTGAATCAGGAAGAAATAGAAAATATGAATAGACCAATCACAAGCACTGAAATTGAAACTGTGATTAAAAATCTTCCAACAAACAATAGCCCAGGACCAGATGGCTTCAAGGCGAATTCTATCAAACATTTAGAGAAGAGCTAACACCTATCCTTCTCAAACTCTTCCAAAATATAGCAGAGGGAGGAACACTCCCAAACTCATTCTACGAGGCCACCATCACCTTGATACCAAAACCAGACAAGGATGTCACAAAGAAAGAAAACTACAGGCCAATATCACTGATGAACATAGATGCAAAAATCCTCAACAAAATACTAGCAAACAGAATCCAACAGCACATTAAAAGGATCATACACCATGATCAAGTGGGGTTTATTCCAGGAATGCAAGGATTCTTCAATATACGCAAATCAATCAATGTGATACACCATATTAACAAGTTGAAGAAGAAAAACCATATGATCATCTCAATAGATGCAGAGAAAGTGTTTGACAAAATTCAACACCCATTTATATAAAAACCCTGCAGAAAGTAGGCATAGAGGGAACTTTCCTCAACATAATAAAGGCCATATATGACAAACCCACAGCCAACATCGTCCTCAATGGTGAAAAACTGAAACCATTTCCACTAAGATCAGGAACAAGACAAGGCTGCCCACTCTCACCACTCTTATTCAACTTAGTTTTGGAAGTTTTAGCCACAGCAATCAGAGAAGAAAAGGAAATAAAAGGAATCCAAATTGGAAAAGAAGAAGTAAAGCTGTCACTGTTTGCAGATGACATGATACTATACATAGAGAATCCTAAAGATGCTACCAGAAAACTTCTAGAGCGAATCAATGAATTTGGTAAAGTAACAGGATACAAAATTAATGCACAGAAATCTCTGGCATTCCTGTACACTAATGATGAAAAATCTGAAAGAGAAATCAAGGAAACACTCCCATTTACCATTGCAACAAAAAGAATAAAATATCTAGGAATAAACCTACCTAAGGAGACAAAAGACCTGTATGCAGAAAATTATAAGACACTGATGAAAGAAATTAAAGACGATACAAATAGATGGAGAGATATACCATGCTCCTGGATTGGAAGAATCAATATTGTGAAAATGACTCTACTACCGAAAGCAATCTACAGATTCAATGCAATCTCTATCAAACTACCACTGGCATTTTTCACAGAACTAGAACAAAAAATTTCAAAATTTGTTTGGAAAAACAAAAGACCCCGAATAGCCAAAGCAATCTTGAGAACGAAAAACAGAGTTGGAGGAATCAGGCTCCCTGACTTCAGACTATACTACAAAGCTACAGTAATCAAGACAGTGTGGTACTGGCACAAAAACAGAAAGATAGATCAATGGAACAGGATAGAAAGCCCAGAGATAAACCCACGCACATATGGTCAACTTATCTTTGATAAAGGAGGCAGGAATGTACAGTGGAGAAAGGACAGCCTCTTCAATAAGTGGTGCGGGGAAAACTGGACAGGGACATGTAAAAGTATGAGATTAGATCATTCCCTAACACCATACACAAAAATAAGCTCAAAATGGATTAAAGACCTAAATGTAAGGCCAGAAACTATCAAACTCTTAGAGGAAAACATAGGCAGAACACTCTATGACATAAATCACAGCAAGATCCTTTTGGACCCACCTCCTAGAGAAATGGAAATAAAAACAAAGATAAACAAATGGGACCTAATGAAACTTCAAAGCTTTTACACAGCAAAGGAAACCATAAACAAGACCAAAAGACAACCCTCAGAATGGGAGAAAATATTTGCAAATGAAGCAACTGACAAAGGATTAATCTGCAAAATTTATAAGCAGCTCATGCAGCTCAATAGCAAAAAAACAAACAACCCAATCCAAAAATGGGCAGAAGACTTAAATAGGCATTTCTCCAAAGAAGATATACAGACTGCCAACAAACTCATGAAAGAATGCTCAACATCATTAATCATTAGAGAAATGCAAATCAAAACTACAATGAGATATCATCTCACACCAGTCAGAATGGCCATGATCAAGAAATCTAGAAACAATAAATGCTGGAGAGGGTGTGGAGAAAAGGGAACACTCTTTCACTGCTGGTGGGAATGTGAATTGGTACAGCCACTATGGAGAACAGTATAGAGGTTCCTTAAAAAACTAAAAATAGAACTACCATATGACCCAGCAATCCCACTACTAGGCATATACCCTGAGAAAACCATAATTCAAAAAGAGACATGTACCAAAACGTTCATTGCAGCTCTATTCACAATAGCCCGGAGATGGAAACAACCTAAGTGTCCATCATCGGATGAATGGATAAAGAAGATGTGGCACATATATACAATGGAATATTACTCAGCCATAAAAAGAAACAAAACTGAGCTATTTGTAATGAGGTGGATAGACCTAGAGTCTGTCATACAGAGTGAAATAACTCAGAAAGAGAAAGACAATTACCATATGCTAACACATATATATGGAATTTAAGAAAAAAAAAATGTCATGAAGAACCTAGGGGTAAAACAGGAATAAAGACACAGACCTACTTGAGAATGGACTTGAGGATACGGGGAGGGGGAAGTGTAAGCTGTGACAAAGTGAAAGAGAGGCATGGACATATATACAGTACCAAACGTAAGGTAGATAGATAGTGGGAAGCAGCCGCATAGCACAGGGAGATCAGCTCGGTGCTTTGTGACCGCCTGGAGGGATGGGATAGGGAGGGTGGGAGGGAGGGAGACGCAAGAGGGAAGGGATGGGGAAACAGATGTATATGTATGACTGATTCACTTTGTTATAAAGCAGAAACTAATAAAAAAAATCCACATCATCTGACATGTTACATCAATACTGTTAAATTGAATTTGGCTGTTTTAGTTTTATGTTTAATTTTTTTTATCATTGGATAAGCATGAGATATTTATACTTACTTTTGTGAAAGTATCATTATAATAAAAATAATTCCAGCCAAGAACAACAAAAAAGAATAGAACAAAAAAAAGAATAGAGCAAAAATACTATTAAAAAACTATAATAGTCTTATCATACTGGAAAAAATTAATAATAATGCCTCATCAAATATCCAGGAAGTGTTTAAATTTTCCCAATAACTCATAAGTTTTTTACAGTTAGTTTGTTTCAACAAGATCCATGCTTTGCTTTTGGTTTTTATGTCTCTTAATTGCCACAGAATCTAAAGATCTGCAGAACTTTTCATTTTCTGGGTTTTGTTGATTGCATCATTTGCGGTGTCATTTGACACACACTTTGAGCTAGAGGCTTTCCTTCTGCTCACCCTCCCTTAAACATCCTCTTCCACACCAGCTTCTGTTCTGGAGCCTGTGATGGGGAACACTCCCAAGCAGGGCTCACATTCATCGCTATGGCTTTATTCCGGCCCACTTGAGACCCACACACCCAGCTGCCTAGTGGAAACCTTGACCTCCAATCTCAGTGAGCTTGTCCAAAACAGAGTTTATTGTCTTCTCTCCCTCCTTCTACCAAACTTCCAGCCCTCCAGTGTCCCTTCTCCTCGGTGAATTTGGAAGCACAGTCTGCACAGAGGTCAAAGTCACAAATGGGGGCGCCATATTGGAGTACTCCCTCTCCTTCACCTCCTCTACCCCATCCTCTCAATCCTACCTGAACCATCTAATGCGTCCACTTCTGACCATCGTCAGTGTCACCACCTCAGTTCATGCCACAGGTGTCCCTCATCTGGATGTTATCTAGTATCTCCTCTCCATTGCTGAATATCCCCTAACTGGTTGTCCTGTCATATTTCAAATTACTTTTTCATTTGGCATTTAAAATCATCTTTCTACAACAGATCTGATCACATTGCTTTGCTAGTTAGAACCCTTCAGTGGCTCTCCATCGCCCTAAGGATAAAATCCAAACTGTTAAACCGGGAAGGCTCTTCAGGATCTGGACCCTCCTTACCTTGGGAGGCTCACTTCCCCCCTACTTCCTGCAGAGCCTCACGCTGAAGCACCCCTGTCATCAAGGGCTCCTTCTGAATCTCTAGATGTGCCTCTAGGCTCTAGTGTGTCTCGCTGTTGCCCTCACACTCTTTCCCCCCACCTGCTCAGCCCGACTTGTGCTTGGATTCCTGCAGTTAGGTTCCTCCAGTCCCCCTCGCTGTGACCCCCATAGATGGTGTTGGTTGTTCCTCCTAGGCCCTCATAGGCCCCAGATTTAGCCCTAAGAGCACTGTCTGTATCTCTCACTACACAAAATCTCCTTAAGATCATGTCTTTTACATGCTTTTTATATGCTCAGGACCTGACAGATGCTTAGCACATAGCAGGCACTTAACTAACTGAACTGATTAAGGAGTGAAGGAATAAATGAATGAATCAATTAACCAGTGAGTGAAAATGCTCTTGTAAATGGTCCAAACATACCAAAGGCAAGCTAGATAATTGATTTTCAGAAATTTCTAGCAACAGAAGTCTTTTAGTCTTTTACTATGACTTAGATTATTCAGCACAATCTGTTATTCCCTTTATCTTGCTTGATAAGGCTTTTTTTTTCTTTTTTAATGTAGCAAAGGAAAATTACCTTCAGAACATTTTCCAGATAAATGATGAAGTTAGAACACAGGGCATAGCAGGCTTCTGAGAGTTGATAACGATTGCGAGATTAAAGAGATTAAACAGGAGATTAGAGAGCTCGAGGACATTCTAGAAACAATCTGAGTTTAAAAAATCAGATGAGATATTAGATTCTTTTCTTTCAACATACCAAAAATGTGTAATGTTCTCCTCTTTGCAGGATAGTCCTACTAATGTGGTGTTTCCATGGCTACTTATAATGCATTTCTCTGTATGAAACAAAACATGATGTGACTCTTTTTAAAGCTAGCAGTGCACATGAAAAAAGCTATTTTAGTACCTAACAAGAATGTCCATACTTGTAATGTTTGCACTCTTTTAACAGACAGGCTCCAATCCTCTTTTGACTTGTCATGGACATGACTATGAAATTCTGGTTCTTTGATGACTGACCTACAGTGAGAGTCCTCCCACCACCCCCACTGTGGCCTCTCTGCAGGTCAGGGTAATTTAAGAGAAACCACTCTTATTTGTAGAGATTAGAAAAACGATAGTGACCTTACGATGACCTCTGCCATCTTGGGAGATGATGATGTGATTTTTCAAACCCAATTCCATGCAGTAAACATTGAAAGTTTATGTAGGTTATTAAGTCCCATCAAGAAGAAACATCCTTCACCAGCCTCTTTGCTCATCCCTCTCTCCCTACTGTTACAATGCATACACCTTAAGAATGCTACCAGGAGAACCAGGAGAAACAAACCTAAAATCCCCCATGAAGCCCCAGTTTCAAATAACACATCTGTAAGTAACCCCATCTAGTGATGACAAATGCCTTCAGTGTGCACTGGCCAATCAGCACTTGAAAACCATCATCTAGGCAAGGTCCTTTCCATTCTTAGCTGGAGCAATAACAAGAACAGCCATAAATGTCCTAGCATCGTGGGAAAGGCTAGTGGCAAATAAGAAAACGTAAAGCAGGCTTGCTGTCAGTAATTCGTCATAACCACGTAAACAGCAGAGCCTGACTGCATCCTAAATTATGAGTTGAGTTGAAATCTTAGTTCAGTTATTCCAATTGTACTTAAGGTGATAAATTCATCTCTGAGTACAACTTGATGAAGGCCTATTAATTGTGATATGTAATTTTGAAATTGCCATTCTTTTCCTTTTTTTAATGTATGAAACTTTTATACTTTATTTTTATTTTTTGAATTTTATTTTATTTTATTTTTTATACAGCAGGTTCTTATTAGTCATCAATTTTATACACATCGGTGTATACATGTCAATCCCAATCGCCCAATTCAGCACACCACCATCCCCACCCCCCCCGCGGCTTTCCCCCCTTGGTGTCCATACGTTTGTTCTCTACATCTGTGTCTCAATTCCTGTCCTGCAAACTGGTTCATCTGTACGATTTTTCTACGTTCAACATATATGCGTTAATATACGATAGTTGTTTTTCTCCTTCTAACTGACTTCACTCTGTATGACAGTCTCTAGATCCATCCATGTCTCTACACATGACCCAATTTCATTCCGTTTGATGGCTGAGTAATATTCCATTGTATACATGTACCACATCTTCTTTATCCATTCATCTGTTGATGGGCATTTAGGTTGATTCCATGACCTGGCTATTGTAAATAGTGTTGCAATGAACATTGGGGTGCATGTGTCTTTCTGAATTAGGATTTTCTCGGGGTATATGCCAGAGGGATTGCAGGGTCATATGGTAATTATAGTTTTAGTTTCTTAAGGAACGTCCATACTGTTCTCCATAGTGGCTGTATCAATTTACATTCCCACCAACAGTGCAAGAGGGCTCCCTTTTCTCCACACCCTCTCCAGCATTTGTTGTTTGTAGATTTTCTGATGATGCCCATTCTAACTGGTGTGAGGTGATACCTCATTGTAGTTTTGATTTGCATTTCTCTAATAATTAGTGATGTTGAGCAGCTTTTCAAGTGCTTCTTGGTCATCTGTAGGTCTTCTTTGGAGAAATGTCTATCTAGGCCTTCTGCCCATTTTTGGATTGGGTTGTTTGTTTCTTTAATATTGAGTTGCATGAGCTGTTTATATATTTTGGAGATTAATCCTTTGTCAGTTGATTCATTTGCAAATATTTTCTCCCATTCTGAGGGTTGTCTTTTCATCTGTTTATGGTTTCCTTTGCTGTGCAAAAGCTTTGAAGTTTCATTAGGTCCCATTTGTTTATTTTTGTTTTTATTTCCATTACTCTAGGAGGTGGATCAAAAAAGATCTTGCTGTGATGTATGTCAAAGAGTGTTCTTCCTATGTTTTCCTCTAAGAGTTTTATAGTGTCTGGTCTTACATTTAGGTCTCTAATCCATTTTGAGTTTATTTTTGTGTATGGTGTTAGGGAGTGTTCTAATCTCATTCTTTTACATGTAGCTGCCCAGTTTTCCCAGCACCACTTATTGAAGAGACTGTCTTTTCTCCATTGTATATCCGTGCCTCCTTTGTCATAGATTAGTTGACCATAGGTGTGTGAGTTTATCTCTGGGTTTTCTATCTTGTTCCATTGATCTATATTTCTGTTTTTGTGCCAGTACCATATTGTCTTGATTACTGTAGCTTTGTAGGATAGTCTGAAGTCAGGGAGTCTGATTCCTCCAGCTCCACTTTTTTCCTGCAAGACTGCTTTGGCTATTCGGGGTCTTTTGTGTCTCCATACAAATTTTAAGATTTTTTGTTGTAGTTCTGTAAAAAATGCCATTGGTAATTTGCTAGGGATTGCACTGAATCTGTAGATTGCTTTGGGTAGTATAGTCATTTTCACAATATTGATTCTTCTAATCCAAGAACATGGTATATCTCTCCATCTGTTGGTATCATCTCTAATTTCTTTCATCAGTGTCTTATAGTTTTCTGCATACAGGTCTTTTGTCTCGCTAGGTAGGTTTATTCCTAGGTACTTTATTCTCTTTGTTGCAATGGTAAATGGGAGTGTTTCCTTAATTTCTCTTTCAGATTTTTCATCATTAGTATATAGGAATGCAAGAGATTTCTGTGTGTTAATTTTGTATCCTGCAACTTTACCAAATTCATTGATTAGCTCTAGTAGTTTTCTGGTGACATCTTTAGGAATCTCTATATACAGTATCATGTCATCTGCAAACAGTGACAGTTTTACTTCTTCTTTTCCAATTTGTATTCCTTTTATTTCTTTCTCTTCTCTGATTGCCATGGCTAGGACTTCCAAAACTATGTTGAGTAATAGTGGTGAGGGTGGACATCCTTGTCTTGTTCCTGATCTTAGAGGAAATGCTTTCAGTTTTTCACCATTGAGAATGATGTTTGCTGTGGGTTTGTTGTATATGGCCTTTATTATATTGAGGTAAGTTCCCTCTATGCCCACTTTCTGGAGAGTTTTTATCATAAATGGGTGTTGAATTTTGTTGAAATTTTTTTCTGCATCTATTGAGATGATCATATGGGTTTTATTCTTCAACTTGTTAATATGGTGTATCACATTGATTGATTTGCATATATTGAATAATCCTTGAATCCCTGAGATAAATCCCACTTGATCATGGTGTATGATCCTTTTAATGTGTTGTTGGATTCTGTTTGCTAGTATTTTGTTGAGGATTTTTGCATCTATTTTCATCAGTGACATTGGTCTGTAATTTTCTTTTTTTGTAGTATCTTTGTCTGGTTTTTGTATCAGGGTGATGGTGGCCTCATACAATGAGGTTGGGAGTGTTTCTTCCTCTGCAATTTTTTGGAAGAGTTTGAGAAGGATGGGGGTTAGCTCTTCTCTAAATGTTTGATAGAATTCACCTGTGAAGCCATCTGGTCCTGGACTTTTGTTTGTTGGAAGATTTTTAATCACAGTTTCAATTTCATTACTTGTGATTGGTCTGTTCATACTTACTATTTCTTCCTGGTTCAGTCTTGGAAGGTTATACCTTTCTAAGAATTTGTCCACTTCTTCCAGGTTGTCCATTTTATTGGCATAGAGTTGCTTGTAGTAGTCTCTTTGGATGCTTTGTATTTCTGCAGTGTCTGTTGTAACTTCTCCTTTTTCATTTCTAGTTTTATTGATTTGAGTCCTCTCCCTCTTTTTCGTGATGAGTCTGGCTAATGGTTTATCAATTTTGTTTATCTTCTCAAAGAACCAGCTTTTAGTTTTATTGATCTTTGATATGTTTTCTTTTTTTCTATTTCATTTATTTCTGTTCTGATCTTTATGAATGCTTTCCTTCTGCTAACTTTGGGTTTTGTTTGTTCTTTCTCTAGTTCCTCTAGGTGTAAGGTTAGATTGTTTATTTGAGATTTTTCTTGTTTCTTGATGTAGGCTTGTAGAGCTATAAACTTCCCACTTAGAACTGCTTTTGCTGCATCCCATAGGTTTTGGATCGTCGTGTTTTCATTGTCACTTGTCTCTAGGTATTTTTTGATTTCCTCTTTGATTCTTCAGTGATCTCTTGGTTATTTAGTAACGTATTGTTTAGCCTCCAATGTGTTTGTGTTTTTTACGTTTTTTTCCCCTCTAATTCATTTCTAATCTCAGAGCGTTGTGGTCAGAAAAGATGCTTGATATGATTTCAATTTTCTTAAATTTACTGAGGCTTGATTTGTGACCCAGGATGTGATCTATCCTGGAGAATGTTCCGTGTGTACTTGAGAAGAAAGTGTAATCTGATGTTTTTGGATGGAATGTCCTATAAATATCAATTAAATCTATCTTGTCTATTGTGTCATTTAAAGCTTATATTTCCTTATTTATTTTCTCTTTGGATGATCTGTCCATTGGTGTAAGTGAGGTGTTAAAGTCCCCCACTATTATTGTGTTACTGTCGATTTCCTCTTTTATAGCTGTTAGCAGTTGCCTTATGTATTGAGGTGTTCCTATGTTGGGTGCATATATAATTGTTATATCTTCTTCTTGGATTGATCCCTTGATCATTACGTAGTGTCCTTCCTTGTCTCTTGTAACATTCTTTGTTTTAAAGTCTATTTTATCTGGTATGAGTATTGCTACTCCAGCTTTCTTTTGATTTCTACTTGCATGGAATATCTTTTTCCATCCGCTCACTTTCAGTCTGAATGTGTCTCTAGGTCTGAAGTGGGTCTCTTGTAGACAGCATATGTATGGGTGTTGTTTCTGTATCCATTCAGTGAGCCTGTGTATTTTGGTTGGAGCATTTAATCTATTCACTTTTAAGGTAATTATCAATATGTATGTTCCTATTGCCATTTTATTAATTGTTTTGGGTTTGTTTTTGTAGGTCCTTTTCTTCTCTTGTGTTTCCCACTTAAAGAAGTTCCTTTAGCATTTGTTGTAGAGCTGGTTTGGTGGTGCTGAATTCTCTTAGCTTTTGCTACTCTGTAAACCTTTTGATTTCTCCATTGAATCTGAATGAGGTCCTTGCCGGGCAGAGTAATCTTGGTTGTAGGTTCTTCCCTTTCATTACTTTAAATATATCGTGCCACTCCTTTCCGGCTTGTAGAGTTTCTGCTGAGAAAACAGCCGTTAACCTTGTGGGAGTTCCCTTGTATGTTATTTGTCATTTTTCCCTTGATGCTTTCAATAATTTTTCTTTGCTTTTAATTTTTGACAATTTGATTACTATGTGTCTTGGCGTGTTTCTCCTTAGGTTTATCCTGTATGGGACTCTCTGCACTTTCTGGACTGGGTGGCTATTTCCTTTCCCATGTTAGGGAAGTTTTTGACTATAATCTCTTCAACTATTTTCTCGGGTCCTTTCTCTCTCTCTTCTCTTTCTGGGACCCCTATAATGTGATTTTTGTTGCATTTAATGTTGTCCCAGAGGTCTCTTAGGCTGTCTGCATTTCTTTTCATTCTTTTTTCTTTATTCTGTTCTGCAGCAGTGAATTCCACCATGCTGTCTTCCAGGTCACTTATCCGTTCTTCTGCCTCAGTTATTCTGCTATTGATTCCTTCTAGTATAGTTTTCATTTAAGTTATTGTATTGTTCATCTCTGTTTGTTTGTTCTGTAATTCTTCTAGGTCTTTGTTAAACATTCCTTGCATCTTCTTGATCTTTGCCTCCATTCTTTTTCCAAGGTCCTGGATCATCTTCACCATCATTACTCTGAATTATTTTTCTGGAAGGTTGCCTATCTCCACTTCATTAAGTTGTTTTTCTGGGGTTTTATCTTGTTCCTTCATCTGCTACATAGCCCTCTGCCTTTTCATATTGCTTACCTTTCTGTGAATGTGGTTTTTGTTCCACAGGCTGCAGGATTGTAGTTCTTCTTTCTGCTGTCTGCCCTCTGGTGGATGAGGCTATCTAAGAGGCTTGTGCAAGTTTCCTGATGGGAGGGACTGGTGGTGGGTAGAGCTGGCTGTTGCTCTGGTGGGCAGAGCTCAGTAAAACTTTAATCCCGCTTGACTGCTGATGGGTGGGGCTCGGTTCCCTCCCTGTTGGTTGTTTGGCCTGAGGCAACCCAACACTGGAGCCTACCCCGGCTCTTTGGTGGGGTTAATGGCGGACTCTGAGAGGGCTCACGCCAAGGAGTACTTCCCAGAACTTCTGCTGCCAGTGTCCTTGTCGTCACAGTGAGCCACAGCTGCCCCCCACCTCTGTAGGAGATCCTCGAACACTAGCAGGTAGCTCTGGTTCAGTCTCCCCTGGGGTCACTGCTCCTTCCCCTGGGTCCCGATGTGCACACTACTTTGTGTGTGACCTCCAAGATTGGAGTCTCTGTTTCCCCCAGTCCTGTCAGAGTGCTGCAATCAAATCCCACTAGCCTTCGAAGTCTGATTCTCTAGGAATTCCTCCTCCTGTTGCCAGACCCCCAGGTTCGGAAGCCTGACGTGGGGCTCAGAAACTTCACTCCAGTGGGTGGACTTCTGTGGTATAAGTGTTCTCCAGTTTGTGAGTCACCCACCCAGCAGTTATGGGATTTGATTTTATTGTGATTGCACCCCTCCTACCATCTCAATGTGGCTTCTCTTTTGTCTTTGGATGTGGGGTATCTTTTTTGGTGAGTTCCAGTGTCTTCCTGTCAATGACTGTTCAGCAGTTAGTTGTGATTCTGGTGTTCTCGCAAGAGGGAGTGAAAGCACGTCCTTTTACTCCACCATCTTGGTTCAGGAACCATTATTTTCTAAATAGTCTAAAATTGCTGTTTTGATTTCTTCCTTGCCCTGGGTTATTTAGGAAAGTTGTAAAGGGCCACGATGTTTATTTTTGTGTGTGTGTTTATACTAGTGTTAACACATTTTAAAGTGTTATTGCTGCATTTTGTGCCTGTATAATTCCTATGATTTGGAATTTATTAAAATGTTTGTGTCCTCTAATCTGATTGGTACTTGTAAATACTTCATGACATATGATGTAGTCTCTTTCAAGAATATGTTTTTTTTAAATTTACATTGCTTTTTGAACTTAGTAAGAATGATCGCTTAAATGTCGACATTTTAATGCTTTCATTATGCATCACCATTCTTATATGCATTAGTCTCTTATTCTTCAGTTCTCTGCTATGGCTCATTTCTAGTGAGCAGGACATTTCTGGTCATTTTTTTTTTTAGGACTGGCATATATGAGGCATATTTTCTGCATCCTCAAATATACCTAAGAAAGTCTCTGTCACATTTGCCCATACAAAATACTGGCTTGATCTAAAACACTTGAGCTACATTTTTCCCAGCAGAATTATGTTTTAATTGCTTCTTTTTATTTTGGTGTTTCTGTTTGTGGGGGGAAAATATGCCTAATTTTTTCCCATTATATTTAAATTCCTTGAAATTAGAATTTTAATTCAGATAATCTATGCATACTTTTATTAAATTTGCCTAACATTAATTTTGTCCTTTGATTTAAATATGTAAATCTTTCTCCCATAAAAAATTCGTGCATAATTTTTTTCATTATTGCTCTTCTTTATTGCTCCTTCTTTCCTGTTGGAAATATTTTTGTGTGTATATGAGATCTCGCGATTTTCTCTTCAGAATCTCTCTTCTATAACTGTTAGGTATATTTTTAATTAATATGCTTTTGTGGGGCAGCTTTACGTTTTCAGAAAAAACTGAGAGAAAGTAGAGTTCACATGTGCTCCTCACACTTCTCCTAATTACCCCAGTTACCATTATTAACATCCTGAGTTACTGTGGTCATTTGTGACAATCAATGAGCCAATATTGGGACTTCCCTGGTGGTGCAGTGGTTAAGAATCCGCCTGCCAATGCAGGGGACATGGGTTCGATCCCTGGTCCAGGAAGGTCCCACATGCCGCGGAGCAACTAAGCCCACGTTCCACAACCACTGAAGCCCTCGCACTCCAGGGCCCGTGCTCCGCAACAAGAGAAGCCACTGCAACGAGAAGCCTGTGCACCACAACGAAGAGTAGTCCCTGCTCGCTGCAACTAGAGAAAGCATGCACGCAGCAACGAAATCCAAGTGCTGGTGAGGATGAGGAGCGACAGGAATGCAGACAGGGAAATGCAGATAGGGAAAAAAAAAAAAGAGCCAATATCAATATATTATCATTAACTGAAGTCTACAGTTTACATTAGGGCCGTCTCTCAGTGGTACACATTCTATAGATTTTGATAAATGTATAATGTATAATGACATGTAGGTCACCATTATGGTAACCTGCAGAATAATAGATTCATTTCCCTAAAAACTCTCTGTTCTCTACTTATTATTCTTTCCTTGTACTCCCCAAACCTTTGGCAACTTTAATCTTTTTATTGTCTCCATAGTTTTACTTTTCGAAAATGTCATATAGTTGGGATCATACAGTATGTCGCCTCTTCAGACTGGTTTCTTCACTTAGTAATACACATTTAAGGCTCCTCCATGTCTTGCATGGGTGATAGCTCACTTCTTTTTAGTACTGAATAACATTCCATTGTCTGGATGGACCACAGTTAACCTACTAAAGGACATCCTGGTTGCTTCCAAGTTTTGGCAATTATGAATAAGGTTTCTGTAAGCACCTGTGAACAGGTTTTTATGTGGACATGAATTTTCAACTCATTTGTATAAATACCAACAGGCACAATCGCTGGATCATCTGGTAAGAATATATTTAGTTTTGTAAGAAATCGTCAGTTCCACTTTGGAACTGTCTTCCAATGTGGCTCTATCATTTTACATTCCCAGTAGCAAAGAATAAGGGTCCCTGTCGCTCCTCATCCTCACCAGCACTTGGTATCGTCAGTGTTCTGGATTTGGGGCCATTCTAATAGGTGTGTAGTGGCATCTCATTGTTTTAATTTACATTTCCCCTGTGACATATGAAGTTGAACATCTTTTCTCATGATTATTTGCTATCTATATATCATCTCTGGCAAGGTACCTGTTCAGATCTCTTGCCCATTTTTAATGGGTTGTTTTCTGATTTTTCAATTTTAAGAGTTCTTTATACATGTTGGATACTGGTCCTTTATCTGATTTGTGTTTTGCAAAGATTTTCTCCTAGATTGTGGTTTGTCTTTTTATTCTCTTCATAGTGTCTTTTTTGCAGAGCAGAAGCTTTTAAATGATGTTGTATCTAAGAAGTTATCATCAAACCCGAGATCACCTAGATTTTCTCCTATGTTATCTTCCAGGAGTTGTGTAGCTGTACATTTTACATTTAGTTCTATGATCCATTCTGAGTTAATTTTTTGAAAGGTGGAAATTCTGTGTCTAGATTCGTTTTTTCCCATGTGGATGTCCAGTTGTGTCAGCAACATTTCTTATATATATTTTCAAGTAATTTTTTTCAATTTATCCTGTTAGTTCTTGAACTTGTTGAACTTTTCCTTTAAGTCACAGTGAAAAGGGCCATGAACCCACAATTGGCTAAGTTACCTCCATCATTGTAGAATAGAAGTTTGGATTAGAAGATAAATGGTTATGAAAAAAAATGGAATAAAGTACACCAAAGAAGATACATTTCTTGCTTCCCTGTATCTGTGGCCTGAGAATCATACCTGCTACACTTTCTGACCAGTTGTGTACCATTACTTATTTCTGAGACAGAGATTTCTAATACCATGTAACATCATGCGTTAAATCAGAACTAAGTGCATATTTCTATATTTCTTAACTTGGCAAATGAGGTGGTTCATTAGAAAAAGGTGGGGCTATTGGTTTGATTATTTTTTTCATGGCATAATTCTCAACAGCAATCTTTAAGGAGTTCTTAAGCAAATTCAAACTTTCCTGACACTAAATGATGGATATATACTGAAGTCGTACATTCTGGACAAAGTTTTCTAATAGTACAAATATTTCATAATTTCTTGATAAAATAATAATCTGTATTAAGTACTGATTTTTCTGTCAATTCTTAAAATACCTTAAGGTACCTAAGCTCAGTGTGTTTGTCTTCTCGTTTTTAAGGAACAAATTAGTTTGAGTTCAAATGAAAATAGGACAAAATTAAAACAAAATAGGACATTTGACCCATTTTATAAGCAGCAGCCTAGTAAATAAAGGCAGGCATGGTAAATAAAGGTCTCCAACTACCTTCTCTATAATGCAATGGATGGAAGTGATGAATGAAAAAAAATTTTCCTATTTGGCTTTTTCTAAACTCTCTTCATCTTTCCAGCATTTGTACCAAATTCACCCTAGTTATAATTTGAAGGGGACAGTCATGGAAAAGTCCTAAGAAGTGTCATCAAGTTCGTTTCCTAATTGAGACACATTTTTTTCTAATATCGATTTTTTTTCTTATGTTTTCTGTACTTAAAAGCCTCTACTAAACAAAGAAAACTTTCTGGTAAACAAGGAAAATACACATTATTTAAGTTTCTCTTTCACATAAATGCACATCTCATATGTGCACATATTCAGACATATACCCTGAAATCTAAAGTACCTGAGTCAAATCAGTCATTAACACCAAATGCATAATCTGTTTCAAATCAGAAATGTTTTATTTTTACTTTCTTACTTCTCCCACCTCTCACTCCACCATATTTGTATAATTCCCTCTATCCTTTCCACTATGCCACATCCTTTACCTTCTTGAAATCAGTGTAAAGTGACCTCTTCCAGAAAACTTTCCCCATATAAGTGTACCCTCCCCTTTACAAAAAGCTCAGCTTAAGTTATTTGTCATCCTCCACATCACTGTTAAGACACTGAATTTCATCTGCAATTTACATGGAGTCCATGCTACACCCAATGTTCTACTCTATTCAGTCACATATTCCTTGAAGGCACAGAGGTAGTTTAGATGTCAGGACTTCACGTTCCCAAGGTTAGGGCTACACATGGAGCTTCCAGGAAAACCCCCTTTTGGCTTTCTCTTCTTCCCCTCTTTGCCAGGAACAGGAAATAGTGACCAGAGTATGGTGGCTATACCTTGTGACCCTGAGGATGGAAGCACTTGTGGTAAGGATGGCTGAACTGAAAGACAAGGTGCGTCCTCCATTCCAACACTGGGCTGTCCACTTCTGTGTATCAGCTAAGGTTCCATCAGAGAAGCAGAATCCCTAGATGGGTGTGTTCTGTTACAGAGTCTGGACCTTAGGCTATCGCAGGAGCAGCTTAAGCAGAATCTGTAAGGCTGTTGTCCTTGCACCCGATGCTGGGCTGGAGGCTGCAGGCAGTGGAGAGAGGAAGATGGAAATGAGGAGGAAGAGAACAAGCGGGACCCACAAGCACAACCCAGAGTCCCTGGGGACAGACTGAACCAGTGTCAGATCTCACTGCCTCTGACCTTAGTGATGTGAATATCCTTTAGAAACTGGGCACCTTCGTCACCGAGCTAAATGGGTACACCTGGCCCAGGTGCAGGTGTCAGAGAAGCTGAAGGCGGATCCAAGAAAAGATGGAGCAGCTGTGGGCCCAGGTGCTGGCTCACCTCGTTGTGTGATAAGGTGAGTCAGCAGGTAATGACAACATGTGTGAGCTACACAATGGCTGCGATGGCCCTTCTATCTCCAAATCTCCCAGAGAACCTCTCTGCGACCCACTTGACCTGGAGATACACAGGAAAGGTCATTCTGGGATTTGTAGTTTAACACAGCCTGGTTGATAGAAAGCCATCATGTTTTGGATTTCTTTACACTTTCTCTTGTCTATACCACCTTATTTGGGACACCATTATCAGCAACCAAAATGTAATTCCTAGCCAATACTGGACCCCTGTAAGTAAACGATGACCAATAGTTGAACTGGATAATGAATAAGATGTGTGGATCCAGATGACTTCAACAGAGACTTTTCTTGTCTTGATAATATGTAAGACATCACTTTAAAAAACAAAAAAACAAAAAACTTTTTTCTGAAAATCTTAAAGAAAACCATACTTTACTGAATCACTTTGTTGTACACATGAAACACTGTAAATCAACTATACCTCAATTTAAAAAAAGAAAAGCACACTTCAAAAAAGAAAAATTAAAAGGTCATGGACCTGACAGAAAAGAACAGAAGGAAGGCTGGGAAGGGATGTGGTTATCTAACTGGTCATGAAACTCCTGGCTAAGGGAAATACAGGTTTGTAACCAAAACTCTGAAATGTTAGTTCCAGGATGAAAGAATACTATCACAGTGCCAAGTCTTTTTTAAAAATACGGCTGTTTTGTGTATGGCATAAACTTTTGCAACTTGAGCATCTATGATTTAAGTCTGCTATCATCCTGTTAATAGTTGTTCCTTGTAACTTCTGAATTATTTCCATACCACATGTGTCAGGTGGATCTTCAGGGACTGAGTTAAGCTTCAGGGCAGATTATTGGAGCAGGCAGGATGCTCTCCCAGGGGGAGCCTCAGATTGTCATGTGGATTTGAGAAGGTTTAGGCTAATCCAATAGGGAGCCCTGGAAGAGCCCCACATTGGGCAGAGATGGCCAAGCCCTAGATTCATCTCATGCTCAGTCATTGGTTGGGGGCCTTCTAGAAAGAATGTGGTCTTGGCTCAAAAGCTGAGTTGGATCTGGAAGGTGCTAGAGTCAGGGGCTGTGAGCTCCCTTGAAGTGGGACCTGAGCTGCCCACTTCTGTGTCCACTGCAAAAGCACAGTTACTAATAGACACACCCTTTCGATATGATAGAGGAACCCACTTCTCAAAGCCCAGCTGATAAGGAGAATACTTATTAGGGCAGAGTGACTTGCCTCAGGTCAGAAATTAATTGGAAAGAGCAGTTAAGAAATTAATTGACTTTCCGAAACTCACTGCTCTTGATTTGAGCTGGAAGGCCTTGCTGAGTTCACACAGACCTGAACCAGGTTGGAGAGCCTATTGACATCTGTCCACAGTGCTCCCCAGTTCCAAGTTCGGTGACTTTTCTTCCTGTTCCGCACACACCATCCAGATGATTCATGCGCTCACGTTTTCCCGGCTACTCCAGGTCCTGTCCTCCCAGCACCCCACCTCCCCTGACTCACTCCAACTTGTTTCACTTTGTAGGTCCAACCACCTGAGAAGTAGCTCCTCAGACATCACGTTTCCCTAACACCCTAGCTTCCCATCACAACGGACCTGCTCTGTTTTCGTTTCCTTGGTAGAAGGGTGATGACTTAGGCTGAAAAGCTAATCAACACTGACTCATGAAAGCACACCAATCACCTTGTTTGCGTCTCTAGCACTGAACCCAAACAAGGGGTCAAGTAATGGGGGAATTTAAAAACATTTGTTCATGCCCATGTTGGTGAAATTTTGGACAAAATTGGTACGTATTTATCCTTTACAGTGAGAAGGCAGCAGCTCACACTAATGACAATGGCCAGTTACAGATTTTACTCTCAAAAGGTACTCATTCCTAAGTGGTGACTTCAGCAAGTGGACAACGGTTATTTATCAGCCTGTTCGGAAATTTTGATATTGTGAAGGACTTTCTCTTTCTATACTTTAGGTTTTCTACTCTAGATAGAGGAGTAGAAATAGTAATAAAATAACAATTAAGGACCTGCTAGATACAGAGAATGGTGCTTGGTACTTTAACTGCACCATGGGTTTAATGCAGTTGTCCTAAAAGCTATGTACTATGTTCCCATTTCACAGATGAGGATCAGAAAGTTTAAGTGGCCTAAGATCAACCAAGCAGCAAATTGTAATGGTCAAGCCTGCTTCAGGTCAGGTCTATCTGGCTCCCTAATCTTTTGCTCTATTCTCTCTCACCCCACAATTCACAAATTACATAGAAGAGTTTCTAAGACTTCCAACTTGAACTCCATAGCTGCTAGCATTTGCAGTGTCTAATAGTTGGGGTAGGACAGTGGTGGGATTCTAAAGAAAATAAGATTGGCCATGCGTTGATGATTGCTGATGCAATTATATGTACCCCTATTTGGGGAGGGTCAACTCTCTGCTTTTTATATATTTGAGGTTTTCCATAATAAACAGAGGCTTATAGGACTGTTTATGTTCCATAAAGACATTCAATGGATACAAACGGCTCACCCCTAACTGGGACATTATGAGGGCTCCCCCCATCCCAACTGGCTACACACACACACACAGAGTCACACACTTTAAAACATCTTCTAGCATGAGCAGTGCAGATGTGAATTAGTCCTCAAGGTGCAAAGCAGAAGTCTGGAGACCTTAGCATCTCCAACACGTACGGTGTAAGCAACCGAGCCTCTAGCACGCGTGAATCACAGCACTCAGCCCCATTCACCGTCTCAGTTCCTCTTCATTTGCTCAAGCCCAGCCAAACCCAACCAGGGATCACCAGTGGAGAGAACTGCAAATGCAAACTGTGAGCAAATTCGGAGAAAGCCCTCGATTTAGCCGTGAATCATGGTGAGGAGATATAAATAAACATTGCTCTCAGTGCAGGTTCTGTCAACACCTCGGCGCCCCGCACGGACTCCTCCAAAGGTAAATGAGCGAGCGTTACTCATCCCTGGTGAGCTCCAAAAACCACCTGATGGGGCACACGCTGTACTTGGCTTAGCTTGTTTGCAAACCTCAGCCCTTGGAATAAAGCTACCAGAAAGTATGCAGCCAACTCTGAAATATGTGTTTTCAGGCAGCCATGAGGGCACAACAGTCATTCTCTTTTTTTGATCCACACGTCAGATCCTGGCAGTGGCCACTCTGGGAGTCTCACAGTTTTTTTTTTCCCTCCACCTTCTCCATTTTTTAATTTAGTGAGACACACTTATTGTAGAATACATATATTTTTAAATACAGAGAATGAAAAAGAATATTTTAAATTGCCTTAATTCTATCAACCAGAGGTGACTGCTGTTAATTTTGAACATATGTTTCTAGAATTTTTTTAAGGCATATATAAACTCTGAAAAATTAAAATAGGAACATACTGTAGGTAGTTTGCTTTGTTCATTCAAATATAGCCTATGAACATTTTAATGCCTATAAACAAACTTTACAACAATATTTACAATGCCTGTGCATATGGACATAAAACAATTTATTCAGTCAAAACATACTGGATATTTACCAAGAATTATTACTGAACATTTAGGTTGTTTTCAAACTTTTGCTCCTAAAACTGAGATTGGATGATGATTTTAATAAATAATTATTTCTACAAATGTATTATTATTTCCTTAGAATAAATTCCTACAAGTAGAATGCCCAGGTAGAAACTTTTGGAGACTTTAACAAACTGCCCTCCAGAGAGAGTGCAGTTGTCAGTATCCACATTGGCCTGATTCCAGAACCTCCACAGTTTCCAAAATCCATGGATGCTCAAGTCCCTTATATAAAATGGTGTAGTATTTGCATATGACCTATGCACATCTTACCATATACTTTAAATCATCTCTAGATTACTTCTAATACAAGGTAAATGCTATGTAAATAGTTGCTGGTGTGTAGCAAATTCAAGTTTTGCTTTTAGGAACTTTCTGGAATTTAAACAAATATATTTTCGATTTGAAGTTGGTTGGATCCACGGATGTGGAACCTGTGGATATGGAGGGCCGACTGGATATAAATGTATACTCCCCGTCACCCTGCACCCTAACAGCACCAATTATCACTTTTTAAAATCTTTGCCAATTCAGTAGGTAGAAGACTATACCAGTTTTTCTGAATTTGTACTTTGATCCTAATGATATTGAAATTTTTATGTTTATCAAAAAAAACCATGTCTATTCATTCATATAATTTTGTGCATTTATCATTTATCTCTAGAGCTGTTCACATGTTAATAGTGGTACTCCCTTGTCTGTCATATGTGATGCAGTTGATTTCCTCACTTTTGATTGCCTTTTAGCTTGATCTGTTGTTTGGGACAGAGAAGTTTAAAATTTTTAGGTTAAAAGAAAAACGCATGCATCTTTATGGATCCTTTGACCTAAGTCACGCTGAGACAGTCCTTCCCAAGCTTTTATTTCCCTCTATTAACTCATTTAAACTTTTCAATCCGTCTGAAATAGATTTTGGAGTTCAGTGTGAGGTACAGACTTAACATTCCTCCCAAGTGTTGATTCGGTGGCCCCTATGCTAAATGTTTCAGCTAAATATTCTTTTCCATACTTATTAAGGATGCTGCTCTTATCTAAATATGCTAAATGTGTATATACCCTTTGGTCTGTTCTTAGACTTGTCATTTTGTTCCAATGATCTTGTTATCTATTCTTGGGCAAGCACCACCAAATTATTTTAACTGGAGCTTCACAATACATTTAACACCTTGGTGGAGAGCCCTGCCTTATTCTACTTTACTTTCTAACTTTTCTTGGTTATTCTTGCTCATTTATTCTTCCTGAAGAACTCTGGGGTTATTTTATTAAGTACTGTGTCAGGATTATGTTACAGCCCTATATTATACTGGAGAGAATTAACATCATTACAATATTATCTCTCCTGATACAGAAGCATGGTATGCCTTTCATTTTATCCAAGTCTTCTTTTATGTCCCTGTGGCAGAGTAATACCCGTATGTTTCATTGCTTACCTACATTTCTCAGATGCCCTTGAATTGCAGTTATGTCGGGGACATTTGATTAGTTCTGAGCAATGGATTGGGAGTATAAAAGACATTTGCCATTTTTGATGCCTACACGCGAGTCTCTTTCTTTGATAAGGTGGTGACCATACAGGACATATTGAGAATGGTGGAGCCACAACACAGAAGCAGCCTGGATCTTTGTGCTCGGAGGATGGCAGCCTTGACGAGTCACCCAGCTTGCATCAAGCTTTAAGTGAGCAAGAAGTAAACCCTTTTGTTGGTGTCATTTAGATTTGAGGACTTGTTACCATTGTATAGTCCCTTAGGAAAGGTTGCAAATTTCTTATTCAGTGTGTCTTCGGATTGATATCTCTGTAGTTACTGTGAAATTGTGATTTGATTTACCATAGTATTACTTCATACCATATAGAAGGTCCATGTACCTAGCAGGTGAGGAAGGGAACAGATATGGGGGAAGAACTTCACCATGGTGCCTCAAAGTCTCTGTACCTGATTGTCATTCTAGCTTACCCTTAGCTAGGGCTCTAGGGCAAAGGCTCCAGGGCAGCATTTCCCAACTCACACCCACTTCCTCAGTTTTAAGCCAGCTTCACAGCTGCCCTTCTTTACTTAGTCCCGGAACTCATTCCAAGTATAAGTGTGATTGAACGCTTCAAGCAGCCTCTGTGTCTGTACCTGATACACTGGCTTCCAGATTCTGTTTGTCCTGGCTCCCAGCCCCTCTGGCTCTGAGTTTGGGGAGGGAGGTACTGGTTGAATTTTGCTAGGCGGCCCCTCCTCTTTCTCCATACATGAGTCTCACCCTTTATATGTCATGAATCGTAGACTGATGGGTTCTTTTCTCACTCTGGCCTCACCTGTACTCTAATTTGCAGAAATTCTCAGAAATTATAGCCAAATGGGCAAACCCTCAGTTTGAAAGGCAGACATGTTCTTTTTATAGAGAATTGGGGAGGGAGAAGTAATTAAATGTGCGAATGCAAACCATTATTTTAAACTAGTGGTCCTTTCATGGATATTTTCATGAGAACTTGGAAAGACTAAGTGGAAACCCAGATGTCAGCAGAGGGAATAAGTTATCTCCTTCCTTCTACCCTCTGTATGTGGAAGGGAGTAGCAACTGCAAAGACTGATTTTCCCACTGAAACTTTCCTGAGAAGATGGAAATGATTATGGTCAGTTTCAAATCATATTTCCCCCCCAGTGGCATAAATCCTGAATGCTAGCCAGAACACATTTTCACTTGTCCTTCTTTAGGTTCCTGTGAGCTCCTGATTCTCAAACACCCATTCATGGGTGAGATCTTATCTACAGAAAAAGTTCTTCGCTCCTCTGGGGTAAAATATATTAAATACAAATATTTTTTCCATAAAGCTAAACTATTCCATTTAAGTAGCTATCAGATTATATTCTTTTAATATTTTTGGCATTAAAATGATCAATTTTTTATGAAGCCATTACATGAACACTAGATGGTAGTTTGATTTGTTATAAATGCCTTTACTCAGTTAAAAGCTGGCAATCCCTATGCTGGTTTCTAAATTATTTTTGAGATTTTTTTCTGGTCTGTATAATCTCAAACCCTCTGAACCACTGGAATGTATCTTCAAGTAGTTTTTCAACACGTGGAATATTTTCTGAGCCCTTGCATTTCTGAGAACGCCCGCCTGTCCCACTTAAAGAGAAATTGCTGGGTATAAAAGGTTCTTAGCTCGTAACTTTTTCCCCCTCAGAACACTGTGTGGAGTCACTTGGCATCTCTAACTGTTGCAGAGGAAATGTCGGAGACTCACCGAGTTTTGTTCTCTTGTAAATAAATTGTTACTGAACAGTTGCAAGATTTTTCTCCCCACTTATTTCACCTCCCCCTGCTTGAGGCACTGCAGCACAACGTCCCCGAGTGCCTTCCTGAGACAGGATATGTGGTGGCTGATGGCCACGGGGCCAGATTCTAGCATCACCCAGGTTCAAATCCAGTCCTGCAGTTTACTAGCCATTGTATCCTTGGATAGTGTTATGGGTTGAATTCTGTCCCCTAGAAAGACATGTTGAAGTACCCCAGGATCTGGGAATGTCAGCTTTGGAAATAGGATCTCTGCAGATGTAATCAAATTAAGATGAAGTCCTTAGGGTGGGCACTCATCCAATTAGACTCATGTCCTTAAAAGAGAGAAATTTGGACAGAGACACACACAGAGCATAGAATGCTTTGTGAAGACAGACACAGAAGGAAGACTGCCATGTGAAGACTGAGGGAGAGATGGGAGTTTGGCTGACACAGCCTGGGAACTGAATGCCTGAGTCTCTCAGAAGCTGGAAAAAGGCAGGAAGGATGCTCCATAGAGGCTTCCGAGGGACCATGGCCTTGCTGATACCTTCATTTCAGACATCAGGCTCCATAACTGGGGGACGCTACACAACTGTTGTCTTAAGCCACCCAGTTTGTGGTACTTTGTTATTGCAGCCCTAGGAACCTAATACAGATTTCTCAGACTATGAGCTTCGATTACTTTATCTATAAATGTGGATAATCGTCTGTTAGCTGTAAGGTTGTTGCAAAGGTGAAATGTGATTAGATGAGACAAGGTACATAAATTCTGGGACACAGGAAGAATCTAAGAAATAGAGGGGGTGTCTGTGCTGTTATCATCATCATGGCTGACATCACCATCATCATCTTCCTTGGGGACCCTTTCTCCTGGGAATGCTTTCTTTCTTTTTCTGTACTCTTGACATTTTACACAAAGCTTATGTGATTTTTTAAAAATAATAAAGTCATTTTGCTTAACTCTGGATTCCCAGGCCCACCTGCAAAGATTTTTGATTCAGTAGCTCTCCAGAATGAGTATTATTTGAAGGTGTCCAGACATGAACTCTCATTAAGTATTGAAAGTGCAATGTAATTGAAGTGGTGGACCTGGTATTAGTATTCCTGTTCTATATACCCAGAAACTGAGGTCAAAGGAAATTGAACCCAAGTCAGAAAACGCAAAATCAAGTAATTTTTTGAGGCTGGACTACAATAACTTCACTTGTTTGATGAAATGTGAAACTCTAGACTAGCATGAAAAAATGCCAGATAATGAGGACTCTATAATACATAAAATATGGGAGACGGCCCAATATTAGGATTAAGAACACATCTCTTGTAAATCAGGCAGGTTTAAATTCTAGTTGTGGTACTTACTTTCTAGCTATGTGAACTTGGAAAAATTATTTAATCTTTTAAAATCTTTTACGGTCTCAAGCTCTTCATCTGAAAATGGGAATGACACACATCTGGGTTCTGGAGAAAAGTAAATGATGTCATGATAAAGCACTTAATGCACCGTAAATGCTAAAGAAATGGCATTTTTTGCAAATATGCATTGATACTTATTTCAAAAAAGAAATCAACATCTTCATTTCCTGTTATCAATTGTCTTAAAGGTACAAATGCAGGGAGAAAGAAGATCCATAGATGAGAACTAATAACTAATTTTAGAAAAGATCTGATGTTTATGCTTTCCTAGTAGCTTGCTAATTATTTTTGTTCTGAGAATAACCTTGCTGGGATTCTTCTTATTAATTTGCATTTAGCAAATCTCCTTGTACCTTGGAATTCTCTAGTTGTATAACACTGACAGGTCATTTACCAGAATATATAAGAACCATTTTTAAGAGTTCCTGGTAGCTAATAGAAAAATGTGTGTTTAGGTGTTTAGGGATGTTCTTTATGGGTTATGATTTTCTCAACCAGTAGTGGCCAACAGGATTTGTTTCCTGCTACACTTGGAGCATTCCACCATACTCTTCACGAGGCTTCAAGATTCCAAGGAGGAGGAAACCAGAAAAGGGATACTTTCCTGATGTGGGGAAGCAGGACATTTTGACATCAGCAAAGGAACTGGGTGCACAGTAAGCAGCCAAGCAACAAGACAAGAAGCTAGTCTGCACAAAACTGCATCTTGTATTTGTTTTATTTAAACCGTTGTGGGTTTGTATCCTATTGGAAACAGCCACCATGTCAAGTTTGTGTTATTCTTGTTAGACACGGCCTGCGTTTCAGCGGTCTGGCGTGATCTGGGTTGCTTCTCCATGCCGTCTTCCTCAGCACCTCTGGTGCAGGTCACTCGGCTCCCTGGCCCCACCCCTCAATGTCCCATCAGGGACGCAATGAACCAGAAACCCAGAAAGTAGCTTAAGCAGAACAGTATGCTTATAGCAGTAAGTTTGCAGACAGATGTTCCAGGCTTGGAGCAGGGGCCCAACAAGTTCATCTAGAATCTGGGCTCTCTTTTTCCTACTCCACCTTCCCTGGCATGTTTCTTCATCACTTCACAATTGCGAGACGGCTGCCTCAGTGCCAGGAATTCATTCCACTTTCAGCCCTGCTTCCTGAGAATGAAAGGAAGGGAAAGGCCCAGAGCACCACCCTTTACACACCTTCAGTAGTGAATGAGGTTTTTCCTAGCAAACTTGTCTGCAGGTTTCTCCTTCTCTCTCTCTAGTCAGAACTGGGTCACATGGCCTCCCCGGCTGTCAGGAACTCTGGGCAAGTGTGGCTGAGATCCCTCTGTTTGACTGGAGGCCATCGTGACTCACCTCCTGGGCTGCAGGTACTGCTTCCCTTAAAATCGTGGCCTGTTGATTAATGAAGGTGAAAGGGCGCAGCAGTGAACAGAATTTGCTCAAGTGCATTTCCCTGCGGCTGTTTCATTTTCCTGCATTCCTGAACTTCGCCTTCCACTTACGATGTCACCAAGCTCCTGTATGGAATCAGCCCTGGGGTGTAGAGCTAGAAAAGGTTACAGCTGAGGGGTAATGTCTGACTGGAGTGTCCTTGGACCAGGATCCTTACCGGTCACCTTGGAGGAACTATTAAGAGATCTGAGGAATTGGTTTAGGTTATTCAAGCTCATAGGAGGCTGATTTGCAAACCCTAATCTGTACACTTACAGTGGAATGTCTATTCACCTAAGAACTCCCAGCAGTTATCTGTCCTGGCTCCAAACTTACCCTGTATCCGGTGCTTGGTGGTGCTGGAGCTGGGAGTCTGCAAACCACACTCCTGCAGGCTCTCTCACCGCTCAGCTCTGCCAAGATGGGACAGCGATGCTGCAGGACGGAGAGGGCAGGGGTCCCTCCTCCCACCTGCTTCCCGTCTGCCTGCGGCCCCTGGGCACCTCACTCCAGTGCTCCTTCACCCCAGCAGCAGCGGCTGAGGCCACGTACAGCTTTTCTAACACCTTAAGATCCAGCTTGGTCAGGTCCCCCGCAGAGATTACAGCATCAGTAGAGCAGTGCCTGTTCCTCTCGGTTTCCACACTGTAATAATCCTGACCTCATTCCCCATCATCCAGTTACAGAGGTGGTAGCTGCTTTCTGAAGCTGCTACCTCTGTGACACGTAAGAGTTCTTTTTAACCCTTTCGACTGCCTAATTAACACCAGTCTCCTGACCTGACTTGACCCAGCATCACCACCATGAAGCCATGGCCAAAGGCAGGGTCCTGAAATACTCCACGCTTCCCACACCTGAGTTGCCTACTGTAGCAGTGGTCACCTTTGCTAAGCCTCCAGAGGAGGGCAAGCATGGGTAAAAGCCAGTTTATTATCACACTGAGGCTCTGGACACACACACTTATGTGAGAGCCCCGACGCTGGTGAGCAGAGCTACATCTAGTGGGAGCCCAGCTCACTGGAAGGAGCCTGAGCATCGGCCTTTTCACAGCAGGAGGGAGGCCTCCCTCAAGCAAGACGCAAACCAGGCTTGTCTTGTCACCACCTACCCCCAACATCATGGGACCAGGGGAAGAACCCTGTCTTTTTATTGTTGAGTAAGTATGTCTTCATTTCTCCATCTAGGAGTGGAACTGCTGGGTCATATGACAGCCCTTTATTTAACTTTTTGAAAAACTGCCAAACTGTTTTCAAAGGCGGCTGCACCATTTTACATTCCCACCAGTAGCACATCAGGGTTCCAATTTGATTTTAAGTCTTATTTCTCTGAATGCTAATGCTGTTGACCACCTTTTCATGTACTTATTGGCCATTTGTATATCTTCTTTGGAAAAACTCTATTCAGATCCTTTGCCTATCCTTGGGCTCTGAAATCTATTTTGCTTTTAGATGGATAATTCTGTGCTAACTGATTACATCCTGCATACTAGGCTGGGATTTTGCCTACAGGAAGCTATGTCTGTATCTATTGCAGTAAATTCATCAAGGCTTTGAGAGAGTTAGCATCCACTCAGAAGTCACATCAGACAGAATAAAATGCAGATTGGATTCTGTACAGACTCTCCAAGGAGAAACTTTATTTGAGATTCTGCTTTCAAATTCTGAAGCAAATCCACTACAGGAAAAAGTGGGAGTTGAGGGCAGCTTGGTTTTTAACTGAGTGCTAAGCCATTATCTAGGCAAATCGTGATAACATTAGTTTTTTTTCTTTTTTTTTTTGCCGTACGCAGGCCTCTCACTGCTGTGGCGTCTCCCGTTGCGGAGCACAGGCTCCAGATGCGCAGGCTCAGCGGCCATGGCTCGCGGGCCCAGCCGCTCCGCGGCATGTGGGATCTTCCCGGACCGGGGCACGAACCCACGTCCCCTGCACCGGCAGGCAGACTCTCAACCACTGCGCCACCAGGGAAGCCCACCTGTGATGCTTTAAAAAGAAAATTACGTCCGTTCCATCCATTCCCCACCCTTTCTAATTTAATAGGTCTGGAGGTGGCTCAGGCATCTGTAATTTTTAAAGCCCTACGGGTGATGCTGACAGGCAGCCAAGGCTGAAATTCTCTGTGTTTTACAAATCACAGAGGCTGTGACTCTTCAAGACGCTTGGGTGAATAAGGCCGTAAGGCACGGTGGAAATCACGTGGTAACAGATATCAGGGGTTCTGGTCTTGGTCTGGAACTCAGCAGCTAGGTGACTTTGGGCAGATAAAACTCTTTGAGCCTTAACTTGTTATTCAAAAGAGGTTACCTTGGGGCTTCCCTGGTGGCGCAGTGGTTGAGAGTCCGCCTGCCGGTGCAGGGGACACGGGTTCGTGCCCCGGTGGGGGAGGATCCCGCGTGCCGCGGAGCGGCTGGGCCCGTGAGCCACGGCCGCTGAGCCTGCGCGTCCGGAGCCTGTGCTCCGCAACGGGAGAGGCCACGGCATTGAGAGGCCCACGTTCCGAAAAAAAAAAAAAAGAAGAAGAGGTTATCTTTTCCTGTGGATGTCAACACCAAACGTTTCTAAAAAGCACATGGAAAATTACAAGGCGTTTTGAAAACTTTTAACATAGTATTTAACGCTGTTTACCTCTTCAGGGAATATCCTTTCCCTTCCTTGTAGGCAGGAAAAATCCACTGCTCCTCCAACTGAGTACCAAGTTTAAATCTCCGAAGCCTTCCCTGACCAACCACACAGAACTGCTACCTCGCCTGGGTTTCTGCAGCACTGTCTACATCACCCCCATCACATTGACCTTGCTAACTGACAACCCCACTCGCCCCACTAGTACCGTGTCAGCTCTCACACAGACAGGGGGCCTCATTCTTTTCGGTACCCCCGTGCCCGGCAATGCTAGCCGAGATGACCCACATGACCACCTATCACCTTATCACTGAAGACAGACAAATTACCCTCCTAGAACCCAGTTACCTATTTCTTCTCTTTCAAAAGCCGAATCTTTTTCCTTCAGTGCACTGCTAGTTGCGGAACTCCAACACCAAAACCGGAAAAAAGGAGGAGCGCTGAAACCTGCCCTCTTAATCAGACACGAATGATAACTTATCAGTTCTTAGCCGTGACAGGAGTCTGGCTGGGTACCCACTGCAGAGACATCATTTAATTCTCTCAGCCATCTTATGGGACATATGCTATTATGATCCCCGTCGCACAGCGACATAACCGAGGTTCAGGGGACTTAGGTCATTTGCTCAACAGGTCAGGAGACCAGGAGGTGGAGCCAGGAATACAGAGGTCACTCCAGAGCCCGGAATCTTAAACTCTGCACGCACCTTCCTCGTCCCGAGATGCTCCTGACGACTCCTCGGCGTGGTTCAGGGGCCAGGAGCCCGCGTGCGTCGCTCCCCGCATCTGACAGCGAATATGATAAAGCTGTAACTGATGGGGCTGGAAGCTGGGGGCACAGTCCCCAGAACCATTTCCTCCCGGCGCCTCGGCGGCCCAAAAGGATCCCGGAGGTAACTGCAAGCGGCCCGCAAGCAGCCCGCGGCCGGCCCTGCCCAAGCGCCAGGCCCCTCGTGTCCGGCCTGGGATGCCGGCCTCGGGGCGGGAGGCGCGAGTCCGCCGTCGCGCGCGGCCTTTCCTCGGAAGCCTCCGCCGCCCCGCGCTCCTCGCGCCCCGCGAAGGTACCTCAGGTTCCGGGCCCTAGGCTCCGGCCCAGCGCGCTCCGGCCGGGCGGCCGCTCAACGCCCCTCAGGCCACAGGCCTCCACTTCCGCGTCCCGCCCGCCGGAAGTGACGAACAGGAAGCTCCCGCCCCTCTCACGGGGGGCGGGGAAAGAAGATGGCGGCACCCAGCAGCCGGTGAGAAGAGAGGACGCGGGGACCCCGGGGCGCCGCCGGACTCGTGCGTGATGGCCGCATCCCCGCATACTCTCTCTTCGCGCGTCATGACAGGTACTGCGCCCGTTCTCGGGCACCACTTTGGGGGAATTTTCTTTGCTTTGCCACGTGTGACGCCGTGGTTCCGCTTGCCTGCAACCTTGGGAGCCCTTGGCGAGGTCGGCGGGGCACCAGTGCGGGAAGTGACTTTTGGAGTAGCCTGACGTGAAGAGGCCACGGAGCTAGGGTCTAGTCTTGCACTGGGGCCCCGGTGGTCTGCACCGTCTCCATCTCCTCCCCCCGCCCCGGGGCGGTGGGCGCGATGTCTGGTGCTTCTTTCAGTTTTCAGAGACTGGAGGCTGCGGGAGACAGGACGGAGTAGAACCTGGGGGCTCCACTAGCCTCTTGGCTTATTAGAGTCTTAGGTCCTAGCCATTTGTAAGTTACTCGTACGTCCCGCTTGTAAGGACCGGGCAAGTGCTTTTCTCCCCCACCCCCCACCCCGGAAGCGTTGTTCCAGGATAAAGCGTCATCATGGCGATGATAAAGATGATGACCACCTCGGACAGCGGGCCATAACCACCCCCTGACCCCCAGACTTTTGTCTTTCTTCGTTAGCGTGGTCCCTGATATAACCCCTCCACGCCAAGGACCTGTCACAGCTATATGTTGAAAGTGGGATGCACTTGCCTGCCTCTTGGCTCGGTCTCAGCTCAAATGTTACCTGTTTAGAGAGGCCTGACCACCCTATCTAAGGGGAGCCCCCCGCCCCTCTCTTCTTGCATCACCCTGTTTCTTTCATGATGGTTAGCACAGTCTGTAGTTGTTTGTTTATAACCGGTGTATTACGTGTTTCTCCGAACCAGAAGATTGAACCTTGTGCAGGCAGGGACAGTATCTCTCTGGTTCACCTCTGTGTCCCCAGTGCCCGACACAGTACCGGGGGTACATTGTTGGTGCTGAATAATTACGTGTGAATGAATGAAATTTCTCCTCATGGAGTTATTAAGCTGGAGGTTGGGAACTGTTTTGCCCCCCTCCCCTGTAGTTTAGGATGATAACTCATGGGTGACGAATGTGTTGCTGGTGGCCCATGTTGGAGGTGGACTCCCTTTGGGCCTATAAAATGAGGCAGTTCAACTAGATGATCTCAAAGGTCTCTTCTGGTTCAAAAGGAGGGCAGCAGGGTGAGAAGTGGGAGTGTGTATAGATGAAACAAGATTGGCAGAGGTTTGGTAGTTGTTGAAGCTGGGGGCTCATTGTGTTCTTCTGGTATTGCGTATGACTGGGATTTTCCATAATGATATATTTTACTTAAAGGGTCTGTAGTTCTTTTTGAATTTCTTTGTTGCCTTCTCCCATCCCTGACTGTGCATGTTTGATCCTTACCCTAGACACTCATTCTCAGAGAGCTCATCCTTTCTTAGTGCTTGAATTATCACCTCTGTAGGGAGGTTTTTCCAATGTGCATTCCTCAAGATTGGCTGCTTTTCTGCCTTCAGTTCTGTATTTTCAGCTTCCTATAGGACAAGTCTGCCTGACTATTTAGAATTCCCCAGTTCAGTAAGTGGGCTGCATATGGTCCACATGGTTTGTTGCTGGACCCGTCTTTTTTTTTTTTTGCGGTACGTGGGCCTCTCACTGCTGTGGCCTCTCCCGTTGTGGAGCACAGGGTCCGGACGCGCAGGCCCAGCGGCCATGGCTCACGGGCCCAGCCGCTCCGCGGCACGTGGGATCTTCCCGGACCGGGGCACGAACCCGCGTCCCCTGCATCGGCAGGTGAACTCCCAACCACTGCGCCACCAGGGAAACCCTGGACCCGTCTTTTTGATGCAGGTATGGGGGGAATTAACAGACAGCTTAGCTTCCTGAAGCTATGAACATAATCGCCAAAAGGTCTGCTAGTAAGTGGTCTGTGCAACCTGCTGTGATCCACTTGGAAGATCCACTGTAAGAGCTTGATATGGAAGCAGCATGGGGGGAAGGTGGCAGAAGGGTATATAGGGACTGTATCAGGTATCTAGTGGTCATGCCTGACTGTTCTTCTAAAGCTTCAAAGAATTTTATAGCCATTAAAAACTTTTCAGGACCTTTCAGCTTCTTATCTGTGCACTTCATTTTTTAAAAAAATTAATTAATTTATTTATTTATTTATTTTTGGCTGCGTTGGGTCTTCGTTGCTGCGCACGGGCTTTCTCTAGTTGTAGTGAGCGGGGGCTACTCTTCGTTGCAGTGTGCGGGCTTCTTATTGCGGTGGCTTCTCTTGTTGCGGAGCACAGGCTCTAAGGCGCGCGGGCTTCAGTAGTTGTGGCACGCGGGCTCAGTAGTTGTGGCGCACGGGCTTTGTTGCTCCGTGGCATGTGGGATCTTCCCGGACCAGGGCTCGAACCCGTGTGCCCTGCATTGGCAGGCGGATTCTTAGCCACTGCACCACCAGGGAAGTCGTGTGCACTTCATTTTAAAAGCCCTACAATCATGGCTCAGTGTTGATGGTGAATAGTGGATATGATCATATGTTTCCAGATTTTTAATGCATCTATTATAAGCCATGTGTATCTTCAAACCTACAGTTGTTTACATGGGACCAAAATGTCTTTAAATTTCTGGGCACTGATTCATAGAGATATGACGTGTTTTGCCTAAATGAAGTGGTTTTTTTCATCATATAAAAGTACAGTTTCCTAGCTGTTGTTTTTTTTTTCCCCCCCATAAAATCTCGGTTTTAACCACATAATCTTGAGAGATATTTTCCAAAGTGGTTCTTTTCCTCACAGGAACATGCATTTCTCACTGGACCAATGGAACTCAAAACTCATTTTGAAATTAAGACCCAGAACAAGAAAACTTGATGTCTTCTCAACATAATCTTTTTTTTTTTTTTTGCGGTACGCGGGCCCCTCACTGCTGCGGCCTCTCCCGCTGCGGAGCACAGGCTCCGGACGTGCAGGCCCAGCGGCCACAGCTCACAGGCCCAGCCGCTCCGTGGCACGCGGGATCCTCCCGGACCGGGGCACAAACCTGCGCCCCCTGCATCGGCAGGCGGACTCCCAACCACTGCGCCACCAAGGAAGCCCTCGACATACTCTTTTAATATTCAAATTGTATTATCCCAAAGAACAATGTCAAGGCAAAAAATGAAAAACACACAGCATCAAATAAATAGATAACAGACCTTTACTATCAGAGGACTGAATTCAAAGGAAATTTCAATAAGTGGCCTGATTTCAACAGTACCGTTCCTTCTTGTACCCATATACAGACAACACATATTCATGTATGTGGAAAATAAACATTTCATACTTACCTGAGGGTTGAGAATATGATTCCAGTGAAGAAGGGACTTATCTCCAGTCTGAGATAATTGCCATGTTTACTGAGGGGTGGTGATAGCTCTCCTTCCCACAGTCCAGGTGAGCGATGTGGGTGACCCAGTCATCAGACATCATCTCATTCTTATATGGAAGGCACTCTGCTTGCCGTTGTAACAGAGGTGAGGAAAGGAGAGTCCCTACCCCTGAGGAACTGAAAAATATGATGCAGAAACAAATGGAAATATTTGCATTAAGAAGTGCCACAAGGGACTTCCCTGGCGGTCCAGTGGTTGGGACTCCGCCTTCCAATGCAGGGGTTGTGGGTTCCATCCCTGGTCGGGGAGCTAAGATCCCACATGCCTCTTGGCCAAAGAGCCAACACATAAAACAGAGGCAATATTGTAACATATTCAATAAAGACTTCAAAAATGGTCACATCAAAAAAAATATTAAAAGAGAAAGAAAGAAAGAAGTGCCATACAAAAAGAGTGTGAAGTGATAGAGTAGTTGAAGGAGACTTCGACATTTTACAGGCAGTGGGTGGAGGCAGGACCGTGCCAGCAAGGAAGCAGCGTCAGCAAAGATGCACGAGCTGGAATGGTGGCGCGTGCAGTGCAGAGCACGAGACAGCGAGTCATAGGTACAGGTTTGGGCAGGTGATGTGTATTCCGGGCTTCAGAAGGAAACCGTTGGCTCTATGGGACTTGGGTTGGAGAGGAAAGAGAGTTAACCGAAGTCAGGGTGAGTGGCTTGAATCCCACACCTGTACTGTAATCCAAGTGTGAGATGACAAGGGTCTGTATCTCTCAGTGGCAGGGAAAGAAGTGGACAGATTTGACCAGTGTTTCAGAGTTGACTGGAGTTGATGATTATTAGGTGATGAAGGAAGAGTTCAAGGTGGTCCTGGAATCTCAAGTAGGCGATGGTTCTATCAGCAGTAAGGAACAGAGTAGAGATAAGGGTGAGAGTAATGTTCTCAGAGATGTACTAGAACCCATCCACGTGGAGATACACAGCAGATGGAAAGAGGCGTAGTGACTCTAGAAGTGGGTTGAAGATGAACAATTACCCTGGAATTACATTTGTTCAGGGACAGTATGTAGTGCTCAGAACAGCAGTGACACAACTGCCTTCACGTGGCTGACACAGCAAGAGGAGCCACCGCGGGAACCCAAGAAGTGATAAGTTGCGGGTGGCGGAGAACCAGGGGTCCTTAGGGTCATGGAAGCCATGGAAGGAGAGACTTAAAAGAAAGGGGGGTGGGTGGTGTCTGTGCTGTGCTCCTGTTGAAGGCTTGCCCAGGATGAGGCCTTACATGGAAGCATTGGATTTGTTGATGTTTGAGAGAAGGTTTAGAGAGAAATGATTAAAAGCCAAATTCGGATACAACAAAAATAGCTTCTTCCTAACTAGGTTCGTAGACTCATACTTTATTGAGAGCTATTTCCTCTCCCTTTTCCTTGGCTTACCTGACATCACCAAAATATTAATCTGAAACATATCTTCCAGTTTACTGTTATTTATTGTGAAAAATTCTGCTTCTTATTTTATACTTTGTAAAAAGTGACTGAACTGATTGTTTTATATTTTATTCTTTTTTTAATTAAAAAAAATTTTTAATTAATTTATTTAATTAATTTATTTTTTGCTGCATTGGGTCTTCGTTGCTGTGCGTGGGCTTTCTCCAGTTGTGGCGAGTGGGAGCTACTCTTCGTTGCGGTGTGCGGGCTTCTCATTGTGGTGGCTTCTCTTGTTGCAGAGCACAGGCTCTAGGCACCCAGGCTTCGGGAGTTGTGGCTCGTGAGCTCAGGAGTTGTGGCTCGCAGGCCCTGGAGCGCTGGCTCAGTAGTTGTAGCACATGGGCTTAGTTGCTCCGCGGCATGTGGGATCTTCCCGAACCAGGGATCGAACCCGTGTCCCCTGCATTGGCAGGTAGATTCTTAACCACTGAGCCACCAGGGAAGCCTTATATTTTATTCTTAAAAAGATCTATGGTTTGGTCATTTCAGCATTTGATATAATAAAAGCCTAATGATCCTGAGATGAAAAAATTCCCTAGCCCTGCTGGAGAATTACACTCACTTAAACAGTGAGCAGGGCTGTTCAGTACCGTTCATTCACAGGTCTGTATCAGGTCATTTCAGAGTTCTGACCCATCACTCATGTGTTGCTTACTGTGGTGCGGGCTCTGCTTCTGGGTAGGTCCAGTCATCACTTGGTGAGAAGTATTAACGATTTTAACATTTTTCCCCCTTCCTCTCTATTACAGGCTGGGTAGGAGGATGTTTCTGGTATCTAGAAAGGAGAGCCTTGCAGGAGTCACCTCGTAGGTTCCTGCATCTTCTCAGGAACGTCAATCAACAGTGGGTTACATTTCAGCACTTTAACTTCCTCAGGCACATGGTACGTTCAGAAGACCATCCTCACTTTGTGCTCCCTGCCTTTACTTTCCCTCTATGAGGGGACTGTAAGAAGAGTTTTAAGAAGTCTCTTTGAAAAGGACTTTTATTTCATGTGGTCTGAAGTTTATCCACAACTTTAATCCCTTGTTCTGTTTATGCTTAACTGAAACCAGAATAATTCTGGTGTCTGAGTTTTAAAGTATGATCTTGAACTTATTGATTAAGTTTGGGAAAAGATTGAAAACTGCTGGCATGTTTTGACTAGGCCACAATTGGGAAAAGCTGAACTGTTATGATGCATCTTTTTAAATTCTTTAAAGTTCTGTGAATACATCAGTAATACAGAAATAATTGCTTTAACCATGTGACCTTCCTGTTTTCTAACATCAGCAGTGTATTCAAAAGTCTTTTAAACACATGCCCTTCTGGGCAGATTCAAACAAATTGAGTTTGTGATTTGCTGGGCATTTTACAGTGGGCGTTGGTAATATAGCTCAGTCCTCTTGTAGGCTTTTGTCCAGGTCGACTTCGTGGTATCGGCAGTGTGGTAACTTATATTTGCCACTTTCTCAAATGGCAAAGGATCATAGGATGAAGAAACGACAGCTAAAAACTCATGATTTCAGTGCAAGCAGGAAAGAAAAGCAAATTCATACTCTGAAGTCCTATTTGACATTTCTCTCACCTTTTTTTTTTTTAACTTAAAATGCCCACTTTAACTTTTAAAATCTTAATGAAACTCATTGTTTTGGTGAGAGATTTTAATTTCCAGAAATGTTCAGACTTAAAGTTGGGGATCGAGGATAATGGATGTTTAGAACAGAAACTCAAATATGTTTAGTGCCTTTTTTTACGTAAACAGAACTCTGAATTCATTCATGAGTTTGTAACTCCTTTCTAAGATGAGTATATGTAATTTCAGGTCTTTGTGATGTAATGAAAAATTGCTTAACTGGTTATCAGGATAGGTTGCTCCAAGTCCCAGGAGCATCTATAAGTAACTAGTTGTTGATTCTTGTCTCTGTCAGTTTATTTCCGAGCCTTGGTTTCCTCATCTGAAAACTAAAGCGAGAGATAATAATGATCCATCTTTTTTAACAACTTTTGAGAACATTGGATGAGATATGTATTCGATAAACTCTAAAGATATATGTTACATAAAACTGTAAAGTGCCTCAAGGATATTAGTCATAGTTACTCCTTTTTGCTAGTAAGTAATAGAGATTATCTGACTCTGAAATCCAATTCTTTCCCCACACCCACTGCTCTAAGGTCACTGAGCCCTGGGTTGTGTCCCCCACTGAGTATGTCCGCCTGCACTGTTCACCTGGAAACATGGAAAGTCAGCAGGTTGCCTTGGCTCTTGATTATAGAAAACTTTTTCTTTGTATTTGGAATATGAAACCTCCAGTTTCTGGTACTACATGGAGGGAAATTCTGGGGGAGATGAATATGAAATAAATTTATCTTTCTTTCAAGGGACTGAAAATTCCTAGGATTTTCTAAGCCGCAGAATTTGAAAAACCAGTTAATTGTATTCTCCATATTTCTTAGTAGAGTGATTCCCATGTAATACCCTCTAACACGAGTTACTTCAGTGAGTATTTTTAAAGGTATAGGAAAATCTTTTAGGTATTTTACAAGTTGGACTGATGGAAGGAGCTACTGAACAACCATTTAAGAGCATTTTGGGCCTTGGTTTCCTAGTAACGTGTACCTTTTTTATTCAGTATGTCACACAACTGAACAGAAGCTTCAGCCAGCAAATAAAACCAAAGCCGGAACCAGTGGCATCTCCTTTCCTTGAAAAAGCATCTTTGGATGAGGCCAAAGCCGAAATTTACGAGATGAGACCTCTTTCACCCCCAAGCCTGTCTCTGTCCAGAAAGCCAAATGAAAAAGAATTGATAGAACTAGAACCCACCCCAGTAATTGAAGGCTCTATAGCTGTGGGAACAGAGACAAAAGAAGAAAAGCAGTGGAAAGAGATGAAGCTGCGTGTGGATGATTTGCCAGGAATTTTGGCTCGGCTGTCCAAGATCAAACTCACAGGTACTTTGTTTTTCCAGTCTAGTCAGATTCTTACTTGAGAGTGTTTTTTTGTTTTTTTTTTTTTGGTTAAACAAAATGCTAATTTTGTTATTGCCCCAAAAGGAATGATTTTGAAACTACAGGTCCCCTCTTAGTATTTTTCCTCTCTTCAACTTAATTGGGATTTGAAATCAAATTTTTGGAATTCTGTTTACGCAGAATAGTAAATAGTATTACCCTAAACATATTGTACTAAAAATAGTCTCTCTTTTATTTGCAGTTAACACAGAATATTTATCCTGCTTATTTCCTTGTCTTTTGTGTGTTCACACCTACTGCCCTGTAACAATGCAGTAAGATAATGTGTTCTGTTTCAGTTCTGGAAACAAAAAGGACTGCACTGCTGGGTTTGATGGGCAGTGAACCCACGGGCACTGGGACTCCCAGCTCACTGCTGTGCTTTGCTTCTTGTAGGGCCTCTGGGATTGTCCCACATGTGCGGGAATGTAGAGTGTTTCTCTGCGAAGAAAGCTAATGACTACACTGTTGAGCAAAGCTTGTCTGATTTTGTAAATAAAGTTTTATTGGAACACAGCCACAGCTGTTGGTTCTGTGCTGGTGTCATGCTACCTCAGCAGAACTGAGTCATTGCCACAGAAAACTTATGTCCTGGAAAGCCTGGAATATTTCCTGTCTGGCCCTTTAGAGAAAAAGTTTGCTGACCCCAGCTATAGAGCATGGACTAGTGAGAGGCAAGGATGGTGACAAACACATCAGTGGTGGTCAACTGCGAAATGACTTGGGGCTGAGTTAAGGAGAAAAGGGGGCGGAGAGAGAGAGAAATATTAAGGAAGTGGAATGAACAGAACCTCAGGTAGACGTGGTGGAGTGCTGGGGGCCATAAGGTAGAAGGTTTAGGACACGGACTTGCAAGGAGTCTTGACTGCTGTTAGCTGTAGCAAGCCTTCCCCGGTCCTGGGCACTGTGCTCCTTGCTGTCCTCCACCTAGCCCAGTTCTGAGAGAGAACATACAGTAGTGACCTCTGGGCTGGAGTCCCTGCCCTCACATCCTCACTCTCACTGGTTGAGTGACCTTGAGCAAGTTCCATACATCTCTGTGCCTCAGTTTACCCATCTGTAAAGTAGGGATAATAATGATACCTACTTCCTAGGTCAATACTGAGTTTTAAATGGGGTGACATCTGCAAACTGTGTAGAAGAGACCATGTTAAGACCTATACACTTGTTCCTTAAACTAAAAAAATAACTTCGTCACCTGGGTGCCCCTGCAGGCACTTGAGTTTGCTGCCCCTGCTCTAGGGCAACTTGGGGCCTTCTGCTGTGGAAGACTGGATGAATGGTTGTGTTGAGACTTAAGAATGTGAACAATGAAGGGAGAACCAGGTTTGGGGGAGAACAGTTTCGGACACACAGAATTCGAGTTGCTGCTGGCATATCCAGGTGGAGAGGTCCAGCGGGCACTGGCTGTGAAGGACAGGAGCTCAGCTAGACCACTGGGCCAGAAGAGCAAGCGGTCTTCAGTGTAGGGTTGACTGTGAAGCCGTGGTGGTGAGCAGGGTTACCAGAGGTCAAGTGTAGAGTGACCAGAGCAGAAGGCCAAGGACAGGACTTTGGGGCATGTCCCCTTTTACGGATTGGACAGAGTGTATAATGGAGTCTTCAAGGAAATAAATGGTCAGAGGAAGGGAAAGAGGAAATGGCTTTGTCACGGAAGCCAAAAGAAAGCCAGTCCATAAAGGAAGTGATCAACACTTAAATGGTAGAGGTCTCCTAAGACGCCTGGCTATGAAGTTATTTTATTTGGCACTCAGGAAGCCAGCGTTGACAGACTGCAAAGTCAGGAACTAATTATCAATGTTTCTTCTTAGAGTCTCAAACAAGGTACTTTAAATAATTAATTTAAAATAACATCTCAAAGTTTGTTTTCATAATGCTTATTTCTTTAGGGACAGATAGGAAAGGATGATAACTGGTTTAGGATCATTTGGGGGTGCTGGGGGCACATTTTCCTTCCCTTCATACCAGATGTATTGGTTTTCCTTTTCTGTACCTTATACTGCTGTATATCTGAATAGGCATTCCAGATGCAGGGTTTGGTATTTAAAACATGGTGTCTGAAATCTAAAGCAATGACTAAATCCCTTCTTTAATGGTACATGTTGTGCTCTATTTATCTTGCTTGTCGACTTACCGGTCCCCAGGTGTCAGTTTGCTAAGGAGCATACGTGGCACGTGTGTTCAAATGGGGCTTCTGCTGTCCCCTGAGATCAACTCCCAGAGGCCTGGGACCGGACCCAAAGCTCTGCATTTTGGCACGCCTGCAGATGATGTGATGCAGGTGGTCCTGGACCACCCTTCGAGAAAGTGAAGGAAGGGTTGCACAGGCAGAGGGCCAGGGCCAGCCCCAGTGGCCTGGAGGATGTGGGAGAGCTCGCCCCTTCCTTTCCGTGAGCCAGAGCAGCCCTTGCCACCACTGGCACGGGAGCAGCCAGCTGGGGGCTCTGGACCACACAGGAGAGATGTGCACAGGCGAGGTACAGGGAGGGAGCAGAGAGCAGCAGCCTCCCCTGCAGCCACAGATGGAAAAGCCCTGGGCAGTAAATTTCTCCTCGGAGCATTTTATATATTCCATGCCCCAGGCTTCTGGATGAGCTAATTGAATTAAAGTCATTTCCTTCTGCTTATTCCATTTAAAGAGGCAGCACCCTTTGGGTGACCCCGACCCTCTTATTTGACCTCTTACCTCCCTGTTTATTTTATTACTTGAATTCACACATGTCTTGGAGTCAGCAGGATTTTTTTTTTAAAGAAAATCCCTGGTATCTATAAATTGATTTCTTTTGGACTCTTAACATCTTGGGCAATTCGTTTATAGCTAATGATAGCTGAGACAGAAATACCTGGGAGTCAATGATCACTTTTAGAGAACTCGTCTTCCTTTCTTTGCCTCCTTCTGTTTATAGCTGTAATACGCTGAGGATAACTAACTGTAGACTAAGTGAAGAGCCACACAGTGACGTCTTTACATTTCCTTTGTAGGATAGGAGGGTGGCAGTGGGATGATGCTTTGGCATTTATGCCAGGATCTGGGCCAAAGTTTGCAGGAGATAATGCCATTTAAGATATTTTTTTTCTGTGAAAGGAAGTAAGACTGAGTTTATAAAGAAGTAATGATATGTCTCCCTTGAGTTTCTCTTGCCAGCTGAGCTATTTACAATATGTTTTTGGAGTTTGTTGCAAGGACCACACTGGGGTGAAGAAATTTTATTTGGATTAGGATCATAAGAAGCTTTGGTGACTCAGCTGAGTTTATACTTAATATGTGTCAATAAAAAGCAGAAATTTTTTCCTGAATAATGTCTGTGCTGAAAAGCTACGACACATTTTCTGAGACCAGAACACTAAAATAGATTGTTTATTGGAACCAATAGATTAGGCTGTCCATGGAACTGATATAAACTACAGTCTGTCAGTGTATAGATTTTTTTTCCCCTAGAACCTAGAATGCTGCTTTTTATTAAAAGGGAAAAAAAAACCCCCAAGAATCGAGGATGCAATTTTATTTTAGATTGCTTGTAGTTTTTAAGTCAACGTACTGTAATCATCAGCTCTCAGATACTGCATAAAGGATTTTTCTCATTTTCATAAAAATATTAGTTGAGTAGAATTTTAATTTTTTTAATTTTAATGTATATTTTGAAATAAATACCTTAATATTTATATGCTTGTTAAATGTTAAAGCAGTATTTTTATTAGTGTTTACTTTTAGAACAAATAGAAAATATAGATAAGCAAAAATGAGACGAATGGAATCTCCTTATAAGTCTACCCTCTCAAAATGATAACCATTTTGATGATTTTGGTGTATTCTAGAATGTTTTTCTATACATGCCATTCAGATATTTTTGCTTTTTAAACAAAAGTAAGATCATAATGTAAATGCTTTCTGTACTTTTTTAAAAATTCTAATTCTGTGCATATCTTTTTGTGTCCCTGTGCTTACCCTGTTTTTGATGACCTTCTCTTTTAATAAGTAGTGTTGTCTTAAGATACAAAAGCACATGATAACATACCACCCAGTTTGACATGGTATTGTTGGACTTCTCTTGCGTTTTAAGCTTGAGGATAGCAGCTCTCGGTTTCCATTACTGGTAAAACATTCCTGTGGCCCAAAGGAGACACAGAGGCAACCAGCAAGGGAACTTTTTCTCTGAAAAGGTTTTTCCAACGTGTTTTTGAAACCACAGAGCCAGCATCCTACTTTTTCCCAAGTCTGGTTTCTCGTGCCATCCGCTTCCATGCTCAGCACACAATGTGTCTGTGCCCAGCTTTTGCCCCAGTGCCCCTGCCTGCCGGGCATACCCGCTGTGCAGGGGCAGTGTTGGTGCGGGGCTTGCTCTTTGGGTTAAAATCCTCAGATTCATCTCTGCCTCGGCTTGGTGAGGAGTACGTCTGGGCCAGGCCCTGCTTTCTGGTGTGACTGCTCTTCTCTCCCTCCAGCTGTGATGCAGCTGCCTCCAGACAGTCCTGCTGTTGCATGAAGTGGGTCCGTGTCGCCGTGGTCCACCCTGGCCTCTGCTTCTGGCCACTCACCCTCCACACCAGCCAGGAAGACAGGGTCCCGTCAGATAGCCTTTATTTCCCATATTTATCCATTTTCTTCCCACTTGGTATTAAGGTAGTCTAATTTTCTGCTATTCAAATAGTGAAAGTAATAAGTCAGCTCTCAGCAACTGTCTTCAATTTCATCTCATCTGCACTGTATTTAACAAACATTTCTTGAGGGTTTTAGTATCCTCTCTTTACCTAATTTATTGCTGATGTAGGTTTTTCTCCAGTTTTCATTTTTATTCCATCATTTCATTTGGTTTCTGGTAGGAGTGGGCCACGTAGATGCCTCAGGAGGGTAGGTCTGTCTGGCGCTCCCTCACCCTGCGGCCTTGTCCTTGCTGTCGCCCTGCCTCTCGCGGTCACGTCTCCCTGCTTCCCCGTTCGCAGGCCAGCTCCTCCTCAGCCTTCGGTCACACCTCTGACCTCAGTGTGAGTGGGCACTCGGCCGGGAGCCCTTCACACCCCTCACAGCGTTCCTCTGCGACTGCACCCCTCTGACATGCTCCCACGCTCTGTGGTCATGCCTGTTGGCTTGTCTGAATCTTCACCAGCCTGTGGGCACCAGGAGGCCTGGGACCACATCCATCTTCCTGGCTTGTTGCATTGCCAGGGCCTCGCTCCTGCCCTGCCCATGATAGGTGCTCAAAAAACAGAAGCTCGATGGGAAAAAAAGAAAACTGTAATGAACTCTGTTGCCACCGTTTGTAGAATTTGGAACAGCTTAGCCTTTTAATTACAAATAATTATTTTACTGTTATATAATAGTTGAAATGTTTAGTGGTGACTGAAAAGTATTGTACTTGAACTAGATGACCTGGGGCCACTAGATTTCCTCTGTCTGCTTTGTATAGTGTCACCTTCACGTGTTGTCATTGATACGAAACTGAGAAAAATCTTCATTATTTTAATGAAAAGCGCTCAACTAACAGTGTCTTTTTGCCAAACTCATTTTTCAAAAGAAACGTTTTTACTTCTTAAAAGCTTGGTAAGCATCAGTTTTATGGAAACGTTTTTTAGTTAGTTACAAAGGTTGGTTACAGAGTATTGGTTATTAAGTATATTGAAAAGAAAAATTTCTTTATTGAAAAGGAAAACTAAAAATAGGACGACAAAGTAGAAAATCTTTGATGGTTCAAGGAAAAACTGTGATTGAAAGAACACTCTTAGGTCTCGCTCGGTGTTGCATAATTAACTTGGATATAAACAGCTTTTATTTATGTGTTTATTTACACCGACCTGATAGCAATTTCATCTTCCTTTTCTGAATGCTGTTTGAGTGCAAACCCAACGCTTCCTGGGGACTGTACTTAAATGTTTCATTTTGGTAACAGTGTTGCTCAGTAAATTTGAAGTTATTTGATTTTAGGATTTTTAAGACCAGCTCTGGTCACTGAGTATGAAAAAAAGAAAGGGGAAAACTGGAACGCCCGGCAAGTTCTTAGTTTTGCAGCTGTGTTATTAAAAATCTCCACTAAAAAGTCTTTATCTTTTAACCAGAAGTGGTTATGGTTTGTAATCAGTTACCCCCTGATTGACAGGCTTTAATGTTGCTGAGAAAAAAGTACCCTGTCTCTCATCAATTGACTTTTCATCTGAACACAACAATAAGCATAAAAATTGCCACCTTCCTCCGTACATGTGTGGGTAAGATAACCGTCAGGGCGTTCACAGAACATGGCCAAGCTGTGAAGGCTAAAAAACTCACTTAAATTAGAAACTGAACCATTTGAAGCTTATGGTGTTAACAGAAATGAAGAGAGAGGAAGAAATCATTAAGTACAACTAACTACCAAATAAAAATACATGCTCATTTGAAAATCAGAAAAAAACTTAATTCTTGCCTCTTAATTAAGTTGTATAATTTTGAACTTTTGAGATCTGCTAACAAAAACATTCCATTGCTTGGAGCCACTGGTGAACAAAACCACATACAAATTCATTAACTGCCTGTTCTTGCGCAGCTTTGTACATAAAAGAGCTTTCAAGAGATTCATCACAGGCTTGTAGGATTTGGGTTATAATATTGCATAGTATCTGCTATCAAGGATAATGAGATGTAATAGATCACAAGGATAATTTGAAATCTATAGAGAATCTCAAACTCTCATTTAGCCAGTGGTTTCAATCTTTTGAGCAGATCTTTTATCAGAGTTGATAACTATCCAAATTGACTTATTGGAGTTTTGTTTTTCACTTAATTCTTTTGGGGCCAGGGCTGAAAAATAGCGAGGCCTTGAAAGACAGAGATGAAGCAGGATGTAGATGACCAGTGTTTTAATATAATCATTAGAGTTATTTCTAACTGACGATCTCAGAAAAGAAAGCGCCTCCATTATGCTTATGCTCAGAGACCAACAGTTCTCAGAGCATTGAGCCTTTACCAAAAAAAAAAAAAAAGAAAAAAATCATTCCTGATAAAGCTGCTGCTCCGAGAAAACCTATTGCTTATTGGAAAAGGCGAACCCCTTCAGTGGTTCCTGGCTGCCCTGGAAAGCACACTGTGAGCTGGAGCTGGGGAGCCTGGCTACACGTGTGCCCAGGACGTGCAGGGCGCGTCCCCTCAGCGCGGGGCTCCCTCCTCTGGGACTTGTGGCCATCCCCCTTGAGACCCGTGCTGCAGGGGCATCGTGGGTTATGCACAGGGACGCGGTGTCCTGCGAGCCCTGCTGGCCTAGTGGTGGTTTTGTAATCTGCTGGGTGGTGCGTGTGTGTATCTTCCCTTCCTTTAGTGGAATTTTCTTCTGAAAATGAGTCTTTGGAGTACTTGCTACAGTACATCCCATAAAGCAGAGAGCCAGATATTATGCCTAAAGCGTATGACTCTGGGTTAGATGGTAGATTGAGTTCACTGCCACTGGTTGACGCCTGGATCTCCGTGTATAAAATCAGACGTAATACCTACCAATGCTTGCCTTGCTGTTCATTTTAGAGCAAGCTTCTGCAAAGTTTGTTAGTCGTGTACTTTATCAGTAAAAAAGTTTTAAGTGCACGTGTGTATATTTATAAAATATTTATGCTATTGTATATAAATATGTCATATATAACAAAAATGTAATTACTTGTAAGTAAAATTCATGTATTCTTACACCAATGTATTATATTCATTTTAAGATATACAAAGTGTGTGTTTTAAAAGAGAGAGTTGAGAAGTCAAATATAAGTGAAAGTTCTCATGTTTGCTTCCCATGACCCTGAGGTATCCACACACTGCTTTGAAGTGCAGTGTTTCCGGGACTTAAAATAAATGTAAAGGCACTTTGGCATTGCAAAGTGCTTCACAATTGTTAAGTCTTGTTTTTATCACTATCATGGTTAGTCCACATTTCTTAAGGACTGCACTCCGGGCACTCCCCTGGATGTTCTAAGACAGAGGCGCGTGGAGCTTCTGTGAAGTGTTTTGCTGTTTCTCAGAGTTCCTTAAGACACCGCTTTGAAATATTAAGTCTAAGCATAGTGGCTGGAAAAATACATCATCTTGAAGCACATTTTAATAATTACCAAGAGCACTGCTTATTAAGCCCTTATTACTTGCCAGGCACTGTGCTGAGTGCTTTTGTTATTCTAGAAACTAGTGTTTCTCTAAAAGGTGTCACTCAGTGTGGACAGGAGCATGGAGGCGCCGCATGGCTGGTCCCGTGCACAGTACGCCTGGAGAGACAGAGGCTGTGGGTAGTGGCATTTGCATGATTGAAGGTTGTACTAAGAGGGGTTAACTCGGTGCTGCTCCAGAGACAAGGGTTCTATCCAGAGGGAGGTGTTTCGAGGGAGTCATCCTGACTTGGTCTGGGGGAGAGAGAGAGAGATCCGTCCCACAGCTGAAGCCCTTCTGTGCAGGGTTGTCCGGGGAGAAACCGCTTCCTGTCGCCAGATCCAGGGATAGTGTCCATTCCTCCATCAGGACAGAGATGAGACTAGTTGACCCTAAGTTCCCTCTGACCTTTTAGGGCTTTATTATTCCTGGAGTCACTGAATTGCGTTTCTCTCCTCTGCTGTACCCATTCGGCTTATTCCATATTGAAGGCCCGTGTCACTGCCTTAAGATCCCTCACTCCACCTGTGTTTGCACCATTGCCACCCTTGCCAGGTCCTCTCCCTGCCCAGCCAGTTCCCTGCAGTGGCCTTTCCATGGTTCCTGAGCGAGCTTTCCTCCACTCTGGTCAGTCCTCTGTGTCCTGAAGTCTAGTCTTCCTTAAATGCCACCCTTGTTGCAGTATCACACGTTTTCTCTTACTGCAAACCATGTTACCACAAACTTTGCAGGTTAAAACAGCACGAGGTTCTTACTTCGTAGTTCCTAAAGGTCGGAAGTCCAAGTGTGGCCTGGCCGGATCCTCCACTCAGGGCCCCCCTGGGCTGAAATCACTGTGGGCCGGGGCTGTGCTTCTCCCCTGGGGCTCGGGGGCCGCTGGCAGAACTCATACCTTTGCATCTCTGTGTCTGAGGTCCCTGGACCACTCTGCTCCTAGCGGCCGCCTGGGCTTCTTTGCCATGTGGTCCTCAGGTAGCTCACACGGGGAGGCTTGCTTTCTTCTGGGCCAGCCAGGGTGTGCCTGCTTGTGACCGTTTGAAAATATAACAACCTGTTTTTAATTATAGAGAGCTTCTCCCTGGATGAGGCAGGCAGACCAGAGACTGCATCTGGTCACTCCTTGTCAACGACGGCATCTGGGAGGACGTGGCCCTGACCAGTCTTAGGTCCAGCCTGATGGTTCCAAAAAGAGTCGTGGGTAGAGCTGCAGCTTTGCTAGGTGTCAGGGCTGCCTTTGTCACCACGCATCTCCCTAGGTGGCTGCTGAGTCTCTGCATGGCGGTGATTGTGACTGGGCTGGACCTCCACCCGCGAGCCAGGGGCAGGTGGGAGTGGGTGCATCGGGGTAGGGGTATCCCTCTTCCTTGGACCTCCAGAGTCACCCCTGGGCCTGCAGGACAGCGCTTCCGGGCTTCTGTTGGATGGGTCATACTTCATTGGCAACATTGATTTTATGTTTATTTGTGAAGGGACAATATGAGATTACCAAATAAAATATAATTTCAAGTGCCGTGAATGAAAGAATATATTACATTCACTGTTAATGAGATCCTGGTGCTGCAAAATGATTCCATGTAATGAATCCCAGGAAATCAATGAACAGTTTAATTACCATTGTGGCAGTGCTGTGTGAGAGTATTGCTTTGGTCAGTTTTACAATTTATCAATTTTCTTTTCCTTTCTCTTTCTTTAAATTAATTGCTTTGATGAAGTAAGTATAAATACATTCTTTGTTAGCTTTTGATCTTTTTTTTTGGAAATGTGTTACAAAATTCAGATTTCTTCCTTTGTAGTAATACTGGCCCCTGTATTATAAAAAATAATGGCCCCTGTATTATAAAAAAATAATACACATTCTTTATGTGTATTACCGTTTACAATTTGTATATTTTTAAATGAGGCAATATTTCCATTTTGTAAATTTAATCATTGCTAAGTCTTACTAAAACATTGTCCTTTTCTCTCTGTCATTGTTTTGTAAACTGCTTTCTATCTCTTCTCAACTTACCACTTGACCCATCAGTCAAAAATTTGATGTGCTTTCTGTGCTTATTGTCCATTACCCAGTCATGCTCTGGGGGCAGATAAAAAGAAAAACACTGCTTTTGTGTGTCTCCATACCCTTTTCAATTTTAAACAAAGTGAATTTTCTTTTTACAGTATTTTTAGCTTGACAGTTCAGTGACTGTGTTGCTATCTTTTCCACTATGGTGGTAATTGATTTTTAAAACTTATTTATAAATCACAATACAAAATATTGACCTGGATATTTAGAGACATCTAAAGTTGTTTTTTATTTTGGTGACTCTAGATTTTACTAATTATATATTGAGAAAGTTATCATGGATTTTCTACACTCTTTTAACTACCATAGATGTTTATAAGTAGTCTACATTATTTATTTATTTTTGGCTGCGTTGGGTCTTCATTGCCGCATGCAGGCTTTCTCTAGTTGTGGCGAGCGGCGGCTACTCTTTGTTGCAGTGCACGGGCTTCTCATTGCAGTGGCTTCTCTTGTTGAGGAGCACGGGCTCTAGGCACACGAGCTCAGTCGTTGTGGCTCACGGGCTCTAGAGCACAGGCTCAGTAGTTGTGGCGCATGGGTTTAGCCACTCCGTGGCATGTGGGAACTTCCCAGACCAGGATTCGAACCCATGTCCCCTGCATTGGCAGGCGGATCCTTAACCACTGAGCCACCAGGGAAGCCCAGTAGTCTACTTTTGGTCTAAGATTCAAGGTCTCAAAATAGAGTCAAGAATTATTTCAACTGATTTACTCTATGGAGAGAAGCAATTTACTGAGTTCCACTTTGAGAGGGAGAACCCTGCTGGCTGTTTTCCTTCGAATTCCCACATTGACACCATGGACCCTTTGTTCTTCGGGTACCGCTGGGAAGGAGCCTGGGTGTTGAGGACTCTTCTCCCAGTCCTGGCTGTCACCACACATGGGGCGACACGTGAGGAGCCACTGAACGCATGTTCAGGGCTGCTGAGTTGTGCAAAACAAGATGACTGATCCAGGAACACGGCCTGTTGTGAGGCTTGGCGGTTGATGTTGTGATGTCTGGAAAGAGTGACAAGCCTCCGCAAAGGAGGGTGCTGCTTGAGTTTTGCGCATCTCTTGCTAGGTAGGTATGGCTAGGGCTCCTGCCTCCACGGGCTTATATTCCATGGAGGTGCTGGAGTGTGACAAGTACCGGGAAGGAAATTGAAGGGTGATGTACCTGGGGAGGGCCTCCCGCATGTGAGATGGTCAGGGAAGTTCTCCCTAAGACGTGATATTTAAGACAAGATCTGAAGGACGAGAAGGATCCAGTCATGGGAAGAGGCAGAGGGAACAAAAAGTACAAGGACCTTGAGGCAAAAAAGAGCCTGACCTGCTCAGAACAACGCCTAATGTCCAGCACGGTACTGATCGTGGGCTAGGTGTGCCGTAAATGTTTGTTGAATGAATAAGTGAATGACGATCTGAAATGCCTATCTTATTTTTCACTCTTGAGTATAATGGAGTTAAAGGAAAATTGGCATTTTTCTATAGTGAACACATATAGTTTTTATAATCAGAAAAATGTTTTTTTTTTTTTTTTTTTTTGTGGTATGCGGGCCTCTCACTGTTGTGGCCTCTCCCGTTGCGGAGCACAGGCTCCGGATGCGCAGGCTCAGCAGCCATGGCTCACGGGCCCAGCCGCTCCGCGGCATATGGGATCCTCCCAGACCGGGGCACGAACCCGTATCCCCTGCATCGGCAGGCGGACTCTCAACCACTGCGCCACCAGGGAGGCCCCAGAAAAATGTTTTGTAAAACTTTTTTTTTAATGAAAGATCAGCCTACAGGTCATGTTGTTATAGTGGATTGTTTCACATGGAGGGGGCTTGCTTGGCCATTACCGTCTGGCCCTGCATGGTGACGAGCTCTGCTCTGTTTCTGTGTTGCAGCCCTCGTGGTCAGCACCACCTCAGCCGGATTTGCCTTGGCCCCAGCACCTTTTGACTGGCCCTGCTTCCTGCTGACCTTTATCGGAACTGGCCTGGCTTCCTGCGCTGCCAACTCCATCAATCAGGTCAGTGTGTCACCTTTCAGCTGGATCATGATTTTGTTACTTCTTAGATGATGATATTGTCACATTAAAAAAAAAAACCTTCCAAAATTGCACCTGTAGCTGGGAAGGTCCTGGGAACCTGTGTCCTACAAGGTCTGGGGCACAGAATCAATTTGTCTTTTCTTTTGAGGTGAAAGGTTTTCAAATATTTTCAGGAGAGAGAGTGTTAAAGTATCTGCCTCAAATGACCAGGATTCAGGGTTAGGAAGTATTTTAGGGCCGTCAGACTTTCTCCTCTTACCCACTTCAGGTACATTCCCCTGAGCTTACATTATTATGTGCTGTTCTTTCTTTGGTTTGACTTGTTTGCATTTTAAACCACCACTATGCAAAATAGTGTATTTTAAACAAGCATATCCAGCTTAAAAAAAAAAATCAAAAATTCAGTATTCAGTAAACTTGGTATGTGGAATCAGAATATATCAAAAAATTAATTAGCACATTATTTTTAATGCATCTTCCCCTCCCTATTATGTATTATTTTAAACATCAAAGTGATTCTCTAAAATAGTTTTTTCCCCCAACCTGGTCATTGTGGGGTGCCCCAGCCTTGTGGCTTTCTCATAAGATGCTGTGGTGGAAAAGTCTTGGCTAAAACGTAAAGAAAGTCATTTTCATCACCAGAACACCCAAGAGGAGTTGGCACGGTTTTAAAACTGGAATTCAAGTTACCAGCAGGAAAACAGCTTGGCTGAGTGGATGCGTGAGTTGGTAGTCTGTAAACCATGAGCGTTTTCATTCGGTAATGCCTAACATCATTGTGTTTTTTACAATGTGTTACCAGCTTTTTGGAGAAGGATCAATCTATTTCAAATAAAGTGAATTTTCTGTTACAATTTTAAACATCAACACAGTCTTACAGTGAGGTTCCAACAGCCCTGCTCCTGTGTCCCTCCTGTAAACCATGACGCCATCTCTTCCAAGTTGCTCCGACCCTTTGCTGCCCTCCCATATTCCCTGGCTAAGAGAATGATCATGGTTTCACAATGGACATGTTTTTAATGAAAATTGGAATAAAAAGCAGTACAAGCAAAATGGATTTATATGGCTATTTTGGGGTCTAGGTTTCAAAATATTTTTTAAATTATTACTTTTATGTAATTATAAATCTGGGTCATAAGATTAAGCCAGGAAAACATTCTAGTTTTCAGGCTCCTTTTAAAAATTGAAGAACTGCATTTATCCTTGGGATATTAACTGCTGTCTTCTGTTTCAATTACACGGATTTTAAATAGAGGCTTCAGACAAAAGTGTGGAGACTCAGAAAACAACAAGGAATGAATAAGCATCAAATGGTTCAGAAATGCCCCAATATTATAAAAGATAATACAGAATGGCCTTGAGTTGGAGCTGCCTGCCTCCGCTCCCACCACCACCAGAAAGAAAAAGGTGGTTCAAGAATTCATCACAGGGAAAAACCCTTCAGTTGTAGCAAAGAAATATCTGGAGGAAATAAATGATTTACGTTTAGGCAGAAATTTGTGGAAGCTGAACATAAACCAAGGTTTTAGAAATTTTAGAAGTTTAAATGAGCTTAGATGGCTATGTTAGTTCGCAGTCTGTAGGAAGTACGTTTGCTGCAGGGGGTGAGTTGGGTTCTGTCGGTTTTAAACTGGTGGGGTTCTTTCTGTGCTGACAAGTGGCAGTGCCTGTCACTTCCGTTCGTTGCCTCCGTAGGCTGGTTTCCTTGCCCGGCCCACCTCTCACGCACACAGCTGTCCTGCTCTTCTTCTGGAACTTTCTCACACCCCTGCAGCAGCGCTGGGCGTGGCGTCCGCCCTTCATCAGTGCTGTTGGACGCGTGAATAATTTCTTCATCTTACTGTATTCATCACATTGTTTCCTTCCACTTGCCTTGGACTGTGATTTCATTGGGAAGCCTTGTAATACTTAAAAAATCTCAATGATTTCCACTGCTGTCGAATTTCATGGTTATTATGGTATCAATTAGCTTCTTAAATTACAGTATTTTCTAAATAACGTTGGAAATATTTTAGTTCTAGTGTTGTTAAGCAGTCTCATAAAATTAAAATAAGGGAATGTGAGGCGATTTTCATTAGTGCTTTTCTTTAGTGTAAGCAGAACGAAGAGCACAAGGCCACAAGAATTTGCCTGAGTTTTTGAGCAGCAGATAAAGAAAGAAATAGTCCTTGGCAAAAAGGAAGCGCTTCCTGCTTTTTTTTATCCGCGCCCCTCAGCATGTAGGATCTTAGTTTCCCGACCAGACGTCGAACCTACACCCTCTGCATTGGAAGCACGGAGTCTTAACCACTGGGCTGCCAGGGAAGTCCCTTCCTGCCTTTTTAAGGGAGCTGGTGTTTAACTGAAAGAATGCAGATGTGTGGTTGGTGTGCACGAACGTTCTCCAGCTTCTGATAGAGCTCTATAGGGAGAAAATGTCCTTCCATCATGTTTATAATAGGATTCAAGTAACATTTCACATTTTTCAAATACTTCTCTTAGCTGTTATTCATTTAGTTCTGAGGATTTCTTCTTCGTACCCTGCTTCTGTGATCTCTCTTTGTGAAAGTAGGAAAAATAAAGCATTGGAAAACAGTTATTACATTTCTTTTAAGGAGAGAAAATGAGGTTTAGCTTCTGATTTATGAAGTCCTGACTAATGCAGAAAGAGATTCATGTATATGTAAGAAACCACTAACATGACAATATAAAAAGGAATTACACCCATGTTTTGTAAACCATATGCATACTTCATTTAAAGCCATAGGGCAGCTTGAAAGTGGGAATGCCTTCCAAGGATGAAAGCAATCCATAAAATTCAGCGACTGGAAGATAAAATGTTATAGATGGCTTTGACTGATCGAATCTTGTAAAACAGAGAGACCAAAAGGAAGAAGCTGAATAAATTCAATTAGAATGAATTAACAAGTTGAAAGATAAGAATTATCAGAAAATTATCATCACAACTCTTGGCTATTTGACATAACAGATATTGTTGTAATAAGCTGTATTGGGGATTATTTTACTTATGTTACACATACATGAATTTTTTTAATAAAGATCAAGAGTGTATGTCAGTAAGTGCATTTCTACAGGATGAATTTGAACAGTGATTCCATTTTATGGATGTGCCACAACTTTCCCAGCCAGTCCTCTACGGTTGCAACTTTTTGCTTCTACGAGTAATGCCACACACACCTCTGTTTTTAAAGGACAAAATACTGGAAGTGAAATTGCTGAGAGAAAGGCTACCAGCCAAAGCATATATGAAAATGATTTAATGCTGGAATGTATGATCTTAGCAGAATAATTAATTTCTAATATTCATACAATGCTTTAGAGTTTACAAAGCGTATTTACATAACTTATTATTTAAGCCGTACAGCCCTGTGGGGTAGGTGGCATTATTTCCATTTCTATTTGTAAAACGTTTTGTTTTGCAGTTGAATTATTCTTTTTAAAAGCAACATTTAAAAATTATGAAAATAAAGTGTTTATTGCACATCAGTGAGAAACTGTAAGTAAGTAAAAATAACAGGGCCTCCCTGGTGGCGCAGTGGTTGAGAGTCCGCCTGCCGATGCAGGGGATACGGGTTCGTGCCCCGGTCTGGGAGGATCCCATATGCCGCGGAGCGGCTGGGCCCGTGAGCCATGGCTGCTGAGCCTGCGCATCCGGAGCCTGTGCTCCGCAACGGGAGAGGCCACAACAGTGAGAGGCCCGCGTACCACAAAAAAAAAAAAAAAAAAAAAAAAAAAAAAAAAAATAACAGTAACATTTTTTATTTTATGTCCCCTTGTGCCAGGCACTGTTTTGTGTGTGAGAGTCACAGCAGAGAAAAAGCAAAAATCCCTGCCCTTGTATCTTGTATCCCAGCACCCAAATAGATCCACTGCTCTCGTAGCTTGTATCCCAGCACCCAAATAGATCCACCGCTACCATTTATGTTATTTGTTATTTATGTTATTACTGTACAGGCTTTTTTCATGCACATACCATCATATTAATTTAATTTAATTAATTTAATTCATATTAATTTCTCAAAGAAATGATATATATATAATATGTATATTTTCTATATATTTTTTCTTTTAAGTAGTATGTCATGAATGTCTTTCCATGTCGATATTTGCTATATAGCATGATTTTAAGAGTCCTATATAGATATACCATGATTTGTTTAATCGGTTTCTCCTTATTTGACATTTTAGGGATTTTCAATTTTTGCCCAAATTAATGCTGAGCTGAGATTCTTGTAGCTGAATCTTTGAACATGTCCACAACTATTTCTTTAGGTAGATTCCTGGAATTGTGCCACTGTATTAAAAGATATATAGTTTTCAAAATAAAAAGTTAAAATTAAAAAAGATATGTATTTTAAGTACAACTTAATTTCTTCCCTGAAGGTCGTTTTTTGTTTGTTTGCTTCAAATCAGCTTATGCTTCCATTTGGCAGTGTGTGACAGCTCATCACTGATGCTGCGTATTAGAAAAGCTATGCTGGGTTTATAGGTGACCTTAGATGTGTTCTTTTAATTCAAAGTGTTTTGATTCCTCAGGAGGTAGAGTGGTTTTTTATTTGGGGAGACTGTTTAAATGCTTATTTGCCATTTCTGTTTGCCCATTTTGCTGTCCGATGCTTGCCTTTGTTTAAGAAGTCTCGAAGTACGTAGATTGGATTAACTTTTTCTCACGTAAGGTCGGAATATTTTCTGCAGTTTTTTTTTTTTTTTGCGGTACGCAGGCCTCTCACTGCTGTGGCCTCTCCCATTGCGGAGCACAGGCTCCGGACGCGCAGGCCCAGCGGCCATGGCTCACGGGCCCAGCCGCTCCGCGGCATGTGGGTTCCTCCCAGACCGGGGCACGAACCTGTGTCCCCTGCATCGGCAGGTGGACTCTCAACCACTGCGCCACCAGGGAAGCCCTTTCTGCAGTTTTTTGGGGTTTTTTTTGAAGGGCAGATGTTTCATATCTTTATACAGTCAGATCTTTTAATTTTTAATACAGGGTTTCTTAGTCTTGGCACTCTTGACTGTTTGGGCTGGAAAACTTTGTCCTGTGCATCCTGGGGTGTTTCCCATGGTCCCTGGTCTTTGCCCACTGGATGCTGTTAGCACCAACCCCCTAGTTGTGACACCTGAAAATGTCTTCAGACGTTGCCAAATGTTGCTTGGGGACCACAGTCCCTTGGTTGAGAACCACGGCTTTGATGATTTCTACTTTTGGTTTCACTCTAGATCCTGGCTACATCTCCTGCCTCGGGCAGTCTCTGGCTCACCTTTCTTCTTACGTAACTGCCCACTGATGGCTAGGGTGACCACGTGGCCTGTTTTATGCTGGTGTTTCTCGTGTAGTTACTAACAACGCCCCTTTTAACTCAGTTTAGACAAGAAATCCTATGTCTCTCTCTTCATAGCCCACCTACGCCTTCCATCTTTCACTATAAATGTGGTGTGGTAAAAGCATCTTTGTATCAAATGATTTGGGCTTGGGTTCTGGCTTTTCTACTCCCAAGTGCCCAGGTCACCTGGCTTGCCTCACCTTCACCCTCTCTGTAGTTACGTGTTGGATCTACTGTCAGGCTAATTTGTGGTGCTGTGTGTGTGCCTGCAAATAAGACCAAGAATATTTTCCTCCGTAATTACTCTGCTGTTGGTAGGTTGTTCAAGAAGTTTGGTGACTTGTTTTGTGTTGGATCTCTCTAGTTTTTGTAATATCCCTGGCATACTGAATACTACAGTTGCCATTTACTTTCAGGGTAACTGGCTCTATTGATGGGCAGCCTGATGATTTGAAATGTCTTCCTCCTATTGAGCCAAAGTCGGCCTCCTTATCCCTCCAGACTATGGGTCATTGTTCTCCTGTCTGTTACAGTTCAGTGTCCCTTCTTCCTTGTGACCGTGCTCTCAGTCTATCACTTCCTAACTGTGGTTAATAGGCTCTTGTGGTGTTGCAGTGAAATTATTCATCTGTAGCTCATCCCTAGGGAACGCTGAACTCCTTGAGACCAGTGATTATGATTTACTGATCTTGTCTAACCATCACCTCTTCCCACAGCATATAGCTGACCAGGAGAGTGAAATTCCAAAGGAAGTCATGTTGGGAAAAAAAGGAATATTTATGGGGGAAGCGAGGGAAAGTAGTAAGAAATTTCCATAATAACAGTAGTCGCAGCTGACACTTACTTCACACTTAACCAGATGCCAAGTAAGGTTCTAAGCATTTTGCAAGTATTAGCTTGTTTGTTGAAATCTAGGTTCATGGGATTTCAAAAAATGGCTCCTTTGAAAGATGAAATAAATGATGAATGAATTCATAACCTAGACTTAGCTCTAAGAAGAACTATTGATGTTCTCAGATACTTTATTTTGGAGAAAATTACAAGAAAGGCACAAAACGTAAGTAGAGTTTCAGATCTGAGAGGTAGGTTATAATTAGAGAGGTAAAGGAGATAAGGTCATGTTATCTTTGGGATCTAGTGTATCAGAATGTTGAAGAATTTTTATGAAAGGAAATGAAAGAGATCAAGAGGTGTGAATAAAATAGGGTCAAGAAGAGACCTGTTTTTTGTTTGATACTGACAATACTTGAGAGACTTTTCATGGCTGAAGTAAGGTAAAAAGGAAGAGCTTTGGATAAAGAGCTCTGAATTATAGGGTGGGTAGGGCAAAAGAAAATTCACAGCCTTTTAAACTGTGAGAGGAGAGACAGATAAAGATTTTCCTGTTCTCCCAGTGAATATGAGATTAATATCTAAAGCATCTTTCTCTGTTTTCCCTTTCTCTGATTTTTTTTTTGTTTTGACTCTGCAGTCTGCCTTGAGCAATAGGAGTTGACTTTCATCTTCCATGTTGAACAGAAGTGGTTAGGAAACTCAGTGTTGTATTCTGGGAGAGGAAGGCTGATGTCAGCGAACACTGGCAATGTGATGTATAGAACATATCGTCTGTGTAAGAAAAATCAATATGAGAAATGTATTTTTCTTCTGAATGTTGTGATTTGTTTGACTTTGATGTTTTAACTGGTGGGCACTTGCTTTCACTCCGAGGCTTCTGAAGTCCGCAACTTGTGGCTTATTCAGATGACTCAGATTAGCTACTGCTCTAGATCCGTTTTGCAGAGTCTTTGAATAGCATGTGGGAAAAAGTCTCCAACTAAATATGTTTTTTATATAAGGCAAATGATGAGCATTACTGAGCAACGTCAGAAAGAAAATGCGTTTTCAATGCAGAGTCTCTTTCCCTGCATTGATATAACCCCAAATAGTTCCTAAATTACATTTGGTTCGCTACTCCAGCATGATCCATCTAAGTAGAGTGAGCTTGGCATTGGAATTCATAACCACATAACTCTAGGTGAAGTTTGGCCAGCAAATGTAGAGATGACGATAATTTGAACATATATTTGTAGACAGTATTTTATAATTTACATGCCACCTTAACTGGCCATTGTTTTATTTGCTTCTTACAACAGCTCTGAGGTGGCATCATCCCAGTGCTGTAGAAGAAAAAACTTGATCACACATCTGAACCTGGTCAAATTGAGAGCAGAATTTGTGGGCCGTGGGCCCTCAGTTCACTGCTTCTTCCCCTCGCTTGAACTGTGTTAGTCCGGGCACCACTTGGAATAGGGCTGTTCCCACTGAATGAGTCACCTTCCCCCGGCTGACTGGCATCCTTGCCGCAGAGCCCTGGAGGTGAAGGAACTGTCATGGGCCGGCAATGTCTGTCTCTAGTGAGACAGGGAGGATTTGAAGCACTTGCACCCTGTAGAAGCCAAGTGCTCCATTAATGTTAGCTGTTATTATTGTTATTGATATAAAAGTGTGGTCTGTTTCTGGCCCACTTTCAGAATCTGGTTACCATCCAGTTATCTCCAGTTAGGGTCATAATATAGAGAATGGGATATTTTCCTCAGTGTACTAAGAGCCTTGGGTTAGCCTTGCAAACTGTAACATGTGTGTGCGTGAATATGCCTATATATTTATTTCAAGCGTGTAATACCTGCACGTGGTATTGGAATATGTGGTGACTTGGGCTCAGCAGGCATTATTCGTCCTCTGCCACTTCATAGCCATGTGGAGTTGTGTAGTCAGTGCTGGTAAATCTAAGAAATACTGGTGAAAATGGTTGATAAATCACAAAAGCAGATATTTAATTGATACATAATGGAATTAATGGAAGTGATACTAATGTAGGTTTTTGGAGTTGTGGTTCTTGGCTTATGTCTCTGGGCAGCAGGTTGTGATTGACTGTGATGTGGGAGGTTTAGAAACTTGCTTGCTGCCTGGACGGCTCCCTGTCTTAACCCAGCAGGAGTCAGGCTGAGTTTTTCCCAAATTATCTTTCTTTTTTTTTTTTTTTCCCCCAAGTCTTCAGTTATGTTTTGCCTTTCCTGATAGCTTGTTCATCTGAATCCCTTCAGCTTGTTTGTTCTCTGCTCAGAACCAGCCTCCCTGCCCCGCTGTTTTCTAGGTTAGGTTGACTCTTGGTTGACTGATGACACTGATGTCAAACTTGACCGTGAGGACTGACCCTGGGAAGCCATCTCATACTCACTCTCTTTGTCTTAGTCGCTGCTTTTAGGGTTTAACACATGAAAAATTTCAATGTTTTAGTATTTTCACTTTAAAATCGGAGTCATTTGATGACTCTGAATTCCATACTGAACTTCCAGACACTTGGAAGGAATAGGAATAGGAATCAGGGTGTCGGCGATGGACAGTGGAACAGATTTGTTAGACCTATGCTCTTGAATCCAGACCGACCTTTGAGGATCCTTTGTTTGTTGCTATTTCTAACCAGTAAAGGAGCTCCATACTGCTTTCAGCAAGGTATTAGACCTTTAAAATTTGTATGTAAGTAATTAAGTAAATCCTAAAATTCACATTTTCACGACCACCCAGTCCTGTCTTATCGATGTTCCAAGAAGTTTTAGAAAATATTGTTTGGCAAGAAAGGGAAATTACTTACCTGTGTGATTAATCTTAAGGAAAATTTCACTCTGGCATTTCCTTCAGATCCTATGCCAGATTTCTCTTGGAAGCAGTGATCACAGGGGGAACAAAGAAATTCTAAAGGATTTGAATGATAGAATGTAAAGATAGGATGAAACAAAAGAGAAAATTTGGTAGTTAATAAGATTTATGTATACTTGTAATATAGAGTATCCTTATACCTGAAAATAATACTGTGTAACCTTACAATACTAAGAAAATACGCAGTTTTAGCTTTTATTCCAACGGAGATTTCTTTAACCCTAGAAGATATTTACCTGCTAGCTTATAAAAAAGAAAACTACAGCTGAAATAAAAGTCTAGTGTATTATCCTAACATTTTCATTAATGTATCTGAGTAAAATTACGTTATTCTGATACCGCTTTTAGCAAAAATATGGTTGATGATCTAGAAAATTGCTACTGTCCATATTGCTGTTATTAGGTGAACTAATACGAAGGGTTAAACGGTGCTGTGTATAATTTCCTTAAACAGCTTGCTCAAGATATGTGACTAAAGATCTCTCTCCTAAAGTTAATGCTGTCAACTCCTAATTTAAAATAATGGGGATTAAACAAGACGTGGGATGTTAAGAATTTAAAAATATCTTAAGACCAGATTCTCAGTTCTTATCAGAATATTCAGGGATTTTGTAAATTAGGGTATTAGTAAAGGACACTTTTGACTGAGCCTGGATTCCCTCCTTGATTTTCACTTGCTCTTGAGTAAATGACGGAATGGCAAAATAGCTTATTTAAATAAGCATGTGGTTAACCTGGAACAATTAGACAGTCCCCGGATTCAAAGTCTAACATGTTTTCGCAGAAGAAAAGTCGTTCTTAAGTTTTTCAGCAGAGAGATATTTAGCCATCCCAAATGCCTCTGGCTTAAGTAAAGTCAGGTCGCATTAAAAAATGACGCTTTCCTTAAGTACGTGGTGAACAATCAGGCCTCAGGACTTTGCTTTAATGCCTTTGAAGGTCAGGAGGATGTGACTGAGCTGGCTTTCACTCGCGCAGAGTTTTGTTTGTTCTGCGGAGTTCAAGTCAAAATCGCTGAGGTGGGGAGTGGGGAGGCTGTCGGAGTCTCCCCGGCATCCCCCGCCTGTTGGAGAGAGGCTCCGATATGCCCGTGACCAAAAAAGCAGGGTGCCGTTACGTAGTAGGAAATGCTAGTACCCGGTGGTCGTCTCTTCCTGAAAGTCATTTTCGGGAAGGATCCTCGCACAGTCATCGGCTCCTTTTGCCAGTGATCAAAAGGTCAGTCCCTGCTCTGAAGTAGCTCCTAGTCTGGTAGGGAAGACAATTGTGTAAATAAGTACAGTGGAACAATAAAGTGCACTAGTATAGGGGAAGAATACAGGCAGTGTACAGGGAAGGGGCCGGGAGTGGTCATTGCCCCCTTTGGAGGGCAGGAGAGCTTCCCCAAGAAGGGACCAGAGCCTCCAAAGGTCAGGTGGGTATTTACCAGCTAGATGTGTGTGAGAGGGGAACTTTCCAGGCAGAGAGAAGGTCATGAGTAAAGACCCAGAGACTGAGGCCCCAGGTGGGGCTGTGCTTTGAGATTCGCTGAAGGACTCAGCAGGGGTGGGCCATCGCAGCCGGCCTGCCATGCTCAAGCATCCGGACTACCCTGTAGGTGCTGGGCAACCATGGTAGGTGGTCATAAAGCCATCACCCCTGTAACGGCTCTCGAGCACTCTAAGGGTGGAGAAGAAGACGCTGACTTTGACCCACGGACGCTGCGTGGTCTGTTTCCTCTCCAGCCCCACCTCCTTCCACGTCCCCGTCTTAGATCGTGGCGTCTGCCGGGATCACAGCTGAAGTGTCATTCATTCAGCAGACGCTTCCTACAGGCCTGTGTCCTGCCAGGCACTGTGCTTGGTGCTGGCAGCAGGAAGGTCGCTCCTCTGTTGGAGTTTAAGTGGAAAAGCAAAAGGTGGGCGATAAATATTTTAACAAGAAAACACCAGGCAGGGACGAGGACGTGATGAACGTATAAGCAGGCAGTGCAGCAGCGTCAGGTCCCACCTGCATCACCTGGGCAGCGTGCCTTCATGGTGCTTTTCACGATTGTAAGGATGCGTTTGGGTGGTTGATTGATCGTAAGCTCAGCGCGGGCAGTGACCTTGTCTGTTTCTCTGGCGAAAGGGAGCCGCTCAGAGAGGCCAGGAAGGCTGAGGGTCGAGCCCAGGCTCGCTGACCAGCCTGCTGATGGAGGTTCGGTATCTGCCACCCGTGAGCCCTGTGACTCGGGCGGTTGACCGAACCTGTCTCAGCAGAGGAGGTTGTTGAGAAAGTAAATGACGCAGTTAGTTCTTAGAGAAGGGCCTGGTACTTAGAAGGCAGGCAGGCAATGTTAATTATTATGACTTCTTATTAACAGGAATTTATTGAATGAGGAAAGGAGATGGGGAGATTTTCTTTCTATAAAAATTGATTCAGCTTTTCTGTGACGCCAAGCTTGAGGACAGACCGGTTCAGATAACAAGTAGAGCTCATGAGAGCTTGAAGGGGCGTCATTAGGAGAGATGCCAAGTTAGAGGACTTGATCATTAATTTGATGTCCTAGTGCGGTAAAGAAAGGTGTGTACACACCTGGTAGATTTCTGACATGGGGGAGTGGGTGGATAGAGTGCCATCCACCCACGATGCCCAGGTGGGGAACACAGAAGAAGGAGCAGGTCTTGGCAAAGAAATAACAATGCAGTCTGGACTTGGCGGCCGGGGTGGTGGTGGCAGGTAATGTTTGCCGCGCTTTTGGTGTCTCCAGGTAGAGATGGGTAGGGCCAGCATCCGAGCAGGAGACAGAGAGAACGAAAATGTGGAGAGCTGGTACCAGAAAACTGGCGGTGGGCATCCAGGTGAGAGTGAATGGGGGCTGGGGGCAGAGGGCAGCCTGGACTTGAGGACAGTAGAGAGGCTGCACTCTGTGGGCTGGGACTGGTGTGAACATTTTGGGTGTTTTCTGTGTTGGGAAAACAAAGATCTTGGACAAACAGAGGGAAGTTATGTCAGAGGCGTGTGGATAGATCGACTCAGAATAAAACCCCAAGTCCCCGCACTGGGTGCTGCTCTCCTCCCTCTGGCAGCCTTGCTCATCCAGCTCCAGCCACGCGGCTTCCTTGCCCTCACCCCAGCCCATCAGTAACGCTCCTGGCGAGAGTTCGGGGGTCCTGTGCCCACTGCCTCCTCACAAGTGTCCACGTGGCTTCTCTCCAGCTTCCGCTCAGGTGTCTCCCGCCCTGAGCCAAGGGCAGGTCCACACTCTGCACTCCTGTCCCTCTCCTCTGACCTGTTTTTTGGTTCGTTGTCTGTTTCCCCCACTAGAATGTCGGCACCATGAGAACAGAGCCTTGGTTTTATCTATTGCGCTTCCCCCAGGGCCTAGAAAACGGTCCGACACATAGTAGGAGCTCAGCGTGTGAATGAGTCAGTGATGAATGTTGCTTATCGTTTGGTGGGAGAAATGGACGTCAATCAAAAAATGACACAGATAAATGTAAAATCACAACTGTGGTGAGTGGTTAAGGCGTTCAGGGCACACAGAGGGGGACGCCTAACCCGTCCGTGAGGAAGACAGTCAGTGGGTTGATGCCGGAGAAGCAAACTGGAAACCTGTGCTTGGCCTCGTTGTTCACCCCGGTCTTCCTGTGGATTGCATCTTGGGATGAGGAGGGACTTACCTGGGGGCAGATCCAGCTGTGCACCCCCCAGCCCCTTAGGCTACCTAGTTCCTGGGACCATAATTGTGTTTGTAGGAAACAGTCTTGCTGGAAAGTGATTATAGACAAGCCTCAGAAGTGAGATTTTTTTTTTTAAACCTTTTCCGTGATCACAGGGAATTCGTCTCAGTTACCCACAGTGATTTTTTCCACTTCAGAGACAAATGCTTTGGGGTCTCTTCCTTCCATGTTTTATTTGCCATTTGAGGGCTGTGTGGTGGCCCTGATGAACTCGAGGGTGAGTGCCCTGGCCAGGGAGCAGCTGCTGTTCTCAGCCCAGATCAATGCAGAACCCGTGCAGCTGGAACCTCCGGTTTTTCAATACAAGCTAGACACTTGGGTTTTCCTGTGAAATTTCCTGAGTTTTCAGTGTGAAGTGTTAGCTCAATTTTTTGAAACCCTGTGTATTCCAAACAAAACCTGTCAGTGGATTGAATTTTCCTTGAGGACTCCACCCCCAAGTCTAGCCTTTGAAGTAGGACACACAATTTATATATTATCATTTACCAAAATTTTTTTAAGAAGAAGAAAGCATAGAAAAATCTTCCTTCTGAAAACAGAATTCTTCACAACTAAGTGGTGGAATGTACTTTTCTCCCCTTACTTTCATCATGCCAAGAAAAGTGAAGCACAGAATATCTCACTCAGTAAGTTAGATAGAATCAAGCCAGTGAATCTCAGGTTGGAGATTAAGCGGATGCCTTTCTTGGACACGTGTCTTCGCAAGCTGTGCCATAGAAGAGCTCATTATTTCCCAATTTAAAAAAGGGGGTATGGTACTGTTGTAGCATCCAAAAGGTAAAGTCAAGGAGGGTCAACTGAAAATTGCTTCAAGAAACACCTGGAAATTTCAAATGTATTTACAATTATTTTACCACCAACGGTGATGGCGTTACATTTCAGAAAGTGCCATTAATTGTAACGAAGTAACAGACAGCTCTCTGTGAAATTTAAGTCCGTTGAGTGTCCGCACCTTCAAAGACAATAAAAATTCCAGCCTGCATTTATCTATCCCCCTGTGAGGAGTTACTACAATGGATATTGTATCATTCCATGTGAAATTCTTTGCCTTAATGGTCTCTCATTTATTTGCAGTTGTCTGAGGTCAGTTTTCCATTTTGCAGTTGTCAAACAGCTGTCAAATTAAAAGACCAGATCCTGTGTTAATTTACATTTCATGCCATTCCATATTAGTACATTTCTTGGCTTAAGTATTTAAATAGTTATCCACATGTCTTAGTCATCCTTTCCCTCATTAGCCCATTTTTTCCCCCACAAATGTCCACATACAAATTAAGTATGGTACTCTAAATATCTTTATTACTTTCTAAGCATAGCTTTAAACGATTTACCCGAACTTTTAACAAAATCACTTGAATTAACCAATTAATCCAGCGTTGCTTTTGCAAGAAGAGAAAGTCAAATCAATGTAAACATGTCATTCTTACTTTAATTGTCATGCTTGTTTGCATCCTTACTTTTATCATTTCTGTCACATTGAAGCCTAAATAGTAACTGAATGTAGAATTCTTAATTTGCTTTCTAAATGTCTACATAGGAGAGTGTAATAGTAAAAAATTCAGCATTCATTTTTAAAGTTCATTGATCAAAGACATGTTTCTGGATATGCCACTGATGTTTTACAACAAAGTGTCTCAAGCTCTCAGCAAGTGACATTAACACTGTAATCCTCTGTAAAGAGGTGTTAAAAGATAAACTGAGGCATCTTAAATTTTTCAAGAGTTTCTTTGAGCAAAAATCAATCCAGCCTGGGCAGCACCAAACCAGAAGTGGTTAGGGGTGCTCCCAGGACAGGAGCCAAGGAAAAGGCTCTTCCTAGAGAGGAGGCTAGCAAAGCCAGGAAATGATTTGATTGGCTGTAGCTTGAGCCTTATTTGGGAACCTGGTTGGCTGTTTGTGTTTGGCTGTCCTTAGGTTTTGACTCCTTCACCTCGAGATATTTACAGGCTTAGGTTTTGTTTTGCATACGCAGGCTGCTGAGACATTAGGGACATCTCAGTCTAAAGGGCTCCTTGTTTATTGAATTTAACAGAGGTTCACTCTAGGTGTTTGAGGCATATGTCAGAGTTAAGTAATTCAATCAAAGAATTACAGTCATAAGCATATATAATTCTTAGTTATTCGATAGAAAACACTTTAAGTGGATATTCTTAAGTATGGCCATTAGAGATTAGTATGTGGTAGCACAAAAACATTCCCCTATTAAGTTATATTTAACCTTTTACACTCAGGTCATTTTAATCAATATTTGTTTAGTATGTGTTTTCCATAAACTTGTATGTTAGGGCTTAATTTAACCTTTTCTGGATTTTGATGCATTCTGTCCTGATCTCATAATTCCCTGTAGCTTTCTGCGACACCGTTTATTAGATTGCATTTTATGTTTTGCATATCTGAATGTGCACTAGCCTCTGGGCCCCTTTCTGGCTGCAAGGGCATATTTTGTTTATCTTAATTCCTGGCACCTGGCACTCACTGAATGGCTGTTGAATAAGAAAATGAGCCCTCAAGTGATGAGGTAGCTCAGTGGTCATAGGGGCCTAAATCAGCATTGTTGCTCTGGGCCTTTGTTATTCTAACCTCATCACAGCTGTTATTTAAAAAAAATCACATTTTACAAGGTAAAGAGCAGGATAATCGTGTTGTTTGTACAGATTCTCTTGGAAACTTATTAGCCATCTTTGAAAGGATTAGCATTAAGATTATAATAAAACAAGTTGAATTAAAATTGAATAATACGAAGGGAGCAGATAGAATCAAGCTTAAGTTAATGACAATGTAAAAGTTATTTATAACAGCACAGTAGGTTTTTTCATACAGTACTAAATGAGAGTGTTTATTAATTTCATCTTTGTCATTTGAAGACTTTAAAAAATTATTCTTCATTAATTGGTATTGCAAAATGTGTGGATGTAATGAGTTATGTGTTCTCTGTGCTTACAACTAATAGCTGTTAGTGAAAACATATTCCAGTGATTCATTTCCTCACAGAAACTTCATTACCAGAGGAAAAAATTAGGTAGGAGATACAGAAGCCCAGACTCTTCGCATATCCTGCTGTGTACTCAACAGCTCTGCTTGGATTTCTGTAAGATGCCGGAAAGGTAATGTCTAAAGCTGAACTTCTCATCTTTCCCCGTAAACCTGCTCTGACTGCCCATCTCAGTTGCTGTCAATCAATCCAGTGTGATGGTTGTTCAGACCAGAGACTTTGGAGTCATCCACGACCCCTGGTTTTCTCTCAAACCCCAGATTCAGTCCATCAGGAAATTATGCTGATTGGACACACACACACACACACACACACACACACACACACACACACACACACACACACTTAGCTGTAGAGGTTATGAGGAGTGACAGGAGGATGGTTGGACCGTCACATCACCACCACTGGTGTGTCTTGCCTGGGTTATGAATAACCTCTCACTGGGGTTGCTGCTTCTTCAGCCTGTTCTCAACACGACATCCAGAGTGACATTCTAAAATGTTAAGTGAGATCACATCCCTCCTCTGCTCAGAACCCGCCAGGGACTCCCCAGACCCCTGTGAACATCCTGCCTCTCTCCCCTCAAGTTCAGTTTCTTCACATTGGTCAACACATTTTCTCATCTCGCTCATCTTAGGTCTTGAGAAAAGGAAGCCAGTCTTATGTTCATAATGTGTTAATTACAAGTATTTATTAGTCATTGTACTTTCCTGTTGGTTAATTGCCATGATTGTTCTGTCATGTCTTTTGTCTATTTTAGCGTGAAGACATTTTCTTTTCAAATGATATGTAAGAGCTTTATGTGTGTTTAATAATTTGTTGCAAATATTTTTCCGAACCTTTCCTTGACATTGCCCTTTATTTATGTTTATTTATGTTATTTTGGAGTATAGGGAAGCCTTACATTTTTTAAATACTCAAATCTGTTGTTTTATGCAGTTTCTCCCTTGGGAAGGATAATTAGAAAGACCTCCTACCTTCTACCTATATTTGGATTCTTAAAAAAAAAAAAAAGGTTATGAGGTGGTAATTTAACTTAATATGGTCCTGAATTGTTAGCTTGTCATCCCAGGATTATTTTGAACTGCCACTCTTAAAATAGCTACCATTCTGTTATATTTGGATTATTTCTGTTTCACTAATCTGTTCATTCTGTTGTTTCTAGAACCACACCCTTTTAAGAAGTTGATCTCTGTAATGTACTTTGATGTCTGAGGTTGCATGTCTCCTGCAGTGCACTTCTTCAAGACTTTTTTTGGTGCTTCTCATCAGTTTATTGTTTCAGGTGAAGTTGAGAATCTTTGTTTTGAAGTTCTTAAAAGAAAAAAACCCATTGGCTTGTCATTAGAACTACATTGTACCTGTGAATTTACTTGTGGAAAACAGACGTCTTTGCACTATTCAGTCTTCTTATCCAAAAGCATTTCCTAGCTCCTAAAGACTATTTGCTAACTCTTGAGGGCAGGAAGGTGCAAATATAACAGGAGACAGCACTAGATAGACCAGCCAATCTGCAGATGAATCCCAGCTTCAGAAAGGTTAAAATATAGGGGAGAAGAGCACATAGAAGAATCAAGGAAATACACTGATTTTTTTTCCGGTTTTTGCTCACACTTTATATTCTTAGTAAATGTAATTTCTAAAATTTAGACCTTCTCCCTTTTTTGAATGTTCATTCCTAGGTTTTCTTAGCTCTTAGATTTTTAGTTTCTTTAAAATCAGGTCCCATTTCTCACCTATTTTTCTGTTATATCTGCCTATACTCAGGAAGCTTTTTCTTTTTTCCCATACAAGTATGCTGTTATGTCTTCCTTTAGTTCTTCTTTTATGGTTTTGAGAGTAAAAAGCAAATGCTTTCCAAAGCTTACTTTTATTTTTACTAGTAGGGTTTTTTCGAACATACGTTCTACTGCCTCTCAGTACTGTTTCCACTGTTTCTGTGGGAAAGTTTTGATGGTCCCACTGTTATTCCCCATTTATTCACCACTCAACTCACAGAGGTCTCTCCAGCCACAGTATCTGCACTGGTGCAGGGTGTGCAGTATTTGCTTGAAACTACAGGCATGGATGCTAGTCCTCCTCTCTGCCATTGTGCTTTGCCACAATTGGTATGGGTCTCCCTTCCACCGAACTCTGATAGTTCTGGGTTCTTCATCTGCCCCGAGGTAATATCTCCTGGTCCCACTTCCTATATTTTGTGTAAGTTTGTAATTTATGCCTTTATTGAAGCAACTGGTTCAGGTATTCAACTTGTTTTCAACTATTTTGTCTTACTCTGAGCGTCTATTGTATATACCCATCACTAGGCAACGGAGTTCCCAAGAAACTCCCTGATACCTGGGGAGTGAGGAGGCAGACAGTAATTCAGTGATCACAAATTGTATTTGAAAAATTACAGGATTGCTTTAGTGAGTTCTGCAGATGAGAGGTGCCTGGTACTATTTGAGTTTGTGAGAGGGATGGAAACGATGCCCAAGCTGAGAAAGATGAGTGAGAGTTTCCCAGGGAAATGGGGGAGGGAAGAGCGTTCTAGGCAGAGTGGCTAATTCGTGCACAGGCCCCACGGCAGAAGGGAGCGTGGCTGAGGACAGCTGGGAGCGCTGTCACTGGAGAGAGGTGGGAAGGGGGCTGATGAGTGCAGGGAGGCGGCGTGGGAGGAGGGCAGAGGGCAGGCCACGGATGGTGTGCATGCCACGGCAAGGTTTCTAAGAGCATTTGGAAGCCATTGTCACGCTCTAGCATCTCTAGAGGGATCACCTGATCAGATTTGGTATTTAAGCCAGAATGGATACGGCGAGAACCGTCAAGAGGCTTTGCCATTCTCTAGGGAAAAGCTGGTGGTGGCTTAGACCAGACTGATGCCGGAGGGGGTGAGTTGGAGAGATATTTAAGAGAGAAAATGAACAGCACCTACAGATTGATTCACACTCGAGGAAAGAGGGAGAGAAGTTGTCAAGGATGACTCCTAGGGTGTAACTTGTGAGATTAGATGGATGGTGATACCATTCACTCAAAGAGGACCTAGGTTTGATGGAAGAATCATGAGTTCAGTTTTGGACATGTTGAGTTTGAGGTACCTTCATTATAGCCAAGAGGAGACAACAAGTGGACAGATGGATATATGGGTCTGGAAGTCAGAATAGAAGAACGTGTTGCAGACGGAAATTTGAGAGTCATCCCAGAGATGGTGGTAGTAGCTGTGGACACGAATGAGCCCAGCCTTGAGGAGCTGCGCTGTTTCATGGCACGAGGAGGGGGATGCCCTTGCCGAGGACCCTGGGGAGACAGAGGAGGAGAAAACAAGGGTACCAGGGAGCAGAGGGCATAATGAAGAGGGAGGGAGTGGTCAGCGGTGTAGAAAGCTGCCGGAGGCCATGCGGGCCGAATCCTAAGGCAGTCTGCTGGGGGAGTGGGGAGGGGTCGTGGGGGATGGGTTCAGGAAGAGTTGTTCCCACGGTCGCTGGGCAGGAAGCCATGGGCCCACAGTGAGGCAGGATTCCAGAAGATGCCGTTCCCACGGAATAGAAGCACACGGTGCTTGCGGGAGTCGCGTGGCGTGGCGTTCGTGGTGGCCGGGGTGGAAAGAGGACTAGCCATAGAAGAGGATGAAATGGCGGCAGCGGGTGTGGGAAACGTCACACGGAAATGGTGAGTGACGGCCACGCCCTCTGGGACGCAGCGTCCCAAGGCTTGTCCAGGCCTGGTCTTTCCACCCGATGGCTTTGTATCTCCGCAGCTTAGATCCTTAGAAGTACAGACATTATGATGCGGAGAATCCATACCTTTGGAACAGCTTGGTCTTCCCCTGCAGGCGTCGGTTGTGTTTTCCTTCTCCGTTGTCTGCCCTCCGCACCATGAATTTCCTTCCTCCATGCTTTCATCCCTTTGTCCTTTCCTTCTGTGATCTGGGTGAATGTGTCCTGCTCGCTCTGCCTGGGACTGGCTTAATTTCCTTCAGGGTGGATTTTGTTCTTTAATATTGCTAAGGCTGATTTTAATTCTGTAATTATATTTTAAATTTATTTGTTCCTGTTTTGCAGCTCTCTTTTTATATCTTGTCTGCCTCAGCCAGTTGTATTTCATCTCACCTTTGATTTCAGGCTTTATGATCTGAATTTTATTATAAGTGGATAGTCAACGTCCATTTTAAAAATTATGTATTTATTCCCAGGCACTTTCTGAGAACCATGACAAGGAAGAAAGAGTGACCAGTTGAAAAACTTAAGCCAAAAGCAAGGTTAATGCTTAGGGATGCATATCTTAAACTTAGGCACTTCAGCTTAGTAATCAACATGAAAGAGAAAATAATCCAGTAGGGAGGCTATGTAGTATGATGGCTAAGGACACAGGTATGAGTCTTCCCTGTTAGTAGTGGTGTGACGTGGAGCAGATTACTTTACCTTCCTAATGTTTTGATTTCTTCGTGGTGAAATGCAGATGGTAATGATAGTATCTGCCTGTGTCATGTGCTGGCATTCGAGAAAGGCAAATGAAACATTATTTCTGTTCTTACAACCTAGTGGGAAATAGATATATACACAAGTAACTGCAGTTGAAGGTAGAAAATAAGTAAGAGAAATAAAGTTGTATAGGATATCATAGAAGAAAGATTATCTCCAGCTTCTAGAGGAGGGAGAACATTTAGCTTGGTAAACCATGCAGGATTTGAAGTTGAGGAGAGGATGGATCCAGTTGGAAGAAATAAGCTGAGCCTGAGCAGGGCAGCTGGAGGGCATCAGGCAGACATGCACGTGTGTGGTGTGGAGGGGCCTCCGGTGGCAGGTGGCCGGGAGGAAGTCATTGGCCACAGACAGGAGCAGTACGTCAGGTGTCATAATCGCCAGGCGAGGGAGTCCAGGTCTGATTCAGTAAGAGAGTCGCTGATGTGGGAAAAGCCTAGAGGCATGTGGCCAGTGAGGGTGTTGTTACCACCGCCCCAGCAAGACTGTAGGACACAGGAACTCAGAAATAATGGTGATAATACGGAAATGGATTTGAGAAAAAAGGGGCCTTTGTTCTGAGAAATTAATTTACCTTGAGCTTGACTCTGTTAGCGTGCAAGTGTGTCCGCTGGCCTGGGTGGCAGCCACCACTCTGTGACAGGGTCCCCTTCCTCCTAGGACATGCGAGACCGCCAAGCCTTTGGCGTGCTCTGACAGCCACCGGAATGAAGTCGCCGTCACCCCGTTGAACCAGTTGGTATCTGCCATCTGTGATCTTTCCAAGTCCATGCTAGCCTACTGTTTGTAGTTTATCATAGTTTTATCATAATTTCTTTGGTTAAAGTTTTAAAACCAGTGAGAATCAAGAGAAGTGTAATACAATTATAAATAAGACTGTGATCCAGAGAAAATGTGTTTTCTGAACTTTTAACTGTGAGTAAATGATTAGCAGTGCTTTTTCATGAAATTGAAAGAAAATTATAAGAAATGCCAAATTTTCTCTTTAAATCTCTTTGAGTAGTTAGTTCCCTAACTTCTGCTACATGGAAATTGCACAAATGTTAAAATTAGGTTATATTACAAATGAAACAGATTTGCTTGCCTAAAGATCATTTCTTACACATTCTTGTTCTCATTTGAAGTTCCATTATGGTGGTTATGGGACTATGAACTTGTTAGTTGCTGACCCGATGACAGTGGGCCTTGTCAGTGGGGAATAAACCTAGCCTGCTGACATCCTTCTTTTTGGCTGATTTTTCTTTCTGTAGACATTTTTTATTGGCAGTTGTCCAATTTGATGAGGGAAGGATGGGGTAAGATGGTAAGAGGCCTGCTTCTGTAAGGGGAAGTGTGTGCGTGTGGGTATCCTTGGACTGTTCTGAAACTCATCTCCCAGTAGGAACCTCACCATCATCAGAGTTGTAAATACAGGGCTAAAAGTTGCCTGCTAGAGGCTGCTCCTTTCCTCACTCCGCATGATTCTGTCCATTCGGGTGTGTTCCCAGTAATCTGCTTCCATCTTCTGTCTAATCTGTTACTGGATTGATTGTGTTGGGTTGTTCCTGCCTCTACTGGAACGTTATTAATGCCGTACGCCCCAGGCCAGGGATCACCCTGATTGTGCCCCTGTGTCTGCCCAGGCGTCCCTCCACCCCTAAGTGCTTGTGTCCCCTGGTTCCCAGTGAAATGGGTTATACTTTGAATAAATACGTATTCAAATATATATATTAAATATATATTTTTCTCTGCTTGCGGCCTGCGGGGCCTCCCGAACCGTAATGATAATGATGCTAATAATAGCATCACTGTACGTCCATCATCTGATTTTATCTTCGCAGCAACACTGTTAGCTGGGTCTTGCTTTCCCCATCGGACAGATGAGAAAATGGTTGCTCAGAGAAGTTAAGTGAGTTGCCCCCGGTTATTTGGCCAAATGGCAGAGCTGGAAGTCCTTCCAGTTTTATCTGACTCTGGAGCCCTTTCTCTCTTGACCCTGACTTACCCACCAGATTCCTAACCTTGCTTTGACCAAACATCAACACACAAGGCACCTGTTCCCAGATTCTTGCTGCCCTTTCACCACCTGCTCCTCTGATGTTTTCTGCGTGTTGACCTTAAGCCTTGCCGTACCTCTCTCTGCTCTAGCTTCCCACTCCTCACCCCACAGTCGGAGATTTTCTAGGCGCAGGGCTGACTGCAGTCCTGATTGGTGGCAGTGGCTGTGGGGATGCTCTGAGGAAGAAGAATGCCCTTGACCAACTGAGGGAAGTCCTGCCAAGTGGCAGGCGGTGCTGGGATGACTGAGACCAGCCTCTCAGTCTTCATGAAAGCCAAGTGCTGGACAGTCCACTGGCCAGGAGACCACTGCTTCAGTAAACTGCGTTGAATTAAGATCTTTCCTAAGTATGCATCTGCCAGAAACCAGCTAAATCCTCCCTGAATCTGAAGAAACCGAGGTAAGGTTTCCAGCGCTTGCCTCTGGGGGAGTTGCCTCTACACGGGGTCTGCCTGCTTCCAAAAGGGCTTGAGAGCAGAAGCCAAGCCCATTCAGACCATGGAGAGGATGTGCAGGGGGACAGATGTGGAGAGAAGACTGGGAGTGAGGACGATACTGCGGTGCCTTGCGTTTTGAGGGTACCTCACAGTTTACAGAGCTCTTTCCTGAGCCAGGTCTTTGATCTTCCCCACAGTTCCCTGAGGTGCATGGAACAGGGGTCACCATATGAGTACCGCTCTACTGCTCGGGACACTGAGGCTCAGAGTTAAAAAATCACCCTGCCTTGGGTGCCAGAGCTCAAACTCAGAATTCTAGTTTTTCTTCTGTCACGGAACCTATTGGTTCTTCTACCAGCTCATGCAGTAAACCTTTGATCTGGGGAAGTGATGGCTTCTGAACTTTTCTTTACACGGCAGGCTCACAATTCATCATAATTAATCTGGATCCCCAAATTATAGATCTCTTCTCAGCTGCCTTAAGTCAGTAATTTTCGTAAGACTATTTGAGTATAGAATGGATTCACATAGGTAATATTATTGATGCACGAGTTGTGAAAATTAAAACTTTTTTTAGAACTCAGGCTTTTTTCCTAGTGTGGGTAAAGTAGCCCAGAGCATGATGGAAGCATACGAAACTAATTTGTCTGATTAAAGAGAAAAATTTTTACAAATCATAAAATTAGGAAGGCAGTTTATAATGAAAGGCATTTGATAGAGAATGTAAATGTTATTTATGTGGTCTATTTGGTATTACATTTTAATGTAAATCATGTATCCCAAAGAAACTGTGAAATTGAGGAATAAATCCGCTCTCCTCCGAGTTAGGCAACGTGAGATGGTGTGAGCAGGGCTTTCTCTGCGGGAGCAGCATTCTCATGCTCACGGGGCTGAGGCCGGGCAGCCAGCCTGAGAGCAACAGGTGCCTGCAGTGTATGTTCAGAGCCGTTTAAGTATCTTTAATCTGTCTGTTTTAAGTCACACCATGTGATGTGTAGACTTGGACCATTTTCCCTTCAGTATCAAGTGCTTTTCCCTTTTCTTCTCTTTTGGTGCCCGTGTATCAGTGGTACCCAGCTGTGAAACTAGGCTTGGTTAGTGTTACTGAAAAGCAGATACAGTATTTACAACAGTTACAGTCGATTGCATGCTGTTGGTTTCACGTCTCTCTCTCCTGTCACTGTGACAGTGGGTCTCTAAAGAATAAATCAGGTACCTGATTCTTGTCTTCTGCTCAGTTCAGCTGTGAATAGGTTAGTTGTTGCATCAAATATTGCAGGGTGACCACTCTGTTAGACTCGGACAGCTATGTAGCCATAGAAAGAATCGCTTCATCTCTTGAACTTGGCACAAAATTTGTGAATTGGGGGGCAACCCCTTTAGAGAGACTAGTGTTCAGAGTTTATTACACGCCATTGCCATTCCTTCGAGGATTGAGACGTGAGGGATAGTTTTAGTGAAGTGAGCCATATCCTAAGAATATTCCGCAAGCAGTTTCCCGTTGTTGTTTTCCCTAATTTCAATGAACATAGAAGTATGAAGTTAAGGCTTCCATAGGACAATCCAGAGTTGATTATTTTTCCTCATTCCGTTCAGAACGTGAGTTTAGATGCTGCCGCCAGTCCCGCTGTCCTTTGTTGGTGGACATTTGCCCTCACGGTCTGTGTTGCACATGTAATTTGTTAATGGGCCTCTTGATAATTAGGATGGTGTATTCATTTCATAGCACCCGCTTGTTAGATGATTACTTGTGGGAATACGTACAGGGGTGGCTGCAGGGGAAGGCCTGTCGCGGTCTTTCCGTCAGTGGTCCAGTGCCGAGCACCCTCTGTGCCCTGGGTGCCGCTCCGCTCCCTGGCTCCCCTGTCTCTGCTTTGGTTTCTTTATCTGTCAAAACATGGAGTCTCTTTTCCCACTCTTAGGAGGCTCCTGAGGGTTGGGTGTTTTCATTATGTGACTGTGGCCAGTGCTGGAGATTATTTGTTTAATGTTGAATCAGAACCAGTTTATAAGTTATACTTGAAACAAGTGTTCTTAATTTTAGAAATGTTCCTTTTCTTGTAGAATTATTTAAATCTCATTTTTTCTTCCTATTGCGTTATCAGTTTTCACTTTGGTTTGAAATCCAATAGAAAATAGCCAGTTAAAGCAGGTGACAAATTGATTTAGGAGATGCTGGTTGGGTTTCTTCCGCCCTGAAATGTGAACAATGAAACGTGAACTTCATCTTTAGATGTATTTACACAGGTTGTCACTGATGAATGCACATCAGTAAAGTAACTACAGGGATGTTTTTATCCTGTCACCTCCAGTTGAGACGTTTCACGGAGGCCGTAGTTTTCAACATGCGCTGAAAATAGAAGGCGCAACTCCTACAGCTGATAGGAGGTGACAGCATGCCCTTCTTGTACCACATTGTCATCTTATTAATAAAAATGTAATAAAGTCCTGAAACCGCCGAGAATGGGATTTCAGGTGCTACTGGTAATTTTCGCAGTGTTCAAGCCATTCTTTGCTGAATTAACCTTGGACCAAAGAGGTTCATTGAAAGAAAAACATTTGGGCTATTGAAAAACAGAGTTTTATTTCCATACCGAAAACCACGCTGTAAAATTTAAAACATATTCATATGCCAGCGTTCAGAGACAGAGGACAAAATGCAGCTCTCCGGGGAGGTAAACAAATTGGATCACGGATTACAAACAGGGATGCCTGTGAGTTTAAAGAACTGAACCAGGGCTCCTGCTGGTGTTAGGAGTTGAGGCCTGTGTGTCTCCATCTTTATTGTAAGGCCTCTGAGAATACTTCACAGCGAATGTTCTGGGTAGTTGAAGGCATCCAGTTCACTTTCAGTCTTTAAAATACATGTCAGTACTTAAGTCGGGTAGACAGCAGCACTAATCATATTAAGCGCAGTGTCTGAACTTGCAGCGAATGCATAATTAATGCATTGTTTTAAAGGACCTGATGTATTAGTCAAGGGCAAGAGCTCCACGCCCAGCGTGTCCTGCGGGTGAGGAGGAAAGCCATTCCCGGGCCGCCTGCACCACTGCAGCGAACTCGGCGCACGAAATCTATTTTGTTACACCTCTAATACGAGCGGAAGCCACCAGACAACCCCCATTAAAGTGCTTGCCACGGAGAACTCTCTCTGGGGTAGTAAATGCTAATTCAGTGTCAATTAGAAAAATGCTTCTAACAAAAAACACTGCGATTAATAAAGGGGTACTTGTGTTGATTCATTGCTGGGATTTTTTTCCCCTCTGATTCCTTATAAGGATGCACCTTTCATTACTTTCTATTTATTATTTTAAATATGTTTAGCTTGAAGGCACTTTACCATTTCATCTTTATTTTAAAATGTACCCAAATGTTTACTTCTCCATCAATATCCATTTAAACTTAAGCCATTTGGGTCCCACTAACTTAAATTCCTTTAGTCAGCCCATTGAATAAAAGGTTCAGTATAAACTCTTGAATTAGGGCATTCAAACACACTTTTAAAAGTTTTTGATTTCTATAATCCTCTTCCTCGTTTTAAAGATGTATAATGTATATTTTAAAAATAAATCCAGCTTTAATAAACATCCTGTTACCACAGCTAATTAGCGGAAAGTAACTCTTTTTCTCTTTGCAACTTTCAGACTTTATATAGATGTGTTTATATATTAATAGGGTATTCTACACTTTTATTAGTATACATTTTTCAAGCCATTTAATTGAACCAAGTGTGTTTAATGGTGAAAGTGGTTACAGTTCTGTCTTACTGTTTTGAGGAAAATCGACTTTGTTAAGCTCACTGGTATGCGAGTGTGTGTGAGTAGGGGAGTGTCGTTGGGTGGAGACATGCTATGGGGTGTAATTCCATGGGGTGAACTTGCTAGTGTTCCTCTGGTGACTCGGTGTTTAATTCTCTCAAGCTCTTGCAGTATTAACATCTCTATATTTTTTGTTCTCTGCAATGTTTTATTAGTGTTTAAAATTACAAGGAAATATTTAAGTATTAATCAGTATGAGCATTACTGAAATACACTGAATCATATTGATTTGGTTTCTGACTTGTTTTTAACTTTAGAAGAGATAGATTGTTATAACTATAATTCGTCTCTCCTTGAATAATAGAATCGTATGTTTGGCGCAGAGGACTGAAAGTGCGAGGCTTCATATTTAAATCTTTGAAATATAATCTTGAAAGAAAATAGTTTAATTTGACCAAGACTATGGTATAACTTTTGAATTAACTTCAGCTCTTTTAAAGAGAGTTGGTTTTAAAGTAGATGATGGAGCAATGTGTAAATTTAAGCTATTTGCGTTCTTTACTAAACCAACTTCTCTACTGTAGGTGTATGTTTTCATAAATTTAATGTTTTGAATAGATTATTTTCTGAAGACTGTTCTTCCTGTATCTACTTTCCTGGTGCTACCACTAGGTAAAGTTATACCACTGAGACATTATAGTGGGGTTGGCGACAGCTCTGCCATAATAAGCGTATTTCAGCTCCTTATTATTCTTACCTCAGTTTTCTCATGTATTTACATACTGGTGGTGAGGAGGGAGAGGTAAGATATATTCTGATGTAAAGCATTAACATTTATAAATAAAAATAAGCCATACTCACTTTAAATTTTCTCTCCCTAGAGGAAGTTTTAAGATTATTGAACAAAAATTCAAATGCAGTAAATGCATTCTACTTATTATATTCGGGTAGGTCAAAACTAAGAACTAGTCATTTGAGCTAGTGACTTCTATTAAATAAAAACTGTATGTGTGTGAGTGTGCTTCATTGAGAATTTAGGCATTTGCCCTATGTTTAGACTGTTAATATTGTTACTGTCATTCTGTACTTAAAAATAATTTTTTTTTTTGCACACTTAGCTGTTATTCTATTAATTACACGCTATTGAGAAGTTACTGTTTTGCCCTCAGGTACCAAAACAGTCTGGTAACACAGCCACATCAAAGTTAGCACCACCTTCAGAAGTGTTTTTAATTTTTTCAAAAGTTGCATTTTTAATAGTAATTTGAATCTTGTGTGTGTGTGTATGTGTGTGTGTGGTTTTTAAATTATAGCATGGAATCTTGAAGCCCTAGCCAGTACCTCAAATTTGTTGCAGATGCTGTGTATAAATCTGATTTATCTTTTTTTGTTCTTTTTTTTTTTTTTTTTTTTTTTTTTACAGTGTAGACATTTTCTGTTTAATTTTGCTCTTTTGGTACCTCTAATAGTTTAATAAGCAATTTCGCTGAACTGAATTTTTAGTTAAAAAAATGATATGAAAAACAAACTACTCATATGCTTTTGAGTAGATTAAAACATGAAAGGATTATAAATTGTGTTGTTTCATCTACATTTTAATGCTGCAGTTTTGAACATTTGCATTTTCAGCTGTAATCTTTTTTTTTTTAGTTTGTCCTATACTTATGTGACAACATGTTAGCTGTGAACATGCTTATTTGACAAAAAACTGTTCCTGCAGTCATTAATTTAAAAAAATACTAAGTATCAGATATCTTTTTTTTCAGTTATGACTTGATTATAATACTTGTGTTCTTTTTATGCTATTTTATATTTCTGGATAGAAAGTAACTCTTTGCAAATATTCTTTTGGTCAGAATAAACCATTAAAATTGAAAGACTTATGATACAAATCATGAATTCTCCAAATAGGGTGTGCATATAGTAGGGATTCTCTTTTTTTTTTTTTTTTTTTTTGCATGCATGCGTGAATTCTTGTAAAAATGCTTTCACCTCAGATATTTAGATAATTAAATAAAAAGGTTTGTGGAGGAGGGGAGAGGGTGCTTTGAGAGGGGGCGGTTAAGTACATTATGGATGGATTTATGATTGTACAGCTGGGCCGAGTTACAGCAGGAGTACAGAACCCAAACAAAAGTGTTCAAGAAGAGTACATCTCAAGGTACATTTCTAAAATCTGTATTTCTACATTTATTTTTTTTAAAACACCCGTTTTGCATTAGTAAAAATAAATCTTTTTCTTTAGATTTAAGAGATTGCCAGGTCCATTATGCTTCAGTTGTAGTTTTCAGAAATGAAATTTCTTCCCTTTGATGAAATAGTACTTTATATTTCTGCATTGGTGTATAAATAATGTAACCTTTCCTCAGCTGATGAGCCCCTTGCCATGAAGAACTATTAACTCAAGTTCTCAGTTTCTCCTACCTGAATTCCATTGTTTGATTTCCAGTTATACACATACTGTCTGAATCAGCTTAAAACTTCCTGTGAGTATCTGCATCTTTTATAATCTTTACCAGGATCTTACTCTCAGTGGTTATGTAGGAGAGCTATTTTTATTTAGGCTTATGTGGGTAGACCAGCTCTTTCAGCCTCCTATATTTTTGTTTACCTTTACTCTGTTTCTTTAAGGCCCCTTGAGAAAACTACTCATAATCACCTCAATCATTCTCTTCATCGCACTGTAAGCCATGCGTCCCTTTAGCAAAAGATGTGAAGATGTAGGTTCTTTGTGCGCCACAAAAACAAACCTCCTTACTTGGGAAGCACACCTGCAGAAAAGCCCACTTTTGCAGAGCCGTGAAAGCAAAAGGTCGGGAAGAGTATGCGTAAAATACAGCCAGATATACTTGGCATTTTTTTCTTTATTTATTGAAGAATAAAGGTTGTAAGCCTCCTTCTCCTTTTTCAGCCTGAGGATCAACTTGTCCAGGAGACACTATAGTGGCATATTAAGAAGCATGCATAAGTTAGCTTGTGATACTCCTTAACCCCAGGTGTGTACACCTGTGAGCCCAGCATCTTCTCACATCTCTTCCTCTGGGGGGCTGGAGTGGACGTGCTGAAGTCAGCCTCTGCCAGTCTGCGGCTTCAGCAAAAGTCAGGGAAGTAAAAAGCCTTTGGACGTAAATGGAGAGATTTTAGTCCCCAATTAAATTACACGGAAGAAGTAAGAATCCTGTGGGTGAATGTGTTGTGCCCCCTTCAGGATTATTCCTCCCTTCCTAGGAAGACATTGCTCCCATAATTGTAAAATATTTCTGCAAGTAAAGACACTAGATATATTACTGTTATTGAGTAGATTTGCCTCTTTAAGATAAAATCTGAGTAATGTCCATCAGTGATTGGAAGATTTGAAGCCCAGTCACTGCCTCTGTAATGATCAACTGATCTGTAATAGACAAAGTCCATCCAATAATGTCCTGGTGAAGGTCAGAAGTTTGGGAGCAGAACAGGCCCAGAGTCAAATTCCCGCTTCACTTACTAGGTGTATTATTTTTGTCACCAGGCGATCTCACTGAACCCCAGCTTTCTCACATAGGAACTGAGGCCTGTAACATCTACCCTGTAGAATTTTCCCTAAGGGTTCAGTTAGGTCAGTTGGTTTTAGAACTTCCTCCTTTGCCGTCTTCCTCACCATCGCGTTTGTCTTCCTGGCCGTCGTCTCTGTGGTCCTCACCGTCTCGCCATCTCGCACCCTCTGGGCCATCTTCCTGACTGTCATCCTCACCTTCACTCTCCTCTCTCTCCTTCGCAGCTTTCCTTCCTCCTCCTCTTCCTGTCCCCCATCTTTCCCTCCTCCTTTGCTCCTCTTCTCCCCCAGCATTTCCTGCAACAGAAGACTTTGCAGGGACCTTCATAGAGCTTTGGGGTTCTTCAAACACTGTGTGAAAACCCCTGAATTAGGCTGTGTTTGAAAAGCCCTCACACAGTGGCTGGTCTCTGGTTGTGCCCTCATTAACTAGTGGTTCCCCTAGATCAGGAACCTAGTTCCCTACTGTATCCCCAGCAGCACATAATAGATTCTTAATAAAATTCTTCTCAAGTAAATGAACGACTGGATTTTCATTGTGATGTGTAGCTTGGATATATTCAAGTCATTTAAATGAAGGGCCAAATGGCCATTGATTTATAGACATCTTAAAAGGGCAGTTTATTGAAGAGAAAGTCAAAAGGCATTTCTGAGTAGTTACTGTAATTTAGAAGAATAACCAAAAAGCTGCTCAAGAAAAACTAAAAGGAGATTGTTTAAATACATCTTGATTTGTCCAGTGAAAGAAATACTCTGCAGTCATTATAGGTGATGAGGTAGATCTATTTGTGTATGTATGTGTGTGTGTGTGTATATAATTTTTTTAACACAAATGATGTTCACTCTATAATGTTAAGTGAAAGAGCATATTCAGAGCAATATATAGGGAGATAGAGATAAAAATATATTAACTTTGTATGTGAGTATCAGTACTATGGTTTATCTTTTATTCTATTTTTTTCTGATTTTATAATTAGAAAACAAAGTGTGAAACTGGTTTTTAAAGCCTAAGAAAGCTGCTTTATATATTAAATATAAAGGTGTAAACAGATCAATTTCCTTGTTGTTAGGGATTCTGAATATTCCCGTCCAGCTTAAGATTATCTTTGAAGTCTTAGTTCCAGTTTCTAATTAAACACGATCTTCAGTACTCTATATCCAGAATTTTCTCAGTGCTTTAAAATTTTGAACATCTTCTTCACCGTCAAATACACCATCTCCCGGCTTAATCCAATAAATAAAAGCCAGAGGGCACAAGCTTTAGGTGCAGGTTTTCCTCTTCAGTTTCTCTGACCACTAGTCCCTATGCTTTCCATTTTCTGTTTTCTACTCATTTTGTAAATATGAGAGAAGACTCAATAAAATATTTAAATAATTTCCCTAATACTATGGTTGAGACAAAAATAGCAGCGCAACTAAACTCAAATGTGAGGAGGTAGAAAACCACACTTTGTAATAGCTCAGATATTTTATTTGTCAGCTGATGTACAAATGTTTATATCACAGAAGACCATTTTTAGGGGCATCGAACATGTATAATGTACAAGAAGGGACATCCAGGGAGTTGAAGACTGTATATGAGATTAGAAGAATGAGTTCTCGGGGCCCATTCTAGCATCCCCCCATATAGCCCAACGGTCCACTTTATTTATTTATTTATTTTAAAAATGTTTTGGCCGTGCCACACAGCATGTGGGATCTTAGTTCCCTGACCAGGGATCGAACCCACACCCCATGCAGTGGAAGTGCGGAGTCTATACCACTGGACCCAAATGGCCCACTTTAAACATGGGGATAAAAACCTATGTGCAGGGCTGCCAGTCAGGAGACGCTGGCTGTTAACCTATGGGTTGGTAAGTCAGGCAGCCACCCACCTGGCACCCAGGGCTCCATAGACATCAGAGCAGGGGTGAGAGCAGGGCGGCCAGTGTCCCTTTGGATTAGCCCCAGGCCCATGCTCTATTGGTGGTTAAATATTTTGAATGGCCCCTGCTATGTATCACTTACATGTTGTGGTTAGAAATTTGCATCAACAGTCTTTGTAGCCAAAAGACCTCAAGTTTCATGCAGTTAAATCTTAGCCCAAGAGAAAATCTAGAAGCAACCAAACAGGATATGATACACAGAGGCAAAAAGTGGCACAGACCTACCCATCTCATTTTACCTGAGGTTGTGTCTATGAAAAAACACTTTCAAATGAAATAACATATGTGAAAACATTATGTAAGCTGTGAAACGCTGTCTAAAGGTAATTTATTCATAAGTCTGTGAGACGGAGAAATTTCAAACGTTCTGTGGGAATAGGTTGATTCAAACTAAGAAACTGTTGAATGCCAGTTGCAGGGTGGGAATAAAGAAGCACATAGCACATGCCAGACAAAGATGCTGCACCCACGCGGTTCCATAACCCATACAGAAGCTCTGGGAGGCGGGTATGGGTAGCCTGTCATAGAGCCTGGGGATCAGTTAGAAGAGATGCAAAAAGCCCTGCCTTAGCTTGTGTTTCCTTTCTGTTCCCCGGCCTGATTTCCTCCATCCACGGGAGGTCCTCTGCCTCTGCCTTTCCTCCCCTCTTGGGGCGCTAGGGAGACGTTAAAACTGCCACCATGTCTGGCAGGACCCCTTAGCAAAAATCAAGGGAGTAGGAGGGGAAAGCTCCAATTCTCAGCTCCTTTTCACTGAGGGAAGGGCTCTGTCCTGGCCCCTGCTTTGCTCAGTGGGATAGTTTTAGGTCACTGAATGTGATCTGGTGATCACATTATACCATAAAATAAGCTGGATGCAGCAACTAAAACAGATAACATTCCATTTCAAATACTCTAATGGTAGTAATTTAGAAAACAGTAGTAGTAAAAAATTATGAAACAGATTTCCCTTAAAATTATTATACGACAGCCTATATTGTTACCATGTGATAGTAGCAAATGCACAGGAGTGTTAGACGGACAGACTCAGTCTAATAAAGAATGCTGATTTGTGTGTTGCAATCATGGCATTCACCAGGCGGGTAGAGTAATTAGGAAGGAGATTCTGAAACCAAAGCCAGTAGCTTTTTGACAAATTCCCTTTCATTCAGAGGATTTCCCAACTAAAAAAATTGGGGGATTAAATGATAAAATGATGAACAAACGAATTGTTTATGACTTCCTTCTAAATAGACATTTCCTTAGTGATCTATACATTTTCATCATTTATAGTTATGTTAAAAATACTTGAACTTGCTTTTGTTTGGGTTTCCCTTTCCATAATATTTCTACATTCTACGTTAGAATTTAATCATGAACAAAATGCCACATCATTCTTTATCCAAACATCATGAAATCATTGCAGATGAGATGAGGAGATAAAGTAATTGGATTAGAAATGGATGGTTTAAGTTTACACCATTTTATTATATCAGGAATTTTTGATATTTGAGACGTAGATTTCCACAGCTGTTCAATCACTTGTGCCTAAGATGCGTATATGAAACCAGGTTCTGTAATTTTGTTATTTTAAATTCCGAAGGAGGATAAGTGTAGATGGTCAAATCCATTCACCTGAAAAAGTTCTATATGAAGTAAAACAACTGATGTATCAATTTTAAACAACATGGAGGTATGATCCTTGTATTACTAAATATGCGTTAGCTTGATTCTCTGCTTTCTCTCACTTTGAGTTTATAAGCACTTTAATGAATGGTGGTCATAGTATCTGAGCATAAAAGTTTGTTTTTAAAAAATTTTCTAACCATAACGTTCTCCTAATCTTAAAAAATAAAATTTTATGTATTTTTTCCCATCTGACAATTATATTGGCCTATTGTAGAACAGTTTTTGATAAAGTGTTAAATTTTCTGTGGGATATGCATGTATTTTAACCTCTAACCTATTAAATTATTTGAGAAGAAGAAAAAGAAATTTGTGCTAAGAAACTATATCAAAGAATAATCCTGTTTATTTTTACTTATTCTGTGCCTATGCTGATGCTAAATCATAGCATAAAAAATCTTTGGGTAGTATTAGAGAAAAATTATGCACTGTTACTATAGAAATTTAATAATCTAATGTTGAAAGAATTGTGTCATTAGAACATTTTAACCGTTCTGATTTTGAGTTTAGTTCCTTTTAGATTGATTTAATTCCTAAAGAAAACAGTACAGTTCAGTCAGTTGGAGATTTTGTTGAACATTTTAAGTTAAAAATTTGTAATGTGGTAACTCTTATAGCTTCTTTATTGAGGGGATGTGTGATGCTTGTGAAGTTCTTTACAAAGGGACCGGATGAAGCTTGGGTTAATGTGAATTTGAAAAACTTTCCTAGAATTTTCCTGCAATTTATTTAAAATAAGCCACTTATTCACTAGTTTTCTTTATTAGAAATGATGGAGTAAAACTTTAAAACTTAGTATTTCAGTAATTAGACTGTATTCATTTAGTTGGATTGGGCTGCAGTTTACTTTTGTACTTTCCGTGAAAACAAAAAATCAAAAATGTAATAACTGTAGTTTGTTGAATGTATTTTTAAATATAATTGGAAGTATTTTACAAATGCATATTTAGGACTAAATAAAGGAATTGTTAATAAATTACTTTTGTGACTCATACACTAAAGGAAGCTTTAAGGGGACCTCTGGTTATCCATTAATCTGTATTACTGTAGCTGCAGTTAAATTACACTAATTTGTACTAGCTGGATTTGTGAAAGGTTCAAATTATGGAGTATTTCTGAAGAAATCCAGTATTATTTTTCAAATTAAATCAGAATAATAAAGTTCTTGAAGAGTTTCTTCTTATTAAGAGTAATCTTTGAGTGTGGGCACTGTGTCTTTGTTTATATGCCCCCATTGTAGCTAATGGTGTAATTCATTGAATTAACAAACATGATTTGTAATTATACTCATTGTGTAATACAGAGTACTTGACAAAATATATTTGAAGATACTTAAACAGTCGGTTATCAAGCATTTTAAATGCCTGCTGTCACTACCAACACCAAATATTGTTAAAACTACGAAATGGTATTCTGTAGAATGAAAGAGTTTTCTAAACGGAAATCAGTTTCATCCTGATTCTAGTATGGGTGATGAAAAAAATGACTAATTAAGTAAAGTTTTAAATTCATGAAACCTTTATCATAATTGAAATCAAGGAAGGAAACATCCTTTTTAAGAAAAATTAGTCTTTAATTCAGATTTTTCATTAATTCTAGTACAGTCTTAATTAGGGAAGTTTTAGTCTGCATTGACTTTATGGGGCGTAAGTGAGACTCTGTGTTACCATACAGAAATCTTTTCTTGTTGTGAACATGTTAATAACCTAGATGCTGAATGACGTGACTTTTACAGAGAGGAACCCTGTTGTTCACTGCGGTTCTTTGAGCCAGTGTCTCTGAGCTCTCTTCGGTTCTTTGGTGTTAAAGAATTCCTTCCTACACAATAAATATTAATAACAGTTTTTCAGTTACTTGTAACTAAAAGGCTTCATGATGTAGACTGCACAATGTCTTCAAATTCAACAAATGTTAGTGTCTGAAGGAAAACAATGATTCTTCACAATCCATTCCATCTAGATCTTTAAAGAGTATAGTTTTTCACGTTTCATCGAGTTGTCTCTGACACTTGTGACCTTTGGGAATATTATTGATGATATGCTTACATGCTTGTTAACGTGCTGTTAAAGAAAATCGAGATAAAAATACAAAGTTACAGTATCTGTTGGCTTTAGTAAACAACTTACGCGTTAGAAAATGTCTGTTTTCTGGAAAATATTAACTGGGTCTTAGAATTACCTTAATGGTTGCTCATATTGGAAGATGAAAAGCATCGCCTCTGTCAGATAGGGTTTCAGAGGCACAGAATGACTGTAAGATGCCTAATTTTGCTTTGTATGTGGGACACAGATGGTTTCACCTCTAAAAAGGGATCACAAGCACATAAAAAGGAAATTAAACCTGTTCCCAAGGAATATGTGTGGTGTAGTACACTTTCAGAGAGAATTTTGAAATCAGCTAGCTTAATAAGCTAAAAAAAGCCAGCAATGCCACTTAACTTCAGTAGCAGAAAGTATGCCTTCCAAAGCGGTAGTTCTTTGACCAGACCTGGGTAAAATCAGTGCCCTTGGAGGGTTTTTTTTTTTTAATTAAACTCTTTATTTTGAGATCATCATAGACTCACATGCAGTTGTGAGAAATGATACAGAGGGATCTCATATACCCTCCACCCAGTTCCCCTCTGTGGTAGCGTCTTGCAGAAACATCACATGACATCACAGCCAGGATACCAACTCGCCTTCGTGTTTTCAAAATGCTTTTTGAGTCTGTCCACAAGGCCAAAACATAGCACTGTGTTTTTTCTTTCATTCTGAATAAAGAGCAACTGTGCATAACTATACATATAAAAATTATCTTTAAAATTAACCTAATATATATATGATGAGATCTCTGTTATTACCTTGTGGGCACAAAGATCCGTACTGTAAAGCTGTTCATTTGGGAATAGTTGACTCTTACAGATTTTATGTGGAGTGGTCTTTGTTTTCCTGCACAGTTTAGTTTATTGGTTCTGTTGACACATTTTACTTTGATTTTTTTAAAAATCAGAAGTTGAAATCTTTGAATAGTTTTGGTAATTAACCATTATCGTAATGATAAAATTTCTTTGGAGCTCATGCAGCTATTTTGTTGGGAACAAAAGTGTGTTAGCATGTCGCAAGCACACCACCGGCTTTAGGTTCTAGATTAGTAGTTCTGAAATTTTATGGATATAAAGACTCACCTGCAGAACTGATGGAGAAGGCAGGCTCCAGTCCCCACTCCTAGATGTTCTTCTGTTTTAGAAGATCAGGGGCGGGGCCCAGGGATCTGCATTTGTAATTAAGTACCGCAGAGAATTCTGATGCACTCGGCCCCTGAACTGCACTTTGAAAAACACTGTATTAGACATGGAGCCTTTCTAGCATTATATTGTAGAAGCAATAGAATGTTTAAATTTTTCTCTAAATGTATATAGAGAACATCATCTTCATTTTCTAGATTTTTGTTCAAATATGGAATTACTGTTTTTCATAGTCTTATTACTGAATCTGTTAGAATTTTTAGATTTTTTTAAAATCTAAAAATTATTATAATCTAAAATTTATTATATATTTAATGTTTTAGTGTTGTAATTGAAACTAACATTATATTAGTTTCAGGTGTACAGCATAACGATTTGCTATTTATATATATTATGAAATGATCACCATACAGTTACAAATTTGTTATTCTTGTGATGAGAATTTTTAAGATCTACTCTCTTAGCAACTGTTAAATATACATACAGTGTTATTAACTATAGTCACCATGCTGTATACCACATCACCAGATTTATTTTTTTTATAACTGGACATTTGTACCATATGACCACCTTCACCCATTTCAACCATTTTGAAACGGTTAGATTTCAGTATTGCAAGTCAGTCACACCTCTGTCCTCCAGTTGAAATCCTTTTTCAAACCTAGAGAAGCAAAGGCATTTGCACAGTAAAGGGCTTGGAATAGAGATTGAGGAACAAACACCCTAAAAGCGCTGCCTTTGATGATTGCATTTAATCAAGTAGTTTGGTTGGTTGTCCTCTCCTACCACCCCCCACCCCCGCCCCCGTCTAGCCTTTTTTTTTTCTTTTTTTTTTTTAAGTAATGACAGAAAATTAAAAGTAATAAGGATTAGAGATGAAGGTAAAGAGGAAGAAAATGCTGGCGTAAAACAAAACAAAGAAAAATAAAGGTGATTTATTTTTAAAAGCTTAGGAGTTCGAGCAATCTCCTGTGAAAGCAAGCATCCTGAGTCATTGCAAACAAGGTCAGATGAGGCTCAGTAAATTGTTCTGAAAGCTCAGAAATAGGAGAAATTTTAGAAACATTTCCATCAAAAACTGATTTTAATTTTATAAATATTTGGCTATTCAAAATAGAAAGTTACTTCATTAATCTAGAAAATTAATTTGTGTGCCTCATTTTCTTTCTCAGAGATGACAGAAAGATGAGGTGTGACTTATTCACTTGACCTCTGAGTAATAAGCATCCTTTTAAGGAAAAGCTGGGTAATTATATATACCTTTTTTTAGATGTTTTTCTTGCTACTAACCCAAAAGTCTAGATTTGCTTTCATTCATTACCAGTTTGCTTAACCCCCTTTTTTGCTGTTGGCTTGGCTGCACCATACTGATGTTATAGGAGATTTCTCACCATAAAGCCCAGTTGAGACTTTTGTTGTTTGAATGCTGTACTTGTTTGTTTTCTTGATATGTGCATATCAAAACTTAGAGTGAATCTCCTCCTTCAAAAGACATTTTTTGCTGGGGTGTTCTTTTTTGTGATTATCTTATTTATGAGGTTAGCAGAACAAGAACTCTACCTTGACTCACAGTGTTAGGAATTAATTATAGTGAAAGGAGAGAAAAACATGCATGACTGTAGTCTGTTCATACAGATATTTGCATGTGCTGATGACTTCATTTTAACAATCAACGCTTTATTAACTTAAGACTTTTTGTAAAGTTGTAAGGTTTAGTTTACATCCTATGTTGAAATCTTTTTTTTAAGTCAATGAGAAATCTTTTTTTAAATCAATGAGAAATTAAATGAGTAAAGGTGTTTTAGTTTTTTTTTTTTTTTTTTTAATTGTTTTACCTAATGCTGGCGAGGATGCTGGAAGGCAGGCCCTCAGGCTGTTGAGAATGTAAATTGGGTCAATCTTTCTGGAGGGAAATTTTGGAAGTATAGTTTAAAATTGTTAAAAATGTACATTCCCCTCAACCCAGCAATTCCATTTCTAGAAATGTTTTAAATTATCAAAATACGTGCATGTATTTTATGTATTAAAATTCGTTAGACATAATTTCAACATACAAAAATGGGCTCCAGGGCTTCCCTGGTGTCGCAGTGGTTGAGAGTCCGCCTGCCGATGCAGGGGATGCGGGTTCGTGCCCCGGTCCGGGAAGATCCCATATGCCGCGGAGCAGCTGGGCCCGTGAGCCATGGCCGCTGAGCCTGCGCGTCCGGAGCCTGTGCTCCACCACGGGAGAGGCCACAACAGTGAGAGGCCCGTGTACCGCAAAAAAAAAAAAAAAAAAAGGGCTCCGTTAAATTATGTTTTATCCATATAATGGCATACTATGAATATCATAAAAGTCACATTTCCAAATAGCATTTAATGACACGGTAAGTTTGTGAGTGTTATGAAACAAATATTAGATTTTTATAGTGAATACAATATGTATATGTCTGAGTGGTAGATCCAAAAGTATTTATAGCTTTTAACCTAGTAATTTTCCTTTTGGAAATGAATGTATATAAAGTGAAAGTAAACAAATATTTACACTTCTTTTAAAACACTGAACAAAGATAAGGAGAATAAAAATAATTCTCCCTACGAGTTATTATATATTTAATGTTTTAATACAGAAAATCTTAAGGGTAGTGTTAAAAGACTGTGGTTAGGATTCTGACGCATGATTATCTACAGACTGTAAGAACTTTCTAAAACAAATCACTTTAAAATAAATGGGTGAACGGAGAAAAAATAAAGAGCATTAAGGTAGACTGGAAAGGACAGTCTCTGGGGTGTCAAAAGGACAGAGGGATTTGAGTCCTGACATTCCGGGGGCTGGGGTGGAGTGGGGATCTCTTCAATTCGCTATTGGGAAATCACTGCTATTTTCAGTAGTCAAATGCAATTTATATCGAGATTCATCGGCATGCCCTTAGACAAATTGCTTATATTTCTATGTTTTTTTTCTCTATGCAGATTTACAATTACAGTTTTGTGATTGTTATCAGAGCTCTTTAATACCAAAATGTTCTTGAAGTATTCTTTCAAATATTTCATACAGTGATGATCATTAAAGGGACACACATGAATAAAATTTCCTTAGAGAGGGAATAGCATCCCTCAGTTATAATATATTGATTTATAGCTCTTGTCCAATCTTTTTCAATACACGTACACAGATAGGCACTATACTGTATATGGCATGTCATAATTTTATTTTTTTCTCTTAATACCGAATCATGAACTTCCCAAGTCACTCAATATCATTTGCTTTTAAAAGGCTTTAAACATTTTGTATATTATGCCATTATACAAATAAAGCAAAATTTACATTAACTAAGCCCATATTGTTGGTTATTGGAATTGTGTCCAATACTTTGTATTTCCACTGCAGTTAAGCATGTCAGTGGTTCTTTTGGAAAAGAATAAAATCATTTGAAACATATTCTTTATATTATTATACCCCTAATGGTAACTGCTATATTGGTGGCAGGAAGTGGTTTTTAAGTTTGTATTTCTTACTTGTGAAGGGTTAGCCCTACCAGTTCTTAAGTGCTAGCTGCACAAGTAAACACAGACTTTTGCTAAAAGTTCTCAGGAGTCTTGTACCCCAGTGCCTGGTGGGCCAGATTTTAAATGTACCAGTTTTGAGACTCATAACCTTTCCTTCCTCCGAACCTTATTTTTGGCAGTTATCGTCTGCATCTCTGTCAATCTCATCATGCTGCCTCTTATTATTTTATAAATTAAGTATCTTATCTCCCGAGCTGGACTGTGATCTGGGGCCAGGGTCTCCGTCTCACAGCCCCTCAGAGCATCCTCATCCCAGCCGTGTCTCACGCTCAAGCCTCCTGTGCTGGGTGGCGTGTAGGGCCATGATTGAGCACAGGGACTCAGGCAGCCCAGGTTCAAATCCAAGCCTTACGACCCTGGTTAATTACTTGTCTGGGTCTCAGTTATCTCGACTTTCAAATGAAGATAATGGTAATACCTACCTACAGGAGATAAGGCTTAATACACAAAACACTGAGCCCAGGCGTGGGAATAGTAAACCCTCGGTGAGTAATAGCTAATAGCGGTACTTATTCCTGATTTGTTCAGAATAAGTCAGTGCATTTCTGTAGCCTCATCAGTATTAAGAAGGCATTTTCCCATTGCTCTTCTGTGTTTGCTTGTCCGTTACATTCATTTAGTCATGAAACTAACTATAGATTTTCACCTGCTTCAAGTTGTGACTGGTTATCCTGAGAAGCTAACATTTGAATGAACCCTCACAATATTAGCCAGGATCCATCAATTATTTTATGCATAGCAGATTTGCTGGTCACCTCATGGGAAATATATTTCCTTCATTACTAAATCCATAGCTGAGAATGTGCACTGTTTTTCAAGTAAAAAGCTGATCAAAATAAAAGGTTTTACAATTTTATTATTTAAGCTTTCATAAGACAGTTTCAAATGAAATAACCTAGCTATATATTTTTGTAATGTCTAATTAAGTCAGTGGATTTTTTGGCAGGAAAATAAAATAAAATTGCATAGTGATTGCACACTTAGGTATTTTGTTCATCAGCATCACAGCTCAAAGTGGAAAAACTACAGATGTGCACACTTCAGGCCTTCTATGTGGAAGAATCCCTCTGTCGCCTCCAGTATTTAGTATCAGAAATGGTTTCAGCTGGTAGTCCTAAGCTTGCTGGACTAAATGTCTGTAAATTCTTGAGCAAATCAGAGTATGCTATAATAGTAAAAATAAAACTTCTGAGAAATATGGCCTTAGCGAGCTACAGCCATGAATAAACAAAGCTATGGAAAATATAGGTTTGAGGATTTCTTAAAAGTGAACAAACCTTTTCTAAAAGAAGCCTCTAAGTCTGCTTGACCTGCCATGTTTATAAGGGCCCTTCTCCCTCAGACTAACCTTCAAAAGCGTTTGTGATGAAACTTTTACATTTCTAATGTGTTTTGGAAAACCTAAAAGATTTAATGTGGTTTGGAAAATGTAACATTTAATTTTTTAAAATATTCCCAAACCATCTGCAAATCTTTCTTTAAATGTAGCCACATCTATCTGTATAATTTATTCTTTGTGCTTATTATTTTTCTCATTATTATAATACAAAATTTGGAAAAGAGAGCAAAAATCCATAGACCCACCACTCTGAACAAATTATAAACTATAAACTATATTATTAGTGTTGGAAGCATTTTCCCAGATTATTAGTCTTAATTATCATCTTTAATGACTGCCTGATGTTCCATCAAGGTGTCTTACCACATTGTAACCATTCCTTTAGTGCTCTTCCAGTGTTTATCTGTTAAAAGCAACCCTGCAACAGACGTTTTAAATTTTTATCATGTAGTTTTCTCCTATACTTCTATATCATTTCCTTGATATGTAGTTCCAGAAGTGGAATTTATTAGAAACGAACTAAACTCATTAAATTTAGAGTTCCTTACTGCCCTTCATAAGAACGTTTTCTTTTTCTTTTGTAAATGATATTGAAATAATATATTCTTATTTTCATATTCCTGTTTTTGTTTTTACTTTCAGGCATTTTATATTCTTAATAGTAATCTCATTGACTTGTTATGAAGCAATACAAAATTTAGATTATTAAATATCGTGTAATATATGTGGTCAGTAAATCTTCAGCGAGCCTGTTCATTTAATTGCAATGTTACATCTGATTTTTTGGTTGCATAGCTTTCAAAATCTTGATTTGTGGGATTTTTTTTTTTTTGCGGTACGCGGGCCTCTCACTGTTGTGGCCTCTCCCGTTGCGGAGCACGGGCTCCGGACGCGCAGGCTCAGCGGCCATGGCTCACAGGCCCAGCCACTCCGCGGCATGTGGGATCTTCCCAGACCGGGGCACGAACCCATGTCCCCTGCATCGGCAGGCGGACTCTCAACCACTGCACCACCAGGGAAGCCCGGTAGTTTTCTTTCTAAAAAAACTTTTAATAGAATTAATTTTTAAGTCATCACATTATGATAAATGATAAATAAAATGAGGTATATATTCTCATTTATATATTTTTAAGGTACATATTCTCTCAAATATATTTAATTATAAGAGCTATCATTTTGAAAAATTATACTAGTATAAACTAGACTCTGCTTTATTGCTGTTCCTCAGATATTCTTTCAAGAATTCATATGTGGATATTGTCTGGGATTTTTAAGCCTAATTATAAGTTATAGTGCTAATTTATCTGTTAAAGATCAGTTGACAAAGTCCCAACCCCCTCTTCCCAGTGTGACTTGTCTTATTAATTTGTATTATACCTGTAAAGACTGCCTTTTAAAGAATGAGAAATATTTTAGTCACGTCTTGTTATGGAATAAAAGTCACTGTCAACGGATAAACTGAAATAAATGTCTTAATAGTTAGGTAGTTCGCCAGACTGTGTTTTTATAAAGACATTCATTATGCAACATTGTTTTTCATCATTACAGATTTACTTATAAAAGTCTATTTGCCTTTCTGTTTGCTGTGGCTGCTTGTGGGAGTGGTAGTTACTTACTGTTTTCCTGGCACATAAATTCAGAGTTTCTCTGCTTCACGGAAGAGAGACTAGTACATGATCTGGAAGGCTTTTTTTTTTCTTTTTTTGAGGTACGCGGGCCTCTCACTGTTGTGGCCTCTCCCGTGGTGGAGCACAGGCTCCGGACGCGCAGGCTCAGCGGCCATGGCTCACGGGCCCAGCCGCTCCGCGGCATGTGGGATCTTCCCGGACCGGGGCACAAACCCTTGTCCCCTGCATCGGCAGGCAGACTCTCAACCACTGTGCCACCAGGGAAGCCCCTGGAAGCCTTTTTTAAAATATAGGAGAACGGTGGTCCACTTGGTATTTCTAAAATAAAATCTCTGATTAGACGTGCACTCAAATAAGTTCTTACATGTTTTATCTGTAAAATCTGACTCTGGGTACCGTTTAGAGTTTAACCTGGTGCCAGCTCCTCCTCATTTGCTTTTTTACCCATCCTCAGTGTGGAGGCTTCCTTCTGCTGCTTTCACTGTCTCCTGTCACCAACAGTAAGAAAGGGAGTGCTTGCATCTCTTAGAAAGCCTGCCCTCCCATTAGCATGTATTTAAAAGGAAACTGGAGGGGAATTCCCTGGCGGTCCAGTGGTTAGGACTCCCGGGCTTCCACTGCTGGGGGCTCGGGTTTGATCCCTGGTCGGGGAACTGAGATCCTGCAAGCCGTGAGGCGCGGCCAAAAATATTAAAAAAAAAAAAAAAAAAAAAAACTGGTAAGAAAGGTGGTCGTTAAAATTAAAACCTTTTCTGTTTGGAAGCATTTCATTAAGACATTAATGCTGTCTGTTTAACTCATATTTATTAGAAAACTAGATTGCTACTTTACACGGATAGTTGTGCAAACAGAAATCGTATATATTCTAAGGATTGCCTCTGAGGCAAAAAACTGTGATGCTGACAGAAACTACATGGACATGTAATCGGTTGCAATTCTTTAAGTATTGGGATTTGATGACCAAATAAATAGCGTAACCATTCACCTAAGCTGCAAAATCATACTAATAAGTTCACAGTCACATATCAATTACTGTAATTCATAGGCATTTTAAAATGTTTGCCTGCTTTCTGTGATTATATTGATATTTGACAGAAAAGTTAGAAATATTTAAGTTCTCTTTATGCCATTTTTAATTAATTAAATTTAAAACTTTAAAAAAGTTCCCATTGAAAAACTCAAAGTGAACATCAGAACCCTATTATATCTTTTCTCCCCTAGAAACTCCAAGTAATTTGGAATTTTTATCCACATATCTTAGAAAAGGAAGCATTTCTTCCCGGTTTGTTTTTAACAGGAAGACTGAAAATATTTTGTGTGTGGATGGAAAGCTTTTCTTCCGTGGATCAACCACTATGTTATTTTGGCATCATTTTGTCAGGTGGTCAATGCACGTGTTACACTCTCAGAACACGGTAACTATGCTTATAACATGTCACAGGTTTTTGTTTGGCTTCTCAGGAAAGAAGTTATGTACTTAAATTTTTCTCGGTTCTGGGAAGTTTCCCAGTATCCTTCCCTTGCCCATGACATATGTCTTGCCCTACCAAAAGAATTTTCTGCCGTTTCCTGTGTTTCAGTGAAGGAACTGTAGGCCCAACTCTATGCTCAGATATATATTCTGAATACATGAGACACAGAATCAAGGCATGTCCAGTAATCAGGTTGAAAGGAAAGCAGTGGGAATATAGGAACAGAAACAATTATAAAAGGCTGTCAGAAGTATTCCACTTAATGACCACTTATATAACACCTGTGTTCCCTTCTTAAGCCTTTGAAAATGCCCCAATATATTTTATGTGCTATTTTATTTTTTGATTCAAGTATTATTTCCATTATTATTTATTTATTATTTTGATGTAATAGTCATTGTTATTATTCACCATTCCAATTTTTTTTCTTTTTCACTTAAGTTCCTAAAGAAGCTCATTTTGTAATATACCTGCTTTCAGCACAAAAACTTTCAAAAGGTTATTTAAAAATAATTTTAGGTAATTGGCAAGAGACTGAGGATTTTAGGGGAAAATAGGCAGCAGAAAAATTTTACTAAAGTTGAAATGCACTATAATTGTACCCCCATCACAGAATCTCAGAGACAGAAGGGAGTGGGGTCATTAAAGAGCGGTTTCGAGTCACTTTGCTTAAGATAACATAGTAAGTAAGTAGGTAGTTGGTGTCTCCTCAGAAGCCGAATCATTTCCCTTTGCAGCGGTATAGGATCTGAAGTTAAAAAATAAACCGTAATCTTAGAAGAAATGTGTTAATCTTCCAACACCTTATTGAACATTTACAGAAGGCCTGCGTAACTATATTTTTAAGGTATATATTCTCTGATCGGCAGAATGAGTGAGACACATCCCCCCCCACTCCCCCAGCCTCATTCTCTCTGCCGCCCCCTCCTGGGTGTGTAGAGTAACGCGACGATTAAACCAACAGGGGCTGGGGTGCCAGCGCAAGGCTGGCTCCGGGTCACATGCGGACAGGGGAGGTTTTGTGTCACTCCAGGTTTTGGTGTATCGCCGTGTCCTCACGAGGGAGGGGATCACCCAGTTGAAATACATACTGCAACCCCTGAGGGATTAAGTGTGTTTCCTTTGCTTTATAGCTCAGAATTTTACAGTTTCTTTGTTTGGAACGTCTCCGATGGCTTAATTATTTCTGTAGCTCCCACCCCCGCCCCGATGGGACCAGATGTATATCGGAGCAGCAGCTGAATCTCTGTAGATTTGCCAGTTTTATTGCTCACTTTGTGGTATAACCTTTTCTTTTTGAGTATCGTATCGTTCTTCTGCCATGGATCCTAGATAAAGGTGATTTTACTTATTTCTTGCCGTTTAAAATGTTCATGTTCTATTTTTTTTTTTAATGCTGGCATTTAAATTCTTTGTAGTATTTTAGGGAACTGTTTCAGAGGTTAGACTTGTCATATTATTGATAGTTTATCACCATTAATGGTTTCAGGAAGTATGCCTGTTTTTTTATAGTTGTGGAGGGATCCACAAGACTTTATTAATTTGCTAGTCTTTTGTCCCCATTAGATTAGGATGAAGTAGCACTAGCTGAGGAAAGGTTCCTTTAATCTGTGAGCCCCAAGTTTTAAAAAGTTGGGTTTAAAAAAAAAATTCTCAATCTAAATAGTCTGTTCATATTAGTTGCCTTTAGTGGACTTTAATGCATTATTTATTGTTCTTCAAAACTGGCCTTCAGAATTACCTATTTTAAAAAATATTTTTGCAAAGATGGAATTATGGTCCCTGGCAGCTGTTAGAATAGAAATCCCTTGGAGCTTATTGAGAGATCTCTGGAGGGTTCTTAACCTCGCCCTGGACACCACCTGCTGTTGACCGTGCTGGCTGAGATGAGGGCCCTGAACTCCATGTGCGGTAGGAGCAGAGACCACGTCCTCTCCTTTCCAGACGCTAACCTTGTGCTCAAGTCCGCTGACGACACGGGGAGACGTGTAGGCTTGGGGGAAAACTAAGCATGTTGAGGTAGGGGTGGGAAAGATCCAGCTAAGAGACACCATGCTGTGGAGAAAAGAGGTGCTTGATGGACTAGGTTTCGTAGGAGGTGGGAGGGAACAGGGTCGCCAGCCCAGGTGGAGGGAGGGAGGAGGCTGCACCCATCGGCTGAGAGCAGACCAGATTAAACTCGCCCCCCACCCTCGCGTGAAGAGGAGCAGAGCCAGTGGGCTAGAGAGGTCCAGGGGGCTCGCCAGGGAGCGGTACGAGCCCCCTTTGAAACTGGTGACTCTGAACTTGAAGTGAAGGATCCTCTTGTCCTGTCGGTGGTTGTTCGGGCAGAGCTCCACTGCCGAGGCACGCACGAGAAGCAGAATGTAGGGCAGACCAGTAAGTCAGCTCTGCGCTAGTGCTGGCTGCGGCACAGCTACCGCGAAGGGTCCCTGCGGGCAGGGCAGACCGCCCCTGAGGACCGGACAGGAGGTTCGGACCCTTAGAGGGGAGCAGTCAGGGGCGAGAGAAGATGAGGCCCTGGGAGGTGAAGGGGCCGGAGCCTCTGTGAAGGGCTTTCTGTGCCACGTGAGTGCCTGGACTCTATTCCTTGGGCAGCGGGTGGCCATGGAGTTTTAGGCTGGGAACTAACATGATCAGGTTTGTACCTGAAAAGATCGTGTTGGCTGCTGTGTGAGAAATTGATAGGGGTAATCAGTGCTGCAGATAGGAAGTGTTAGGAGGCTGCTGTAACCTAGGCAAAATAAAATGGTCGCCTGGGTTAAAGGAGTGGCTCCAAGGATGGAGGGAAGTGGGTGTCCTTGAGAAATATTAGGGTCAACATTTTATCCTGTGGTTCTTTCTGGGGAAAAAAAGGGTTCTAATTGACTAAGGCTCCATTGATATCGGCTTTCTACTAGATAACTTTAGTTATTCTTTATTAGTTAACCTAACGAAGGTCTGTCCAGATTTTATATTTGTATCATTTAGGTAAAAATTTTTATTACGTTTTTTTTCCCCTAAGTAGAACATACATGGTCTTTATAGACAATTGTAAAATACAAAAATAATACTCACCCCACATCTCTCTACCCAGATCTTGTAAATATTTTGCTGTGTTTTCCTTCCATCTCTTTTCAGAAAGCAGTGTTACAAATTTGAGTTCCCTCTGGCAGGAGAAAGGGTGACCTATAACACCATTTCTGAAGCTCGTCAAAACCAGTGCAACTTTCTGAGTTTTCTTTTACTTACAGGATGTGGTACTTCAGGCCTCTGATAAGTGCTGGGTGACCTTTTAGGGCAAAGCCTCAAAATACAGCTTAATGAGCGATGGCCTGAGTAGCATGTTTGGAGGAGAACATTACCCCAGCACCACGTGAGCGCACACACACCTTATTTCAGATACCTCGTGGGGAAAAATCAATGGGAACAGCCAGTCTCACTTAATTTGTTTATTCTTGGTATGGCGATGGAACACTGGTAACAACCAAAGAGCCACGGCTGACCGCCTATCTTAACTGATTTGTAAGCTGAAAGTAATGGTATGTGGAACCCTGCTGGATAAGGTGCCTCTCCCGTTGCTTTATTTATTTATTTTTGTTAACATCCCTTTTAACTTGGTCTGAGACCGATTGAGACATTATCTTGGACCTGGGAGGCTGTGAGCCATACTGGAATGACAAACACTTGTTGACAGCTTTGAGAAGATGGATGGAAAAACAAACTCCGACAGGGTTCACACGTTTGTTTTTCCTTTGAGGCTTTAGAAGAAAGTTGCCCCTATTATTTAGCGTAGGGGAAGAAAAAGTTGCACCTCGTTATCAAAGTCAATATTTTCTGAGCCTGACTTGCAGACATCTCTAGAACACATCTACTTTTTGCATAGCATGTAATTAATCAAAATAGGAATAGGAAGTTCATCACTTGGGCCAAGTTATATTTCGACCTGCTTTTGGTGTCTGTCATTTTAGCTCACAAAATTCAGTAGTGTTGTAAGTATGTTGTTATCTGTTAGAAGGGTTAATAAGTATATTTTATATCTGAGCAGCATCTCTCTGGAGTAATAATAATCATCTACTAATATAAAAGCATGGTATAATAGAAAAGCACAAATCTGATATTAGGAATCTAGTAAATATTTACCCATTGGTGTAATAGTGACCTGTATCTTAATGTGATTACAAGGAGGAAAAAGTAATCCATTTACTACTCTATTAAATAGATAGAACTATTGATCCCCAAACTGATTATGAGACAAAGATTAATATAAATTATTTACTATGTTTGTAATGATTAATGCCTTTCAGATACTTAAACTAGGAGTAATGTAGGCAAGTTATTTTATAGGTATGACGTGAGATGAAATGATTTGGGGCCGTTAGCTTTACAGTGAGTTAGAAATAATTTCACTGCATCCGTCTGCCTAACATCTTCCCATTTTTTTCTGGTAATAGAATTGTCCTTTCCTATCGAGAAAACAACACTTACGATTTGAGGGCGATGCAGTGTCACTGTGTCTCTCCACCTGCACCCTCCCCGTGGTCACAGGCTAGTCGCATCATCACCTAGCTGTGAGGATTCATGGCCATGGTGGGTCTGGACTTTTCTTTTGGAGGTATCAGGAAATAAACTTTCTGCTAGGGTCACCAGGAGGATGAGAGTCTAGGGCTGCCCGTGTGCCATTTTGCCTGCTTCCTGGAAGGCGCCTGCATGCAGGAGTACTTGGGGCAGATGCAAGAAACGGAAAGAGCCAGAATCATGACAGCACATTTGGCACTGGACCCAGTAATTCCTAAAAGCAGGCACAGCCCTGTAGTAAGAAATTAAGCCCCATTTTTTCTTTGAGCTGTTTGGGTTGTGTTTCTGCCATTTGCAGCCCCAAGAGCCTGACTCATATAACAGCTCATAGGATAGCTGGGGAACAAGAACCTAGGAGGAGTGTCGACCGGTGGAGGCTGGTGGGGTGGGAAACCGGGATTAAAGGGGAAATTTTAAATGAAAAGAATTCCAGAAGAACGACGGATTTTTATGAGGGAAAGAGACTGAGAAAAACTTCTTTTGGAAATGAACATAGACAGAAAATAAGTTGTTTGCTGAAGGAAAAAGCAAGTATTATTCACTCCTGGGCAATGCACTGCTCTGATGTTTGAAGTTCTTACAGCCTTTCCTGTATTGGGACGTTGGAACTAAGAGGGTGGGACCCATATGGTGTTGGCTTCAACTGGAAAGGGCGGAGGTGGAGCCTTGGAGGTAACTTGACCCAAAGAATCAGTGTTGGGCCTCTCCTCCACTTCCCTTTGTCCTGTTCCATGGCCACAGGCAACCCAAGAGAAGGGAGGACATACCTTCCTGGGCTTTTGGTTTGTAAAATCCCAAGGAAAGACTCTGTTTGAATCAGATACCCACTCAGTAAACCAGTCACTGTGTCCAGGTGTGGGGTAAATTACTGGGTGACATGGCCATTTGAGACCTAATGACTAGAGCCTTCTAAAGGAAGGGCCCGAGAGGACAGGCCTGGGTTGAGCGGCTGTCCAAGTGTGCTCACCAAAGCGTATCACTGGGGGTGTTATTCAAAGCAGCGAGGGTATATGAAAAGGCGGGCCGAACAGTGTGTTCTAAGGGTTGGTAAGACAACATTTGTATTTTATTTTCAACACAAGTTGTAGGAGTTTTACTTCTCCGCTTCGGACGTAGTTGGAGCCAACTGAAATGATAATAACATTATGAAAAAATTGCAAAGCACAGGGGAAAAATGTGAGTAGATTATCAAACCAGCTATATGTTCTAAAGTGTTTAAATTTCTCATCTGTATCACTGCCGCTTTACATTTTGGGAATGTGGTTTCAATAGCTAAACCAAAGCAGTGAACCTCACTGAAAGGCATTATAGGAAACGCATGAAAAACAGCGTAAAGCAGCATAACGCGCTCGGAGGAATTGTCTAGCCCTCGCTGGAATGAACCAGAAGTCTTGGTCAGCGTGGTATTTCTACCCAGATGTCGCTTGTCCTGATAAATTCGAGCGTTCGTGGGAGTCAGAAGCTACTGCCAAGTTTTGGCACCCTGCAGTTCAGTTGCTGTGTTCTAGACCTCAGTTCCCATCTTTGGATGGCTGACTTGCCAGAAACAGAGAAAATGTAACATCTTTTTTCATCCAGATGAAACCATTCATTAGAATTCCTGAACTAAATGTGTGTGTGTGTGTGTGTGTGCACGCGCACAGACTTGAGAACTGCCAAGATAGTTATTTATACAAGAGTTTCTGTGTTATATTGGATAACACCTCATCAGCATTTAAATAACATGATTTGTAATTGGAATCCTCATTTGTCCTGTGAAATTAAATTAATAGGTCATGAATCAAAGATTATTTCAAATACTTATGGAATGTGTTTGAATATTGGGGAAGGGGGGAATGTGACAGACGGAACATTTTAATTATGTGTAACTTGAACACATTCAAAGAATTTTTTAACACTTATAAATTGTAAATCGTTTCAACATGTAATGCAGTCTACAAATATACTTATTTGCAGTGATGGTTTATTTAATAAATTATTTATTGAGTGCCTATTTGCATAGTTCTCTTTAACATTAAGGATGGGAAATTCACGTATCTCAGGAAGCCTGTCACTGAGATCATAAGATGGACATACTGGACAGTTAACTACTTTTAAACAGCGGCCCTGTTGAAAGTATTAGAGAAGAGGCCTGTATCAGTTAAGGTTTGATCAGGATGTCGGAACCGCTTGAGAGGTATAAGGGATTAGGCCTGGTGGGACCATGGATGTGATGCAGCCCTGTAAGCCTCTTGCCCCTGTGCCTGGTGCCAGGCCTGAGGAAAGCAGAGGAGAGCAGGAGTGACCTGGAATCCGCAAGGAGGAGCAGAAGTGCATGAGAACAAACTGGACCACGTGTCTGTTTCCTGCCGCTTCCAAGCCTGCACCTTTGATGATGCAGATTGACCTGCAGGAGAGCATGCACTTGACCATGGAACAGCACACAGACTTGGCCCAGGATCACGAGACGTGGACGAGCTCGGGGGGCAGCTGCGGGCCCCGGGCCAGCAAGGCGAGCCAACGGATCCCAGCAACCATGTGTGAGCCACAGTAGAGCCTGACCTCACACCAGTTTTGCAAGTGTAAACGTGGCCGCTCCTGCATTCCCACCTTCCATATCTCATGCGTGCTTCCGTGGCTGCCCCTAAGCTACAGCTGTGGGGAGAGGGCGTTCCGGGCAGCCTGGTTCCCGGTGAGCTGAGTCAACACGGCACAGACCCATCACAGCTCGCCGTTGTCAGCCTGGCGCTCGGATACATCCTTCAGTCGTACTTCCAGATAAGGTGATAGCAAAAAGTTGTGTGTACACTGAACATGATGAAATTCTCCTTCTTACAACCAACAGTTCACTGATGCACTCCCTGAAAGAGGAGGCAAAGTCCCTTTATTCCTCTCTGGGGGAATGTTCACTTCTCTTCCAGCTGATCCTGTGTAACTTCTATACTGAGGCATGAGAGTAAATACTATTAGCATATATTCAGTGGTAGGAGAATGGGAGACAAATAAAAAATGTGGTTTATATATACAAACATTTATAGTAAAACAAGGAGAAAATACTCAGAACTATTACATTCCTTGTTTCTGCAACTGGTCGCAGGGTAGTAGCTGGTGTTCTTTTACCTTCTTCTGCTGGCCAGTCCGCGTGCCCTTTGTCCTTGGACGGCTGTAGTTCCTTGCCCCAAGATATGACGCAAAGCTTAGTTCTTGGAGGCTCTGGGACTGGACCTCTTATACTCTGGTGGCAGGAAGGTAACGTGGCAATCCACTTCGTGGAACAGTTTCCTGAGTAGTTTCAACATGCATCTCCTCGATGACTCACACTAGTGTGTTTACCTATGAGAAATAAAAGCATGTGTTCATGTAGCGACTTACACACAGATGTTCATCGCAGCTTTTTCATAATAGGCAAAACCCGGAAACAACCCAAATATGCAACAAGTGAATGGATGTACAGATTGTGGTATTACCATGTCATGGAATATTAACAGTGAAAAGGAATGACCTATTGATACACTCAGTGATAGGATGAATCTCAAAATAATTACGCCACGTGAAAAAAAATCCAGACAAAGAGAGGGCATATTATTTGATTCCATTTACGTAAAAGTCTAGAAAATGCAAATAGTCTATAGGGGCACAGAGTGGTTCCATGTCTGCCTAAGGATGAGGTGTGGACAGGAGGGTGGGGGAGAGGGACTGCAAGGGGGCATGACCGAGCTTTTGGGAAGATGGATGCGTGCGGTGTCTTCATGTGGTGATAGCTTCAGGGGTGTGTACAGATGTCAAAACTTAACCAAATCATATATTTTAAATACATGTAGTTTATTGTATATCAAGTGGACCTCAGTAAAGTTAAAAAAAAAAGATTGAACCAAAAAACGGACAGTTTGTATTTTCATTTACCAACTAGAGTGACACTGCTATCATGTGAAATCAGAAACAGACTTATCACCTTTTAAATTCTGTAATTCTTGACAAGTGATTGTTGTATTTGCAGCATTTCGATTTCACCTCAGGTGCAGCCACATTTCCAGGTGGTTCAGGCAGGTGCCATGGGGATTGAAAGGAGGTGGGGATCACATCAGGTCAGAGGTTCAGGCTTCAGTTAAACCGGACCTCAGTGTTGAAGGAAGGGTCGGGTTTGTGAGGGGCTGGGAGTCTTGTGGGCGGGTGCAGGCGTGGGGGAGAAGCGGCAGCTCTCGGCCTGCGTGGCAGCAGTGTCGTCACACACTGCCCGACGTCGGTAGGCAAGAGCAACTGTTCTCATTTGCTGCTGAGGAAACTAAGGCTCCAGACACTAAATATTTCCTGCAGCCTCAGACCTAGAAGCCACCTAAGTCTCCATCCCCACGGGCACTTTGCTGTGTTCATAAGACAGTGACAGGTGTGACACCCTGGTCTCAGGTGTACAGGAGAGCTGTCCCAGGCAGAGGGGCATGTGGCCCTAGTCTCGGTGTAACCTCATCACTTGTGTGTGTATGGTTTCATCTGGCACCTTATTCCCTTCAGACCTGGCTTTGGCTCTAGTAGCCCATTTCCCGTGGTCACCTGGTTCTTGGTTGATTCACAGGCTTTGGGATGTGTGAAAAGTTCTGAAATCATGGACAACACTAATGCTCTAAACCTGAAACATTGGCTTTGAGGAATGCAACTGTGTGTTTAACACGTGGTTTTCAAAGCAGGTAAAAGTAGAACTGTGCATGTTCCTGACAATTAGTGCATATATTTTTTAAAATGTGTTCCTCCCAGAGAATTTTTCTCTAAGGAGTACCAAGAGTATGAGTTTGTAGTATCAAAATTAAAATGAAATTTACTGTGGAAAAAAAACTGCAGAATTAAAGCAGAAGAGAATAATTGTTTCACACTGTATTTAATGTTTTGTTTTGTTTTCAATCTTTTTGCAGTTTTTTGAGGTCCCATTTGATTCAAACATGAATAGGACAAAGAACAGACCTCTGGTTCGTGGACAGATCAGGTAAAATCATGAATGTCCGTCTCCTCCATGTTACAGAACATTCATTTGCTTGTCCATCCTGAATCATTTCCCAGTATTCTGCCTTGAGTTGTAAAGTGAAAAGAACACCCCACCCCCAAAGGGACATACGGGGAGGGAGATATGTAGTGCTCTCCAACTCTAACCAAAATGCAGGGCTCAGAGCTCAGAAAGGAGCTGAGATGGGCAGTTTTGCTGTGGGAATAACTGACGCGATAGTTTTCCTTATTAGACTCGGTTTTGAGACGTGGGCTTGTTTTGCTCGTAGTGGCTAAAGGTAAAAACATTCCATTAACACAGGTGATTTCAGACAGGTCCATATAGGGTCTCAGCAGAAAGCTATGTCTGAATCCTTTTCAGATGAACTGAGAGCACTGTTAGACCCCAGGTAAAGCACTGCGTCCTTTCCTCTCCACCAAATTCAACTAAGTAGAGCTAAAAGGCATATAAATATTTTAATACCACTAATGGTTAATAATTAAACATTTTACTTCCTGGAGACCTCGAAACCGGCATTTTAAAATATTTTTTAAAGTCTAATAGCCAGTACAGGCTGAGAAGAATAGAAAGAGCCAGTGGTTCATACTGCATGACTGTTCTAAGTCAGAGAAACCTCTGTCCACCTGTCCCGGCGGAGCCCTCATGGAGCTTCCGATTTATTGGTGTAACACTTGTGGATCAAATAATCATACATATCAAGCAAAACAATAAAGGAGACAAATTCAGATGCAGTCAGATGTCTGTGTAAAAATAATTTTTAGTATTTGCTGCTTTCAGCCATTCAGTTCTTAAATGAGTCTAAATATTGAAAAGGGCAGTAGATCCAGATGAAAATACCTAAGAACAGAAAGCTCATATCTGACTTTCCCTTTTTGAGATCTGATGCAGCTCTCTGCTGTCTTTATGTTTAGAAAGTGTCAGGAGCACTTTGATTTGAGTAAAGTCGCCTTAGAGGGCACACGTCAGCCCTGTAACCCATCTCAAAAGCTAAACGATGCTCCTGCCACTGCTGAAGTCACAGGTGCGTTCCTACTTGTTTGGAATTTCTGTCCAGGCTTTTTTCCTCAGTGAAATCGTACTCCTTTAGGACCAAGGGAAATGGGATAAGCCCAGCAAACAGCCATTAGGCATGGAATGGTCATCCGATAAAGGCCGTCATTCTTCTAGTAGCTCGTCTTACTTCGCCCAGTGTGCTCATTTCCTCACGCCCAGGAAAGCACAGTCTCTCAGTACATCCAGGAGGGAGGAGCATCACGGCCTTGGTGGCTGGTGTTGGCAGTGCCCTTCCGTTAAAGGAAGAGGCTGCAGTACGATTATTAGTCTTGATAGACTTGTAACTTATCTTTTGTTTGCAAGATGACCGAGGCAGAATCTCATTTATGATAATAAACCGTAACTGCTCTTCTAGAGGGCAAATTATAGGCCTGAAAAAGCTAGACTCAGACTTATTTTTCTAGCTAGGATGTATTTTATTAAATAGGTACAAGGAGCTATTATGAGTCTGGGGCAAAATCTTGCATTGAGAATCATAGTTTTAAAACTGAAGACTTAATATCTTGCCACTTAGTGTTTACTATAATTCAGTAAATTATTTTCTTCTACACAGATATTTTATAAATGAGTGGCCATAGGGGTATAGTAGAAAGTCTTGTAGACGACCATTAACATTTCTCTCTCGGCTTTGGTGGCTCTCCCATTCATAACGGCTATTGGGCCTTAAGTCCAAAGCGTAGCCAGTTTACTCTGAAATTCTCTTGGTGTTTACTGTCCCATTTGATTTGGGCCAGTATGAACCTGTACAACCTCGTAGACTTAGTCCACAATTTGTCAGGTAAAGTGTGATCCCTGTCATTGTTGATGGGCAGCGGTGAAGTGAGTCTGGGGAAGAAATTCTTAAAGGTCTTTCGCTGATGACAGCCTTTGTCCATAGCTTGGTTGTATCCATTTGACAGACATACCGCAGACATTTATTTTCATTATCTTTTTCAAGTGATTGTAGTTTTTTTTGAAAATTTTTGTTTAAGTGAACTAAATTCTATTCTAAGGAGTTAAAGTAATATAGCAATCCTAAAGGAAAGAAGCACATGCCTGGACTGGTCGTTCTGAGAGTTCTCGAGGACCTGGGGGAGTTCCCTGAAGGAGCGCTTTGCTTGTGTGGACCGTCGGTGCAGTTTGCATGTGCCTGGCTGCCTTCTCTGCACTCCTAGGTGGCTTCCCTTCTAGAAAAACACGACAGGGAGGGTTCAGAGCTGGCAGAGAAAATAGTGCCTTCTTGCTTACTTATTTTATTCTTTATTCCAGAAAGGATTAGAGGCTTCATAAGACTATTAGTAAAGTAGAGAAATATGTAAAGAAAGTCAGGGTTACAGAAAATAGAATGGGGATAAATGGTGAGATCACAAGAAAAGCTTATCAAATTCACATAGTTAATAAGGTTGAACTGTAAATGTCATTCTACATTTCCTGGTGAAACCGCACTTACATCGTAATGAAAAGCATTATACGCGTTATTTATATTTAATTCTCACTATAGCACCGTGAGGTAGATGCTTTTAAATTCCTCCCAGTACTCACGTGAGAAAACTGGGGATCCAAGTACAATGAATAAACTTGGCCTCGTCCACTTGACTCCACACCCTGAGATCCTAACAGCTGCACAGAACTCTCTGTAAAAGTCTCTCTGCCCATGAGAAGAAAACACCACTCCAGGGAGACCAAACTTCAGCCTCTTAGTTCTTAAAAAGTAAGAAAGAAGGGGCACTTGGATGATATTAGAGGAGCGGCCTCAGTGACTCCTGTAGAGGTGGCAAATCATGGATTTCGAAGGCGTCGCTGGGTACAAACCAGAGACAGGACACCGAGCACCAGCTCCCAGTAGGACCCACGGCGAGTGCGTGCGTGGCCTCAACACGAGTGGGGAGGGGAATGGACTCACTGGCCCCTTCAGCCTGACCCAGGGTTAAACCGACATGGTGAAAAGAAAGAGGAGAGCAGCTGCCTGTGTGAGCACGTCCCAGGTGAGGACCATGACCAGAGATGCTCGGGGACAGCACTCTGCCACGAGTGTGACCGTCATGTGGGCTGAAGTCGAGGGCCCCTTCCTCCCAGCTTACCCAGGACGGGCCTGCTTTATACCCGTTGTCCCAGCAGAATTGTGGGAGGTGTCCCCTCTCCCTGTCAACAGTGTCCAGTTTGAGTGGTGACCAAATGCCACCTACATGAAGGGAGTGACGGCGACAATTGTGATGTTCACAGAATTCCCTTACTTTTAAGGCTGTTTTGTACAAATTCCAATTGTTTATTTTGCCTCGAAGAGAAGAAAGAGCATAAATGGAAAGTACGCTGTACCTAAATCAGTTGCGGGTCGACATTGTCACACCGACCCCTTTAAATAGCTTTGTATTCAATGACTCTCAATATCTTTATGTCTTTTAAATTGGAAAAGATAAATAAGGTCAGCTGACTTGTTTGGACATTCCTAGCCAGACTGTCATGGCTCTGGTCATCGCTGTGCAGGGGGGGGACTTGGGCTTAGAGCTCCCTTTCATTCTCAGACAAAGAACATACCCGAGAACTCACCTTGCTGGTGAGGAAACCCACTGAGGAGGTTGAATCTGCAGACTCAAAGGCAAGTAGTGAAGGTAGACGTCAGAGGAGCTGACGTTCTTCTCAAGAAGGTCATATAATCCCATACTATTAGGAAATCATGAAAACATCTGTGTGAAACTTTTGAAAATTGTAAAGCACTATAGAATTTAAAGACTCATTCAGTTTTTCAGAAAAAAGGCAGATTTGGTATAATCCAGTTTTAACTTGATGATCGGAAAAAGTGAATTAGCAATCTTTAAAAACTGTATGTAATAGAAAACATCTCAGTCTTCAGATCTTCTTCGTGTGGTCATTGCAGTCTAGGAAAAACGTTATCTCACTCACTGAGCCTGGGCAGGTCAGTGAATGGCTCTTCTTCCCACACCACCACTTCCTCATGTGCAGGGTGAGATCGTACCTCCTACCTTGTTCATCTCGTAGCGTTGTTGGGGGGACAATGTAAGATCGATAAAACCATGTAAACTGAAGTGCATTGTTGGGGAGCGGGTTTGACACTCCAGAGGAACGTAGAGTTGTTTGCAGAACTTTCATCTTTTTCCACATCTGCTTTGAAATACAAATATTTTCATACTTATCAGGCAATAACATAAAAAAAAATTCAGATTTCTTTCAAGGGATGGGGGAAAGGAAGCAAAACACTTGGCAGATAAGGGAACTCAGAAAATGAAAGAGCATGTTTCCATTTTCATGGTTAAGTTGGTCCAGCCAGTGGCAGGTTAGTGAATGCTTCGTTCATCCTGTCATTATCAGGACGCGTTTATGGAGGATGTCGTCCCTTAGGGGATGTGCTGGTTGCTAGAGTGACGAAGAGGCAAATGACATGGGCTCCATTCTCAGAATCCCGTTGGAGAGAGGGGCACACAAGCATGAGGACCCTAAGTGCCGTCCAAGATACAGCTCACTCAACAAATGTAATATTTGAATACACCTGCCAACCAGACAGGCCCCACTCCAGACACTGGAGGGGTAGTGGTAGAACCTGTGCTGGGGGGTGCCCAGGGGAGGTGGGAGCACAGAGAACCTGACCCAGACCGAGGAGGTCAGGGCGACCATCAGGGAGTGGGGTCTTGGAGCTGAGGACCGAAGGGTGAATAGGCATGGGGCCCTGTCGCTGGTCCTCTTCCCATCTCACTCCCCTGAGGTGCTGCCTCCACACTGCTGTGCCCACAGGCCAGACTCCTCTGCCGAGCCTGGACCCTTTGAAATTCTCTTCTGTATGCCCTGAGGCATCTCACATTCCATAAGCTCATCATTTTCTCTCCCAAGTCTGTCTTTTTCCTTCTATGCTTGTTAATTTACATTCTAAAGTCAGGCACCTGGAACTCATTCTAGACTTTCTCTTTCTCTTATCCCCTTCATCTGACTATTCAACACATTGTGTCTTTTCCGCCACCTGGATCGCCCTGGCGTCTGCCCTTTGACCAGCCTCCGTTTTGTGCGGGTGATTACAGCAGTGTCCCAGCCGCCTTCTCTGCCTTCTCGCTCACCCCCTCCATCCATCTTCCACTCAGCTGGCAGATAAGCATCACACTGGTGTCTGGCTTAAAACTTTTGGGGGTCTTCCAAACATATTTGGGGAAAAAATGTGTTTTAAATTCTTTACTGTGTCATACAAGGCCTTTCAGAGTCTGATCCTTTCTAGTCCTTCCAGCCTCATCCCTCTGTTCTCCTTTTTATTCACGCTTTTATGTTGTATTGTCACTAAGTGGAATTGCTGCGTTTTCCACCAAAGTGCCCTGCTTTCTCTGACCCCTGCCAGCTGTGCTAGCCTTGCCCTTCCATGCCCGGGTAGGTCTTCAGCCAAGCGGGGCTGCCCCCAGATGGATCTCTCTGTCCACACTCCAGTAACGGGGTGCTGGGGTTTGGTCTTGGTGCCTTTCTTGTTCTTTGTGCTTGTGTCTGCCCCTGCACCACTCAGCACACTACACACCTGTCCTTGGGCGTCTTCCACTACCATGTTGTGAGCTCTTCCAAGACAAAGACTGAGTCTTCCATCTGTTTATATCCAGTGCATAGGATTATTTATATAACACGAATATCCTGAGGGCCTTATATGCACCAGGCATGATTTTTAATGCTGTGACACAGCAGACAACAGAACAGACAAAAACCCCGAACGTCATGGAGCATTCTTGCTCGCCATCACATGTGGCAGTGGCAGATCTCTTGGTGCTGAATGAGGAGTGGGTAGGTGGGTGGATGGACAGACAGACATTAGAGAAGTGGAAATGACCTCCAGGCGAGGGAAGTACAGACACCGAGGAGTGAATGACATGTGACATCAGGTGACGAGAAGGACGGGAGTGGAGAATTAATGAGAGAAAGTGAGGCCAAAGGTTAGAGGGAGCTTGCAGACCTTGGAGGACAACTTGACTTTGGTGGGTGGAGAAGCAAGCCAGGACCTGCCAGGCAGGGTGGGCATGGCCAGCAGAGGAGCAGAGTGGAGTGCAAATACGTGTTTCAGGATGAAAACATATGTCCTGGCTGGGCTTAGTGTGAAGGGCTCCTGGAGGAGAACAGCAAGGAAGGAAAGCTGGGGAGGAGGGCGAGGCAAATGTGCCTGCCGGCTGAGCTGTGAGGGCCTCCCGGAGGAAGTGGAGCGCTGTCCACTAGTTCTGGAGCTCCTGACTTGCTGGTCCGCAAGGCAGGAAGAAGCAGAGGTCATCCCTGTTGGGAAGGAAGAAATGAAGCAGACAGATACGATTGTTTACCTGGAAAGTTCAAAGGAATTGACAAAAAAGCTGCTAGAACTAGTAAGTGAATTTAGCAAGTGCAGGAGATACAAGGTCAATAGACAAAAACCAACTCTAGGAGTTGCACTTCTGGGGTGACAGCTTGAGCTGCCCTGCAGACCCATCCCCAGTGAGACCAGGCCAGGCAAAGAAGTCTGAGATCTTAACACCCCTTCCCTGAGCTGTAACCCGTCTGCTCTCGACCTCTCACTTTTCTTAAATTCTGCAGCCCTCTGTGCCAGTACCACAGATTCATTATAAGGTAGAGAAGCAAAGCTGGCATTAGGACACAACCCCCAGAGAAGGTGTGGCCTCACAGCCTCACGACCACAGCAGAAATCCATGCCTATTCAGTCGACGTTAAGACAGAAGGGCATACGCCCTACAGGGAAGCAGAACTCTGTAGAATTCTCCACCTTCCCTCTGCCGAGCGTCGTCTCAAAGGCAGATGCTCTGAGCACCCGGCCACCTAAATATAGACTTTTCTTTTCTTCTCTCTTTTAATTTAACTCAGCGCTTCTCAAACTTCAGTGGACTTAGTCATTATTTTCCGGATTTGTACATATATAAGCTTGCATGTACTTTATGGTTGACTCCGGCGGGTCATGAAGGATGATTTTGAGTAGAATATATTTCCACCTTAGGGCTGACCGACATAGGCTGAATGAACTGCAGCTCAGTTGTGTCTCAAGAAAGGGAAACACACCCAGTCCTCCCAAGGTGTCACTCGCCAGGCTTCATGCTGTTGCCTTTCTTTTTGCTGAGTGCTGTTTGTCTCTGTCGCTTCAGATATTGGAGAAGGTGACACTGAATACATATTTAATAAACAAGGCAGGACTTCCCTGGTGGTGCAGTGTAAGAATCCGCCTGCCAACGCAGGGGACACGGGTTCGAGCCTTGGTCCAGGAAGATCCCACATGCCGCGGAGCAACTAAGCCCGTGCGCCACAACTACTGAGCCTGCGCTCTAGAGCCCGCGAGCCACAACTACTGAGCCCACGTGCCACAACCACTGAAGCCCGGGTGCTTAGAGCCCGTGCTCCGCAGCAAGAGAAGCCACTGCAATGAGAAGCCCATGCACCGCAACGAAGAGTAGCCCCCGCTCGCCGCAACTAAAGAAAGTCCGCACGCAGCAACAAAGACCCAACGCAGCCAAAAATAAATATTAAAAAAATGAATTAAAAAAATAAAATAAACAAGGCATAGTAAGATAATTGGCTATTTTTGAAATAGTCAATTACAGTAAAAACATACCTCTTACATCTTAGGCCATAGAAATTTTCTCTAATTTTTTTGAGGATCAAAGGAAAAAATCTTTACAGCTAAAATGCCATTTGATAACCATAAAAATCTATGAAATTCCATTATTTACTTCATTTTCCCAAGGAGGATACAGAGGACAGCACTTTTAATTATCTGTTGGTTACCTACATAAAATACCAATTCTGTGTGTCTGAAATTTTTACAGTTGAAAAAAAGAAGTGTCAACCATTTGGGACTGCTTCTTATGTCTTTCTCACTAGTGGAAAGAAAAGGCATTTTTATATTTAGATGCCATGTTTGAATTCATCTTAACTCTTTCAGGGACCCAGTTATGAGTTACTCCGGTGGTCTCGTCTTGCGGGCACTGCGACTCATAGTAATTGCAGGTGGTTGCTAGAGACATCCTTTGCAGCTTCTGTTTCCTGTGGGAACACTTGACCCCATGGCTTTCTGCTTTCTACTCCAGCTCCGGGGCCTTTATGGTGGAATTATTTATCAGAGTCTTTAATGGCTCTGGGGCCACTTGGTGAACTTGAGTACGTTGTCCCCACGTCACTTAGGTGCATCCATTTTTTTTTTTTTTTTTTTTGCGGTACGCGGGCCTCTCACTGTTGTGGCCTCTCCCCTTGCGGAGCACAGTCTCCGGACGCGCAGGCTCAGCGGCCATGGCTCACGGGCCCAGCCGCTCCGCGGCATGTGGGATCTTCCCAGACCGGGGCACGAACCCGTGTCCCCTGCATCGGCAGGCGGACTCTCAACCACTGCGCCACCAGGGAAGCCCTAGGTGCATCCCTTACACACACCGCTGGTCGCGGAGTCTCGGTGCATTTGGTAAAGAGCTCAGCGTCTGCATCTGAGGACGTCTGGAGAGGGGCTGCAGGGGTCAGATGGCGCTGTCTTACCTCCAGGACTGGCTCCTCCCTGCAGACTTGACCTCTTTTAACTGGGGGCCACACCCCTGCATCTGTGCCCCTGAGGCTGTCGGCACCGCCGCAGCACCGCCCAGGGGACCACGGCTCTGGGAGCCTGGATGACTCGGGGTTGAGCGAGGCAAAAATCAAGAAGGAATTTGAGACCTCTGGGCCCCCCGTTTTTCTGCTGTTTTGTATTCTCACGAGTAACTTCCTTCCTGCCGCTTACATGTCACACGCGTATCCAGTGTCCTTGAATGCCCTCCGTGTGATGAAGCTCTGTATTTACTTGCAACATTGGTCCTAATTGGATAAAATGGATTTCGTAGTTTTCGGGTGGCCTAGGGGAGGGTAGATGATGAGTGGGTTCAAAGTGAATGTCCTCAGTAGTTCCTCCTGAGACAGCCCTCGTTTCTTCCGAGGAGGATGAGACCAGGTGCTTTTCCACAGGTTTTCGCTGTCAGCATGTAACACTTATTTTTGGCGGCTGGGTTCCCGTTTCTGCCTTCTGGTCCCCAAGCTCCAGCCCTAGAGGACAGCTTGCAGAGCACAGGTGCCCGGCTTAGAGGCTCCCTGGGCCTCCCAGGCCCTCTGCCCCGTCGGGTCCTTTCCTTCTGACTTAATATTTGGACAAGTGGTCCTTCTGTCATAGAGAAGAGTGTTAAATCAGCCCCTCCATCTGGTTTTTCTTCTTCTCTTTTTACAGCCAGACTTCCGGAAAGCATGGCACCCCTCCCCGCTCCCACCCCAGTGTCGAGGCTGCTGCTCTCTGCACTTCCACCTCATTCGTCTCTGCCTGTTGGGTCTTCAGGTCCCAATTCCACTTAAACTGACTCATCATAGACATGGAACCCTCAGCCTTGGCCCCCAGGTCTTCCGGCCGAGTCCTCTGTCCCAGTTCCCAGGCCCAGTGTGAGAAGACTTGCTGGCCCGAGTTCTGGTCCAGTGCCCTGGGCCAAGGGCAAGGCTTGTGGGGGCAGTTAAGCGGGGCGGGGGCGGGGATACAGGACACAGAGAGCACCCAAGGCCACTCCTCCGGCGCTGCTTTCCAACAGCTTGAGCCACCCTCGGCCTGATTCTAATCTACTTGGTCACCTTCTAACTGGGGCCCACCTCCGCCAACCCCAGAGCACCCGCTTGACGTCAGATCCCTTCTGTGACCTGTAGTCAGAGCCTCCGGAAGACCTTCTGAGGTTAGACGTTCACCGTTTGCCTCGATGCACAGACCTGTGTGTCCTCTCACTGTCCTCCTGTATCTGGCTGCTCTTCTGTAGGAGGGTTTCCTGGTTCTGTCAGAGTTGGAGCTTTCTGTCTTCTGTTCACGCTCCTGTTTGTTTTCAAAGAGGACAGAGGCATACATCTTTCTCTGAGTTGAAGTCCTTCAGATTTAAATTTCTAATATAGCTTATATATATTTTTTAAGTAATAGCCTTTTTTCCTGGTCTACCCTAATTAAAATTAATCTTTTTTAAGAATGTCAAGGACAAATGTATCTTCTCTATATTTTAGAGTTACATAATCTCCTTGTTTAATTCATCAAATTTTATTGATTACCTAGAAGGGAACCAGCACTGTCAGTTTTATTGCTATCATGCTCAAAAGGCTTATAATCTGGGTGGAAAAATTAGCCAAATGCATAAAATGCTTAGCAGACAAGACGGGGCAGCCTATAAACATGTGTTGACGGAAATAAATGAATTGGTACAAACAAGAAGGTCTCCGGGAGGTCAGAAAGGGAAGATTCGGATAAGGACCAGCTGTGCAGTGAAAGCTTCCTGAAGAAGTCAGGCGTGGGCTGGGCCTTCTTTGTTATTTTGATTCCGTCTCCTTTGAATTATCCATTTTCCAGCTCGGTCATGTTGACAGGGAAAGACTACATGTCAGCGTTAGTTTTCCCAACTTAATGGCTCCGATGAGAGTGATCCATAACTTGTAAGCTTGAGGTGTGGGCTGTGAGCCGGAGACAGAGCGATAAGAGCAGAGTGGAAGGCTATTCAGAGAGGATAAATCAAAGCACTTGGAGTTGGGGGCAGCCCATACCTGGTTTTGAAATGAATGATGAAGATGGAGTTTTCGGAGTGAAATGAATGGATTGTTTAGTTGGCATTATTAACTTAAAGAGCAGGGTTTAGCTGAAGTATTATAGGGATTTACAGGAGACATTTTTCACATTTACTGAAGGTTTTACCAGTAAGCAGTTAAGCAAATGTAAACATCTTGCGGGCTGCAGGGGACCTGGGAGTGTTATTCATTCCCCCCCATCACGCTGGTCTAGTAGACACGTAGCCGGCCCGGGTGAAGCTCTGCAGAGCTTCTGGGTGGTTACGATTAGTCTCTCGTTGTGTATGTAATGGGAATGTAATAAGAACATAAACATTTTATAAGTGTAGAAATTTCTTTTTTTTAGCGTTAACCAATCATTTGGAGTGGCAGGAAGAACAGATTTGGTCTCAACTTAATAACAGTGGTGCTAACGGACAGAACTTCATCCTTAAAATAAAATCATTCAACGTATGAAACATACTAGGAAGAACCAGCAACAGGCCTGTGTGCACGTCATTGTGACAAGTCATCACAGTGGCTCTATGAGAGGAACACGGAAGTTTTCTGAAAGTTAACATGCTTTTCTCTCATTGTCGTAAGAAAAAAGAAAGAAAGCATTTATGAAAGCATCGTGAGTTGTGAGCATTTGTTGACAGCAGTCCTGGGGATGGGGGAATCCTTCAGCCCCCAGGCCCCTTTTTATAACCAGACAATACTTAGATATTCTAAGAAACATGAATATACAGAGTAACTATCGTATCGTAGCGACATAGCCAATACCTTGCAGTCACGTGGGAAATAAGTCATAGGAGCAAACACCTTTCACTAATAACCTGGAGTCATTTGGTCTAATGTCCTATCACTTTATTTCCTCCCTTTTCAAATAAGATGATGATGTGAAAAGATTCGACACCATCAAATGCTACTCCCATTGACTGCTGTTACGGGAGCAGTAGTCTTAAGATCGTGTTCTCTCTTTTGCCTGGTTTGTAAAGGTTTGTTTCCGCCAACATTTTGGGCCCCAGCCTTAGGTACAGGGCATGTGAAGATGAATGGTACAGAGTCGCACTGAAAAAGTGTACGTCGGGGATGGGTAGACAAGGCAGCAGAGGAGGTCAGCGTGAGACCAAGAAGTGCTGTGACAGCAGAGGGCACGTGGACCACCCATGGGGGGCCGACAGGGAGGAGAGAGGGGTGAGGGAAGATGTTCTTGGAGGACGTGTTTTGATGTCAAGGCTGAACTTGGAGGATGAGTAAGAAACGGCCACACCAAAGATAAGAGAAGTGTCGTCGGGGGCAGGGTGTGGGGTCGTCCTCGGGCAGAGGAGCCGCATGCACTCGACAGCAGAGACCTTCCACCTAGACCACAGACTGCAAAACAGCAGCCACCAGACCAGATCCCGAGGAGGCACTTTTTTGTTTGGTACACTGCTTTTCTGCAGTTGCCAGCGTTTAAAAATAGAAAATTTGAACATAAAACCACAGATTTCTAGGCTTCTTTGGCTCGCTCCCACGTGGAATCTGCCAGCGCAACCTGACTAGCGGTTCCCACAGTCCTCACGCCTCCTGTTTTTTTCCTAAGTCCGCCCACTTTACGCTTCACATTGCCAGCCTGGTCCCTACACATGTCCATGTTTGCAAACACTGTCCTGGACCAAAGGCCCGGGTCCCAGGCGGTGCAGGAGATGCAGTCTCCCACATCTGCACCCTCATATCCAAGTAGCTGCACGTGCATGCAGCTCCCAGGAGTCTCCAGAGCTGTAGGGATGGATAGTTTTATTTCCTAGCTTCATTTTTTATAAATTGTGTTTTATTAAAGCTTTTCAAAGACTCCTAACAATTCATTGACCCTAAGTTTATGTAGGCGAACAAAGCTGCTTTTTTTTTTTATAGATTCCTATAAATTAAAAAGGGAGGGGGTCAGAGAATTAAACCATCTGGCTCAACCAGGAAAAAGGAAAAGTATGTGTCTCCCACCTAGGCAGGCCTAGGTGTTCCTCCCTGGGGCCTAGGGGTAATGGAGGAATTCCGTAGGTGGTTCTGCCCTCAAGGATGTGAGAAAACATTGAGATTGGACCACTACACTAGAAACTTGGTTTTCATGGAGGAGATCAAACAATAGGAATCTTCTCCTTGAAAATTCCAGAGTCTTCGTACAAATAACGTATTCTTAATTTGAGCTGAATCGATGTAGCGTCATTCAAGAGGTAACTATTCACTTCCTCCCTGAGTTAGAAGGCTGAATCTGAGAGGTAAACAGCGGGCCAGTGTTCCTTTGATTTTTTTTTTTTTTCCCTAACCTATCTTTCTAGATTAATAAGATTCTTCAGTCAGTTTTCAAAAACTCATTCAGCTCAGACCTGCTTTGTTTTCCTCCTTAAAGTTTTACTTAATGTAGTACCACAGTCCCTATATTTTGAATATAATCATGCCGGAAATACATACTTATTCTTGCATTTCTCTTAAACATGTCGTAAAATTTAATTTTTTCTTGAAGCAGGTTACCATCATTTTATATATAACTGATAGTCTTTCAAAAATTGCTGTAACTAATTTCCTTTTAAAGTATGTTTTGTGTCCTCATTGTCTTCACATATTCCTTAAATTCTAAATTTACATCAGTCCCCTGCTGCCTTCCAGTATCTATAACTTGAGACTTGTTCAGAAATAAAAAATTCCTAAATAAGGTTCTGGGAAGATATTTTCAAAACAGTTATTTGTGAACACTTTTCCCAAAAACTCAGGTCAAAGCTCAAATGTGGGATTTATGTAGGAAATTAAAGTTAAATTGGCTTGCTTTGATTAAGGTTTTGAGTTTTCTTTTGTTTTTGAAGAAAGGGAATTTTGTTTTACAATTTAAAAATCATTTATTCTGGAAAAATGACCAAGAAATATGAGATTCATTTTTGTCTAAACCAATTACCTGCAGAGCTGCTTAAAATATAAAGCCTTCTTGATTTAATATAACATTTCATAGACCTCTCTGACACATTACTTAAACAGAAAGGCCACATTTCTCCAGTAAATTATTTAAAAGTCAGGTAATTTAAATTACATTTAAGTGTAATAAGTAGGTATCATATTAAAGCTTGTATTTTTTCATTTGTTCCTAATTTCTATAGATTCCACTTTGATAGAGCTACTAAGGATTGGTCTTTAGTAAACAAAGAAATACTAGATTTTATGGGAGGAATAAATAATTCATAGAAATGTGTTGACACATTCCCCTCCCACTCGTATCTCTTAGTTTCTTTTCCATGGTAGCCTTGGCCAGGAAAGGCACAAGTAGAAAGACCTCACGCTGATGCTCAGTAGAAAGATCTCTCAATTTAAAATGTAATTCAGTTTTGGATGTGAGTTTGGAAATAAATCACCATTCCACCCTCAGCATGAACTGTGAACCTATTTGCATGAGTGAGTGAAGGGATACAAAAGAATTTTTTTTAGCTCAAGAAAATTGCTAGATCTTTTTCTGCCACCATTCCCTGCCCCCATCAAGTAGTGCTGTTTTCCTTATTCACACATTTTTTTTTCTGTTTTATTGACAATGAGGAATGTTTTGCAGCATCGTCACACCCCATTCCCCTGCTTTTCTGATCTTTCCTTTATAAATTCACTCCAGCAACATCCACTCACAGAGATATTAACTCCTCGGTTCTTAATAAAAGCCATCACAGCTACTGTGGTAGACGTGTAAGCGCACATTTAAAAAAAAAATGTTTGGGGGCTTCCCTGGTGGTGCAGTGGTTAAGAATCTGCCTGCCAATGCAGGGGACACGGGTTCGAGCCCTGGTCCGGGAAGATCCCACATGCCACGGAGCAACTAAGCCCGTGCGCCACAACTCCTGAAGCCCACGCACCTAGAGCCTGTGCTCCGCGACAAGAGAAGCCACCACAATGAGAAGCCCGCTCGCCGCAACTAGAGAAAGCCCGCACACAGCAACGAAGACGCAACGCAGCCAAAAATAAATAAATTTATTTTAAAAATGTTTTGCAGGTGATCAACCTAGTTTCTCCTGGTTCTGGTTTATTTTTTTGTAATTTGCTGTAATAAAATTAAATTCTTAATTTAAAGTTATAATTGGAGATAGAAATATTCTGCCATTTTTAATTGTTATTATTAGAAACATGCTTCACAGCCATCATACATTTATAATTTATGATTAAGAACTGACATTCTTGAGTATATATACATGAGTTTTCATATTCTAGTATATATCCGTTACGTCTTTATAATTTTGAAAAAATAAATCAGGGGAAACAATTTATTGCAAGTTTATCAGCCCCTACCTCCAGCTCTATTTAAATAAGCCCTCTATTTAATAACTCTGTCTCGTATCACCTGTTCTTTTTCGTGCAGCTGATGTTGCAACTTGAGAGTTCATAGTACTTGTGTTTGTTTAACGTCTGTCTTCCTTTCTAGACTAAACTCTGCTCTCTGTCTTGTTCACGGCTGCTGTACCCACACCTAGTGTAGCGGCTGGCTGTGTAGGCAGTGAGAGATTTGAATGAATAATGAATGAACACCTTGAGTGAGCACTCTTAAGTGCTTTATTTACATTATTGCATTTAATTCATAAGCAATTCTATGGCATAAGTGTCTCCCATTTCACAGATGAAGGAACTGAGGCCAGCAGGTTAAGTAATTTGCTCCAGGTCACATAGCTCCATGGGGTAAAACCCCTGCCTTCCCCATGGTCCTGTTACCGAGCCTTATGTGTAAGCCAGTTTGACTCTGGTTGCAATCTTGCCATCAAAAGAGTCCTAATACAACCCTTACTTTACAGTTGAGGAAACTAAGGACCAGAGAGGTTAAATAATTCACCCACTTTTATATAGATAGTTAACATCAGAGTTCTCATGAGAGAACTCAGAACTACCTGATTCCTGTACAGCATGCTTAGTTATGCCATATACAGAAACCAGAATGATAATATGAATAAAGGGTATCAAAGCATTTTCAGAAACATTTTTGTTGTGGAAACGTTCCATGGGACACAATGGTAGAGCACACTGAACCCCAGGACACCCATCACCCAGAATCAACAGTTATCAAGACTTTGCCACCCTTGCTTCATCCCGCCCTTTCAGTGGCCAAAACACGTTAAGCCACATGACTAGCTTAGATTCAAGGTCTTTGGAACAGAGGGGTCGAGGGATACCGCTGAGTTCCTGCGTTCGCTGATGGCAGATCTAGTTCACAGCGCTGAGTGCTTTCCACTGCAGTGACGTTTATGTAAAGACAAGTGAAAGTGGGTGACTTACCAGGCCAGCACAGTCAGCACTGGAAGCAGAACAAGGGTGCAGGGTTCTGTCGGCTCAGCCTGCGTCAGCTTGGCCAGACGCAGGCCAGGTAGGACCAGCGTCACGTTGGTGATAGTGTCGCGGTGGGTCTCCAGATCACCTGGGTTCCTAACAAGTTCCCAGGTGATGCTGCTGTGACTGGTCCAAAGGCCACGCTCACGACAGAACCACAGGTGCAAGGGGTCTGCCAGCAGGTCCCAGCGAGACCTTCTCCCTTGGGTCACCCCAGCCCAGGGAAACCCAAGGAAGCCTCCTGTTCGCCTTCTTTCTGGTCTTACCTCTAGAAATCAGGCCTCCGAGTACCACTTGAAGTGTGGATGAACTGCTAAGGAATTTAAGTGAGGAAAAAAAGATGTCAACAAAAATTTTAAATAAAGAATAAATAAAGGGAGAAATAATGGGGGGCGGGGGGGTGTCTCTCCCCAGGTTTGGGATACTTTCCAAAACCCATGAACAGGGAGACTAGGTGGGTTTTTTGATCAAGGGCTGAGCAGTATGATTAGTAGGAAGAGTACACTGAGTAATTGACCTAAAACAACAAGAAATCAGTCTTTGACAATATTGCCTTTCAGGTCTTTGAGATTTAATTCTGAGCACATTTTATGAGACTAAGGCAGGAAATCATAGGTGTATAACCGAGATGAGAAAGGAGTGCACTTTCCTAATCTTTTTCTGTATCAAAAATAGATCTCTTTATTAAAACAGCTAAACTTAAGCAACTTTAATATCGCTATGATATTTAAGGATTTCACGGTAAATCCAACTTGAAAAAATAACCCAGATACCACTTGATGTATTTCCTCTTTATTCTTGCTCGTCCTCTTCCTACTTCTGGCTTCAAAAAGAACCCTTCGCTTCTTTTACTGATGTATTTTCACTGTGTGCAAAGATTCTAACCAAAACCCTGTGGGTCACCCTTCGTTTACTTAACTCTTTTATTCTGCCTTATTTGAAACAAGGCTTCTGTTAACTTCCAAAGGCATGTAAAATGTAACAAAAGTGATCAAAAAAGTCAACAAAAAGGAGACATGGGAGCGACAAGGAGAGGCAAAAGCAGGAGCTAATGAAACGGCGGCGCGATCGCCCTGGGGTCAGCCACCGAAGGCCGCCCGGAGGAGGGGGCCCGGCCCTGCTGCCCTGTTTTACCCACCGTGGGTTTGGGGGTCTGGAAGGTAGATTACGGCTACTGGCTACCTGAGTGCTGTTTCTCTCAACTGAGCATTTGATAAAAATAGTGCAGTGGGGTGATCGCGATTCATTTTCCTCAAAAAAACGCCTAATAGGGACCTCTCTCATGAGGGGAGTGAATGCTGGCCCTGCTGGCAGGCAGAGGGCTCCTTCTCAAAAGCAGATCTTATCGTTTCCTTCCCTGATTTAAGAAGCAGAGGGAGCTACGTGGACTCTGCATCTGCCCAGAGACCTCCCCATGGCCCTGCCTACCTCTGCTCTCTGACCCCTCCGGCCCCCAAAACACGCTGCCCCACCCTTTGCCCGCCTCCCATCCGTCCATCAGGGTTTGGCTTCAACATCCCCCGAACTTCCCGTGTCTGCTCCACACCTCCGCTCACACTGGGTTCCTGCTCCCGGAAGGCTCGCCCCTCACTTGACTGTTCCACCTGTTTCACTGTCTCCCACTCTGGGATAAGCACCCCCAGGATGAGGACTATGTCTGTCTTGCTCACCGTATTACATCCCAGGTCTGTCCTTTGTTTCAAAGAAATGGAGTGCTTCCCAGCCGTTTCCACGTCAGGGAATGCAGTAGGAAGTTAGGCCACGTGGGCAGTGGGGTGAACTGAAGGAGCTGTGAGCCCACAGGAGGCTGCTCCCAGCGGAAGACCCCAATCCCCCAGCCCCCTGCAGCCCCCAGAAGTGAGAGCATCAGTAAGTGGTATTAGACCAGTACCCCCCACGTACCAGTTAGAGGGTGAACCCCGGGTTACCTGAATGAGCCCGCAAGGAAACCCGAGTACAGGTCCTCGTTCCGAGTCTCAGTTTCTCATCTGTAAAATGGAGATAATACTATATATCTCAGTAAACTTGTCTGACTTTATTCATTTTTGTTTTGTTTTCAATGCCGCCGTGCCCAGTGTTGATACAGGTTCTGGGAATAGGCTTTCTCATATACTGCTGGTGGGAGTGTAAGCTAGTATAAACTCCCGAGTACAGGCTGGGGTACAAGTCAAAACCCCTAAAAATGTTCATGTCATCTGACTCAGTGATCTGGGAACTTATCCTCAGAATGTATCATAATCAGAGCTGTGAACAACGACCTGTCTATGAGATATTCATCCCAACATTATTTCTAATTAAAAACTGGAAAAATGCTGTGTCCAAAAAGACATATTGATTGAATTAATTGCAGTATATCCACGGAATAGGCCACTATGTAACTATTAATGATAATGGTGTGAAATAATTCTTAACTGCATAGGGAAATTATTAAGATATATTGAAAATAGAATAAGCAACAAAACCACAATTCACTGTGTTCTCAGTTTTTTTTTTTCTTTTTTTAAAGAACCAAGCAAAGCAATTCTTTCTTTCTTTTTTCATTTTTGGCTGCATTGGGTCTTTGTTGCTGCACGCGGGCTTTCTCTAGTTGCGGCGAGCAGGGGCTGCTCTTCATTGCGGTGCGCGGAGCTTCTCATTGCAATGGCTTCTCTTGTTGCGGAGCACGGGCTCTAGGCACGCAGGCTTCAGTAGTTGTGGCGTGTGGGCTTCAGTATTTGTGGCACGCGGGCTCTAGAGCACAGGCTCAGTAGTTGTGACGCACGGGCTTAGTTGCTCCGCGACATGTGGGATCTTCCCGGACCAGGGCTCAAACCCGTGTCCCCTGCATTGGCAGGCAGATTCTTAACCACTGCGCCACCAAGGGAGTCCCTGTTCTCAGTTATTTTTAAAGTAGATGTATCATTGGGAAAAGGCTAGAAAGCTATAAACCAATGTTTCTTTGAAAAGCTAATTTAGAATCTTTTGTGTGATTTTCTGTCCTTCCAAATTTTTGGAAATGAACATATGTTACTTTTATGGGGTTTTTTTCCTCCCTCTCTCCCTCTCTCCCTCCTTTCCTCAAATGTAGCGGGGAGAGTAAGTACTTCTTTTTTCATTTTTTAAAATTTTATTTTATTTTTAAAAAAATTTTATCGGAGTATAGTTGATTTACAATGCTGTGTTAGCTTCAGGTATACAGCAAAGTGAATCAGTTATACATATACAACTATCCACTCTTTTTTTAGGTTCTTTTCCCATCTAGGCCATTACAGAGTATTGAGTAGAGGTCCCTGTGCTATACGGTAGGTTCTTATTAGTTATCTATCTTATGTATAGTCGTGTGTATATGTCAATCCCAGACTCCTGATTTATCCCTCCCCCCCTTATCCCCTGGTAACTATAAGTTTGTTTTCTACATCTGTGACTGTACTTCTGTTTTGTAAATAAGTTCATTTGTACCCTTTTTTTAGATTCCACATATAAGTGATATCATATGATATTTGTCTTTCTCTGTCAGTATGACAATCTCTAGGTCCGTCCATGTTGCTGCAAAGGGCATTATTTTGTTCTTTTTTATGGCTGAGTAACATTCCATTGTATATAAGTACCACATCTTTATCCATTCCTCTGTTGATAAACGTATATGTTTATGAAAAATAAAGCACATGAGTATAAACTTCACAGAATTAGTCAATGGGGCACTTTTACCCACAACATGAGCCGACCCCAGGCTCCTTGGACCAGGAAGGAAATGGGTTCCCTGAGTATCTGGGCGCTGAGAATGATCATCCCTACCTGGGTGGATGTCCTCATTTTTGTTTACATGGTTTGTCAACCTACCCAATTTTCATTCGTGCCTCTGAGCACGGATTTAAACACCAAACTTGAGTCTCATGATTTTCTGTGATTCCGACAAAGGTCAGAAACTAAACTTCCACGTAAAATCGCCTATCTCAATAAATTAAATTCACGCTCACTTTTGTAAAAGGGCTTTTTATAACACTAATAAATTTGAATCCATCTGGCTTCTACAGTCCTTGGAGAAGGAGTGAACAGCCTTTTTTTTTTCCCACAAGGTCCAATTCAGGAAAAATAAAAATGTTTATGAGCCACATTTTTCTTCCACTCAAATAAAACTAGCTTTTCAGAGTCCCACAGGGAAAAAAAAAAAAAAATCTGTTCTTTTAAGCTATAAAGTACCTGATTGAAAGAAGAACAGCAGTTACAATTTTTGCACTGCTTCTCAGCCATTTCAGTTCTACTTTCTGGACCAATGTGCAAGGTGACCCCAGGCGTCTTCCTCCCCGTGCCCCTGGAAAACTGTGTCTGCTCTACAGGGAAGCTAGGTGGTCCAGGTCACATGGTGTGTATCACATGGTGTTTATCCAGGTCACAGCAGGGAGAAATCTGCTTCAGTAGGTGTGAGGGAGAGAGTTGGGGCCGATAGGAGAGGGAGGGATGGGGAAGTCAAGGCCAGTTTGGGTTTGGAGGGGATGGTCAGAACTTGGAGAAATGTGAACAAGGCCCTTGACGTGAGGATGTGGCTCAGTGGAGGGAGAAGGTGAAAGACAGACAGGAAGGGGATTACACAGGAGCAAACCTGGAGCGTTTGCCTTTAAAAATGAGAGGGAAAATGGGAGGAAGAAGTCAAGATGAAGGTATCCATCACTCTTAGTAAGAGGGAAGGATGTCTGTTGAGGGGTTGGGGGCTGGAGGGGGTCTGGGGCCCTGAGAAGCAGCAGAGGAGTTGCCACCATCACGCTGAGGACCAGGAAGGGAGAAGAGCCCTGGCTGAGCCCCAGCGCGGTGGGCCGTCGGGTGGGAGTGTTGGAGGGGTGCCAGAGCAGCTCGAGGGCCTGTGGGAGGCGCCACGCATACACGATGTAGAAGAGGTGGCGGAACAGGATGGAGATTCACCCCCGGGGCTGAACACGCGCCGAGTCTCAGCAGTGGTTCCTGGTTCTTCATCCGCGGCGCCTTGACAACAGCAGACCCCTGGTATGGTCTCTCTTTCCATCAAGACTCCCATTTTGCTGGGTTCCACCTGCAGGCCCAGGCGGTCACAGCCTGGGAGGAAGGGGTCAGTGCCGGTCCCCATCAGAGTGGGAGCCAGGATTCTGCAAGGGCCCTTCCCCCTTCACAGGCCCCCACCCCGAGGTCCCCTGGTCTCCAGCCCGTGGGCTCCCCGGCCCCCCTCGCAGCTCGACTTTTTCCTCGAGGGACAGGCAGGCAGTGTCAGGGACATGGCCGCACCCACACGCGTGCCTGCAGGGACGCGAGCCGGCCTCCCTAAAACCAGAGCCTCCTCGGAGCTGCACCCGTGACGCCTGCGTCCCCGTGGGCATGTGCTGGGGCCTGCGAGTGAGCCGTGGCTTCTCCAAGGAGGAGACAGGCTCAAGCGCCCTCCTTAGGTTTCTTCAGGGGAGTAAAGAAACATGCAGATGGGCAGGGACTAGTAGATGCAGTTTGTCCGCAGGCTTCGAAAAGGCTTCGAAAAGGCTTCGAAAGGCTTCGAAAAGCCTTTCACAAGAGGCCCCAGGAAGTCCACTGTATAAAGCAGGCTCTGTTGAGAACCAGGCTTGTGGTCATCTTTGGCGCTGTAGACTTTTATCTGACAATTTACGTATAGGGCGTTGTGCCACCTCTTTCGAAAGCTGTGTGTCCATAAACCACGGTCCGGCTGGGCAGCGCGATCACCACGGGCGGCCCCTGGTGTCTCATGGCTGGCACAGAGTTGGTGCCGTGCTGAGCCTGTAATTTATTACACATAGTGGTACTCAGACACACTGTCCTTACGCATTAGTACTAACTGGGTGATGTTTTTAAATAAAGAATAAGTAAATGGACAGAACTGCTTCCAGAAGTAAGATACTGGTTTTTGCCCAAACCCTAAATCCTGGGTTCCGAAGGGTTCATCTGTCACGATCACTTAACTTCCCACCAGCTGTGCAGCAGAACCGTGTGCAAAGCAGGTGCCGTGTCGGGCAGCCCTCGCGTCAGCCCTGGGAGGAGGGGGCGGTCACGGCTGCTCAGGTGAGGACGGAGGCCGGGACATCCCGCGGCCTGGGAGGTGGGGCAGGGCCTCCTGTCGAATCCGGGCCTCGGCGGCCTCCACTCTCTTCACTTCGTTAGTCCCGGCTGGCAAAGCCAGGAGGAGCAGCCCGAGCTCCTGCAAGCCAGTCCCTCCTCGTTTTAAATGTCATCCAGAGGATGTCCTGGTTCAGGGCAGAAGCCAGGCCAGCACCACCCCCCAGCTCGCTTCCCTGTACCTGTGCCCCACGTCGTGATTGTCTGGAGCTGAAAGTGACGGTTCTGTGTCCCCTGCTCTCTTCCAGCCCGTTGCTAGCTGTGTCCTTTGCTGCTTGCTGTGCAGTTCCGGGAGTTGCCCTTCTGACCTGGGGCGTAAATCCACTCACGGGAGCTCTGGGGCTCTTCAACATTTTCCTGTACACCTGCTGCTACACCCCGCTCAAGAGGATCAGCATTGCCAACACGTGGGTGGGAGCCGTCGTGGGGGCCATCCCTCCCCTCATGGGCTGGACTGCGGCCACGGGCAGCCTGGATGCTGGTGAGTGTCTCAGCGTCTCTCCACAGACCCGGGGCCTGGGTGCTGGCCCCGCGAGCTCAGGGGCTCTTGCATGCGCTAACACCGCTGGTCAGAGGCCACTTCCTTCCCTGAGCTGCGGTACTTGGTGGTAGATGCCATTCTATTCGGTACCAATCCTTTGGCAAGTGTGCGGTTGTGGCCATTGGAAGTATCGAGTGCGGAGCTGCAGGGGGACCGTGTCAGCGTGGCTTCCGGGTGAACAGATGCTCTCACCAGTAGGGAAGGGCTGAGAGAAAGCAAAGGGCAACAGGTAGAATGAGAAGAAAGCACCTGAAAGTCCGGAGCCAAGGCGGGCCTGGTGCCGTGTGGGGTGGGTCCCGATGCTGGAGGAGGTGTCCGGGCCAGCCCGGGCACAGCGATGCTGCCTCGTCAGCAGGCCTCCTGCACCGACTCTTCGCTCTCCCAGAACCAGACTATTTTCCCCTCTTAGGAGAGGACAGACTATTTTCATTAGTTTCTAATTTATTTTTATATGATTTGCTTACATTTTTCATGCTGTCTACAATAAAACCATTGAAACATTCCTCCAGTTTTTTGGCTGGGATGTCACAAGTAAATTTGTGGGGTGAAAATAGCTCCTTTTTACCATCTGTAAGGGAAGTTTCACAGTCTAATTAGTCAAGTAATTAGTGTTTTTCACCGAGGCTTAGGAAGGAAGTGGTGAGGTTTCCTGCAATATATGTAAGTACATATTTTTCACATAAGCGATCAAAAGGCTGTTGACCATAAACCGTTGCCCTAGAAGCCACGTTTCTGAAACGTTTTCGTAAAAGCTCTTACGCTCCCATTTGGAAGCTGACAAAGGGGATTGCACCTTTACCAGGATTGTCTCTTACGATGGCTTTAATATCCTGTAAATGTTGGCAGTTTCATGAATCTGCGAATATAATATTCTGAAACGCATGTGCTCGTTTGTTCTGTGATGAGCCTGAAACCAGTCTCCTGCAAGCGGGAGACGGCGTCAGCCCCTCCGTGAAGGGCTCGGCCCTGGGGGAGGGGGCTTGGGTTTGGGGCGCCCCCGCCCTTAGCTGGCTGCCCTTCAGAACCAAACCTGACCTCCTTACGCGGTGTCTCCTCGCCTCCCACCTGGGACTGGAAAGCCCCTTCTCATGGAGCTGTTGTGAGGATTTGCTGACTTGCTATTAAATCTCCCTCAATCATAAAGCTGGTGTTAATTAGTACAGATGAAGGAAGGTCGTGAGATTTGATTCACTGGCAGAGTCTGAGCGGTTCCCGCTTGTTCCCTGGCCGTTGTTTTGGGACAGGCAGATGCCTCCCGGCTTAGGGGGAAAGAGCACTGGGTCCATCAGCGATCTGTGTCTTGGGTGAGGGAAGTGGGAGGGAAAGCAGGGCTCTGGCATTCCTGGACGGGAGGACTCATGAGCTACCGCCCCCACCCCCGTTTTCAGTTGTAAATTTAAAGAGCCACCTGGGCACAGCCAAACCCCCTGGTCAGATTCCTGCTGTTCAGTTCAGCCTGGATCCCCACCCTTGGCCCAGCTAGCCGCCCCCTGCTGTGCCCTCCAGGCCTTTCCAGTCATCGCCCAGACACTGGAAAGCAAGCAAGTCACTCCCAGGCTCTGCCTCCCCGCCCCCCGCCCCGCACTGTGTGCTCTGTTCCCATCCATGGCCTCCTGCCTAAGCCCTCGGGATGCCTGCTCCAAGCCACCTGCCTGCCTGATGGACACAGCCCAGACCCTGTTCAGTTTCCTCAAACCTGTCACAAGGAACAAGGCACCAAAAACTACCTTTTCTGTCCAGGGAATCCCAGCCAGGGCCAGTGTCAGGGCCAAGTGTGACAGCCCCAGGTATCGCTTGGAGGTATGTGAGGGTTGTCCAGTCCAGGGCCGTGGAGAACTCAGTCACCTTTGTCATGCAGGGTCCTCGGACCCAGGTTCTTGCTGAAGGCTGGAGGCCCCTGGCAGTTTCCTGCGTAGAGCTTGGGCTTCAGCATGTGTTCGAGCTGCCTCCCCCGGAGGCCAGAGAGAGAAGGAGCTTTTCAGGTCCTCCCACTTAGGACGCACATCCAGGTGGAGCCCTTATTTGTTCAGCCACAGTCCGGATCTGGCTAAACTGCTAATGGGCATATTTAAATTTTTTTTTTTTTTAATTTGAGGTATAGTGTTTCTGCAATCCAAAGTTAATCATTTGTATACAAACTCATTAATGAGGAACAGCTCAGGGCCAGGCTGTACCTTTTATAGGTAGCGGCCTGAAAATGCACATTTGTCTTGAGAAACGAGACCCTTCATCTACCTGAACTGACCTTGGTGTAAAGCAGAGCAGCCTGAAAGGTCTGTATAGCCGCAAAAAGAAGGTCCTTTTGCAGTTTTTGTGATTGACTTCTATTATATCCCTTTTGTATAAATCTTGAAGGTGCATTGTGGGGCACACATGACAACATGGTCTACTGCCCCCAGAATCCTTAATTACCACAGATCAAATCACACACCCAAAGCCTTGTGAGGTGTATATAGAAAGAGGAATGCTACTTTAAATAATGCTTGCAGTTGCTTCAAAAGTTTCAAAATATTAATTTGATAGGTAGAGCCAACTTCAGCTAAGCAGTAGATCTTTGAATGAATTGAGTAAATGAAATAATGGATGAATGAAACAGTGAATAAGTAGCTTCCGTTTTAAAGATGAAAAAACTAAGGTATTCCAAGGTCAATCGCCAGATATATATTGAGCATCACCTATGAGTACAGAAGGAAATGACACAAAGAAATAAGGCAGAATCTGAGAGAATGTAGTTGAAAGATTTTTATTCCTGGATTTTAGGGACTAAGTCGGCTATGATTTTATATAGTTTTATCATCTTCTAGAACTGCACTTTGTGCTATGGCAGCCGCTAGCCAAAGTCCAACACGATGGTGCTCAAACTTTAGTGCATATCAGTCACCTGGATGGAGGGCTTGTTAAAACTCAGGATCCTGGGCCCTTCCCCCAAAGTTTCTGACTCAGTGGGTCTGGGGAGGTGCCTGAGAGTCTGCATTTCTAACAAGTTCCCACATGATGCTGATACCCCTGGTCCAGGGACCACATTTGAGAACCGCCAATCTGAAAAGGCAGAACCAGCGAGCACTCTTGCTGTTAGAATGCCCTGGAAATACCGAGGGATTTGGGTCAAGGGCGTGGCAGATGGTATTATCAGAGATGCGCTAACAGTGTCATCTGTATTATTCACCGAGGTTGTTGTATCTCTTCTGGGTTCTTATCTTAGGGGACGTGTTTGTTTGAAGGAGCCCTTCTGAGAAAAAACAGCCAGCAATGTTTCCTTTCTTCTGTGGTATCTCCAAACCATCTTGTCGTTAAACCTCCAAAAACCGGTCACTGTGGTGCAGCCATGAGGAGAGAAGTGTTTGGAAAACTCTGTTGAGCTTGCTGCTGGGGAGGGAGGGGGAGGTGGGTGACAGAGGCCCGCTCGTCTCGCGCCTTCCCGAACCGTCCCCCCAACCGCCACTGCATGCGGGGTCCTGAGAGATACAGGGTCACTGAAACCCAGTCCCAGTTCTCACTTGTGTCTCATGTCTCAGAGTCTTCAGGAAGAGGCAGGCCGGTGATCAAGTATTTCCCTGAGCAGAGAGCTTTAGCGGGGGCTCCGGGCTCTCCTAAATTGGCCCCCAAATCAGTCCAGGAAGACTTCGGAGCCGAGTGACTTCTGAGTTAAGTCACGGCCCGTTTAGTTGAGGAGGGAAAGTGCTTTCCAAGAAACGGAAAGTGTGTGCACAGGGGTTGGTAGGCATGCGAGTCTACAGAGACCGAAATCCGTGCCTCCGTCCCAGGATGCCGCATACCAGCCCCGGCATTCATTTCAGTCGCCGTCCCCCTGACCAGGTGGACTTGGGCTGAAGCCCTTTCCTGGGGCTTGGTAGACATTGGTTATGATTGGAGGGGCAGCAGCTCGGGACCGTGTGTGATGGGGATCCTGAAGCCTCACCTTCAGGGTCCTGCCTCGAAGGACCTGACTCTGGTCGGGAGGAAAGATACCAGATCTGTAGCTACAGAAAACCACGTGCTTCCCAGACGGCCGACAGAGTGAAGAAATGCAGTGTTCAGAAGCACCCTTCTTAGCATCTAGATCTTTCTGTGGTTTTTGTAGTGGCTACGGGGCCAATCAAGACCTCCAGGGCACCGAGCACGGAAGAGATGGTGCTGCCTTCCCGCCTCCAGTAAAGATGTGAAACATAAGACAGCCATGGGGTTCTGATTTCTTTTCCCCACAACAGCATTGTTGTTGTTGGTTTTGTTTGTTTGTTTTTACCACTAGTGGAAAAGAATTTCTCGCTGTTCTAGATGCCCCAGTGGTGTGGGTCCAAAGCCTGTGCTTGATGTGACCCTTCAGAATCCAGCTCAGTGTGGGTGGGCGAGTGAGGCTGGATTGGTGGGCAGGGGGAGGGGGTGAGGTGAAGACAAACAGACTAACGGATGGAAACTGTAAAAGCTAAACAAACATTAGGTGTTCTTGGTGTTTGCTGCTTTGTAGCTGCACAAAGAACTGTGAACAGCTAGCTCTTCTCTCCCAGTGGAATTTTTGTTTCAGAGGGTGCCAGCCCCAGCCAGGGCCCAGCCCTGAAAGTGCTCTTTGTGTCAATAGAGGTGATCATTACAGTGGAATTTTCTCCTGTGTCCATTCTCCTCTGAGACCCAGGCTTAGACCTTTCCTCCCACCTGCCTAATTACTTTGCTTTTTGAGGGTGGGGGGTGCTTAACTGCTGTTAGCAGAAAACATTAAAAATGCTTAGCAACTAAAACTCAGGAAGGCCCAATAAGAGGGCTGGCTCATGGTGCAGCCAGCTCGCTGCCTTATGAACGGAAATGCTTGCTTTGATTCTGCAGGCAGTGGCCAGCAAGGAGACAAGTGACCTGCACGCCCTGGGGAGGGGTCTGGGGTGGGGGGTGCACCGCGGATAAGTGCCCGACAGCAGATGCTCCTGCTTGGCCCGGCCTGGAGCCGCACATGGTAGCCTCTCAACAGCATTCGCCTCCAGAGATGGTCTAGTTTATCCCGAAGGCTTCGGGTTAAAGTCCCTTCCCCCTTCCCCATGCCAAAGCCACCTCTCTTCCCATCACCCCCATTTCTTAAAAAGGCTCAGGTTCTGTTTTGTTATTTTCCTATATTTGAATAAATCCCCGGTCTTGGGTGTTTATGGCATGCTTCTGGTGACTGCCTTGAGGAGATTTGTAAATGGCCTTTGGTTTGTAATTCAGATGTTGTTGTGTGGTCAACATTAATTATGTCAGCCAACATTCAGTTGAATGTTACAAATGAGGACTCGGAGAGACGGACTCTTATCAGGAAGTGACATTTGACAGATGGATGGTTCTAGTAACAAAAAGAGAATGAGTTTTTTAGCCTCAGCTGGTAAACTACAAAATGTTAAATACTGTTTCACTTTATTTACCTCCTTTATTCTGGGATGAGAAGGTAGAATAGAATTTACTCACTCATTCATTCCACAAATATTTATTGAGGGCTTACAAGTACCAGGCACTGTTTAACCCAAGCCCTTTTGAAGATTTCCTTTAAAACACTGCCTCACTTTGAAATCAAACTCGAAAACAAGTAAATTCCTTTTGTGTGAGATTTTTCCATAACTAGTCTTAGAGCTTGAGATTGATTAAGATAAATGACATTTCTAAAGACAGAGTGACCAAGAGACATTACAGGAACATTAGCAAACCAAACGATATTTAGAGCCCTCTCCTCTTCAAAGACGAAGAAACAAAAGTCTGAGAAGGACCGTATGAGAAACACGCAGTGAGCCGGAGGTCGGCGGTGTAATTGGCGACCGTTTGGCACAAAACGCGCCCGGCCTTGTCACCCCTGGGTCGCGTAGTCGGGCAGGATCACAGGAGCTGGAACACAGTAGATGAGGCCTGGCCCGCAGTGCACATTTAGTCAGTTCTGTTCAACAAACAGATTCATGCTCGGGTGATAAAGGGACAGACCTTCGACGGTGAGCTGAGGAGTGGGGGGCAGGTGAGTTTCCTAGAGCACCCACAGAGGCTCGGAGCCCCCAGGGAAGCGGGGGGAGAAGGAGGGGAGGGGTCACCTTCCTCAGAGTCAGGGCTTTGTGTGGCCTCTGCCCCCGACTGTGCTTCAAATGAAACCTCGGGTGGCTCCGCATGGACGGTGGGGCATGGACAGCGGGGCAGGGACCGTGGGGAGTGGACCATGGAGGGAGGCAGGGAGAGCATCCCTTCTCCTCGCCGCGCCTCTTCATCATTCCCCAGTCACTGCCAGGGCATTCTTCAAGGGCAGGCGGCCATTGCCGACTCTATTTCCTATTTCCAGGGGACTTTTCATCTCCCCTTTGTCGCCATGCAGTTGATGAACTGGCCCCCATCCTCTTCCCTTTCTCTGCGGCGCCCTGGAAGTTCATCACATGGGGGAGGCTGACCTGTCCCACAGGCGCCTCTGTGTTCACCCTCAAAAGAAGGGCTTTGAAACTGCTGACCATGAAGCTTTGGACTTGGCTGTGCTCCCCCAGCCAGCCCCAGTTTACATGAGCACGACACCCCAAAGCTGCTGAGGGCCACATGGAGAGAGGGAGCCCACCGTCCACGGAGGGAGGACTGCCCGAGCCCAGCCCAGGCTTCGCTGGACCTGCGTCTCTCCTCCTTTTCAAGTCCCTGCATGGGCAGCGAAGGGCAGTGAATGGTTGGGGTCGGGGTGGGAAGGGTTGAACGTAAGCCCACCAGGCAGCAGAGAAAGCGAGCTGAAACCACTGAGCTCCATTCCAGAGGAGTGTGTTTTGGAAGAGCCCATACAGAGTCAGAGCTCCAACTTGGAGAGTTTTGTCTCCACTCTGTTGGGAAGCCATTTGGCTGGGATTGCCTTGGCTTTGTTTGCCAACAAAATGATGGAAGTACGCTACGGACCTGAGCAGAGGGGACAAGGGTGAGGGTCTCCGCCTGCCAGTGTGGCGTAGAGATGCTTGGGAGATGTTCCGAGAGTATTTTCCAAGAGTCACTGGGAAGACACTGGCTGGCCTTGCCTCACCTAAGGAGCCCCCCTAATCGGAGAGGGTGCCAGGAGATAAGGGTTCCCCTCAGCTGGTCACACACAGCACAGTCGACGAGCTCACCTCTGTTTTCTGTGTATGGAGGGAAGGAAGTAAGGCCACAGACACCTGGCCCTTCTCTGGAGTTGCCTCCAAGCTGGAATCATGGCGTCACGATCTCAGGAAGTTGCTGTCCTCTGGAGAGTCCGTTTGCACAGATACGCCAGCTATCTCACAAGTTTCCGTATCCTGTGTATTTATAGACCAACAGATATTTGATTAAAGGAGAGGAAGCAGACATTTCTTCTGGATACGATTAAACCAAGTATGTATGAAGATTCTGCAGACTGGTAGGAAAATGAGAAAACACATTGAAAAGAAGGAGAAAACACATGGCTTGTGTGAATGGATTGAACCTCAGAGACCATCTTTGAATCTGTTTACATATCACTTCTTCCAGGAAGCCTTCCCTGACCTCTCCAGGGCCAACTGAAGTCTTGCTCCTGTGTGCTCCCCTGAAGCCCTGCACCGAAGGTGACATTCCTGGGCTGTGATCCCTTGTGTGTTGTCTCTGTCCCTGGCCAGACTCCAGCAGAGGCCTTGAGAGTAAACCCTGCCTGCCCTATAGTGGGCAAACAGTAAATATTTGTTGTCACAGACCATGGGCCCAGTAAAAACAGACTGCTTTGTGGGGGTGAGGCTGAGGTGAAGCCTTTGAGTCAGGAAACCGAGGGCTTTATGTTCCTCCCACGAGGAAGGTGGGATCCCCCAAGGCCCCTGGACTAATTCCAGCCTTCCTGTTCTAGCTCGCCTTATCTTGATGGAGACAGTCATTTGTTTTACATCTTTTAGGGAGCCGAGGCCTTGCAGCCCATCGAGGAGAGCTGTGTGGGGTGGGGTTTTCTGATTACACTCCTTGAAGGCTAAGCTGTGATTTCTAAAGCTCTTTCATCTGTGACATGACCCAAACCCCTACCCAATTTCCTCTCCCAGAGAAAGCAGCATGCCACTCTTACGAAAGTGATTTTTTAAAAATTATGTTATTTGAAGGAGAAGCGTAACTAAAAACGTGTATTGAGCAAAACAGAATACTCCAATTGGCACAGAAAAAAAGAGGGCTTTTGAGAAAGACAAGCAAGATTCTACGTGGGAGCCTGATGTCTTAACCGTTTCAAGCCTGGTTTCCTGGCCGAATTGGCTCTTTCTCGTCTATTGCAAGAGCAAAACAGCTCCTGAGCCCTGACTTACCTGTCCCCTCCCCCATCTCTACGTGATCCCTGATGCCATTCCTGTGGGGACACAGCTTGGTCTTGTCGGCCCCCTGGGCTAGGGCTGCGCTCAAAGCCTCCGAGTGGCCCGGTGCCCCGAGAATCAGTCACACTGCCTCCTCTGTGCTGGCCCCTCTGACATCCAGAGATGGCTCTCTTTTGCCATCGGCATACGAAGGAGAAGTCGCCTTCTGTCGCTCTGTTTTCCACTTCACTTGTACCTGGGTGGTGCCCCCTTCCCTTCTGTCTTGGCTAATTCCCCAAGGGTGCTCACCGTCAAGAAAAATATTAGCTGTGTGTTTGTAATTGAACCACCTTGTTTTGTTTTGTTTTTTAAGGCACCAGCACTCGTATCTTAATAAATGGGATTTCTCCTTCTAGCGAGCCTTCCTCTGCTCTGCTCACTGGCATTCTGATGACCACCTGGCAGTCCCTTGTTACCGTTTTCAATTGCTGTTTGGCAACAGCTTTCTAGGAGAAGGTGCTGGTACGTGGTGCCAGGGGTGCTGAATAGCCTTGGGCCAGTTACTTAATCTCTCATCTATGAGGTGAGAACAGCTGTGCCTGTAGGAAGGTGCCGGGAACAGGAGAGCATGGCCGTGATTCCCCTCCGCGGGCCTGCGTACAAGCCTCCAGGCCTTCGTGGGGACGGATGTCTGCCGGGCAAACCTAAAACGGCCACAGAGAGAACCTTCACGTCTCCACCATGAATCGTGAGGGTCCCCCCCGGAGGAAAAGGCATCAGTGTGTGCCACTCCAGTGCCCCCCAACCACCTGTCCCCTCGGTGGTCTCTGCCGCGTGTCCCTCCTCCCTGCTCTCCGCTGCTCTGGGGGAGATGCCCCTCCCCATCGGGTGTGCAGGTACCCTGAGACCCGGCCCCGCCCTTGCTGGCTGTCTCCTCACTCCCCATGCCTCCCCCGCAGCCTGCACGTCTCCCAGAGACATGACGAGTGCCTCTTCCCAGGATCAGTGCAGTTGAGACGTGGCTCACACACCACCTTTGGGGACGCCTTCCCTGAGCAGCCACTCCCAGGTCGCCCGCCCTGCCACCCTCTTTTGATTCTCTGAGTAGCAGCCGTCAGTGTCACCTGCATCGTGTGCGTCTCCCCCTGGACCCCGTGCAGGGCTCTGTCGCTTTGGCTGCTGCCTCTCTGGCCTCCAGGGTCGTACTTGGTGGGTGGCTGACGCCATCCTCTGTTTGCCACCAGATTCAACAAATAGTGGCTGCTGCTTTTTTTTTTTTTTCCTGGCCCCGCAGCATGCGGGATCTTAGGTCCCCAGCCAGGGATCGACCCTGCATCCCCTGCAGTGGAAGCGCAGAGTCTTAACCACTGGACCACCAGGGAAGTCCCAGTAGCTGCTTCTTTTGCTGTTCAAATTGGAGTGTGTCTACATGAATGAAGATATATATATATGCTAGTTATAGATAGGGTTAAAATGGTCTGGAGGGGATTTGAAAGCCACCCTACCAAAATAGGGACCCTAAGGGCAAGTCTTTGCCTCCTGGATTGGAAGGCTGACGAGGAGTTGGTTGACTCACAAATAAAGATCCAAAATGAAGAGCGGGTTCCTTCCTCTGATCCTCTCTGGCAGGTGCATGGCAGGACTTGGAGCCCACACTTACTTTCTGGAGGACTCTCAATGATTTGACTGTGTTCTCTCCTGGTGAGGGTCCTGTGTTAGCAGTCGCCGCCCCGGACCTCGCCCTGTTTTTCTGCACATTCCCACAGACGAGGGGCTCAGAAGATCTGCATCACCATCTAAGATAGGACAGCGGGTGCACATGCTCAAGCCCCCTGCAGGACAGTGCTTCCCAGGGTGGGTTCCAGTGGGTCCTCAAGCTCCCAGTTCTCGGATCAGGGGCCCCAGAGGCAGGTGAGGGTCTGAGACACAGGGAACCCCGAGTGCGTCAGCGTGTCCGGGACCCTCCGAGGAGGAAGGAAGCAGGGGCAGTTGGCGGTCCTAAGGTTCACACATCAGTGCTGGAAACGGGGGTCTTGGGAATGGTTTTTGTGGAGCAGTTCTCTGTGCACATGGGCTCCGGGGCTGGGCTGGAGGACCCTTTGCCCCATGGTATGCAGCGCTTCTCTCTGGAGATGAAAGAAAGAGGAACAAACCCTCACCGAGTTCACATCCCGGAGGGAAAAGGAAACAGGTAATGACGGGACAGGTGGCTCACTCCGTGGGGGACGCATCACAGCCCAGACCCTCCTCACGACTTGCCATGTGGATGTCCCAAGGGTGTGTCAGACCGAACACACCGGAGTTACCCTCAGGAGCTGCCCTGCACGGCTTCCAGGTGTGTCCTCTAGGGCGCGGGGTCTCCGGGCACCGCTGGGCCCAGGAATCGCTCCCGACGCCTCCCTCCCTTCTCTGCACTCACGTCCTGTCACCTTTGCCTCCTTGGTCCCTCTCAGGCCCATCTCTCCTGCTGCACTGTCACCGCCCCGATCCTCACTCCCCTCATCTCTCCTCTCCTCTCCTCTCCTGAGTGATCCGTCCGGAGCTGCCTGGGCCCCTCCAGTGTGTCCTTTCACCAGGGCCCCTCTCCTCAGCCCCTCTCGCCACAGGCACACGTGCACTCTCACGCGTTAAGACCCCTCCACGGCTTTCTGCTGCTTCTAGGATGGAACAGTCCTTGGCGCCACCTGCAGAGCGGGGGCGGGTGGCCCTGCCCGTCCCTCTGGGTGATCCTGGAGCCGGGCCCCGCTGCTCTCTGCACTCCAGACACATGCCTGCCTTCTTTATTTTAATTTACTTTTTAAATTATCATACAGTAAAATCGACCGTGTTGTTTTGATGTACAGCTCTGTGGATCCTAACACACGCCCTAGTCTTCTTGTCATGCCTTGACTGCCGCGCCTCGGGGCCTTGATTACCTACCGCACTGGCCTGGTCACTCTTCCCTGGCGCAGACATCCTCCTCTAGACGTCTGCTCCGCTCCACGTGCTGCGCCCCGTGCGCTGCGCCCCCCTTGCACATGCTTCCGCATAGCCGCCGCGGGCCTCTGGATGCGCGGCTCTGGGGGAACTCGGCCCACGTGGCTTGGCGCTCACGCTGCATCCGCGGTGCCTAGGCCGCGCTCGCCTCTCAGTGGACGCTCGGGGAACGCGCCCTGTGTGAGGAGAGGAGGAATGAACCTTCCGCTCAGGAATAGCTGCAGCCCCTTCCGGAGACCGGGCTCAGTGCCGCGGGGGAGCCGGGGTTGAAATCAGACGGGCTCCCGCTGAGTTCCTCCTTCACCTCTTGTTGGAGAACTTAGCATCATCTGATTCGTTTGCTTAATGAGGAGTATAAAACCTACCTCAAGTCCTGCAGTCGGATTAAGTGAGGTGACTGTAGAAGTCTTTGTTAGAAGGAGGCACTCAGTAACTGGCAGCCTTCACCCCACCGAGTTGGGGGGAAGATCCAGTTCCGGAGAAAGGGTGCTCAGGTGTTCGTTCACCTGTCCTGAGAAACCGCAGAGCCTCTGCCCCTGTTCCGCTCTGCGTATTCAGGTTGCGCTGGGGAGTCCCCCGCCCTCCCTGCGGTGAGGGCCCTGCGCCCCGCCTGCTGCCCCCGCGTCCCCGGTGCCGCCCAAAAGGACTGCGGTTCTGTCAGTGCTGAGCGGGGAGCTGCCACCTGCCCGGAGCGGCCTTCCAGCTCGCTGCCCAAGCCCCTCACTCGTGAGCCGGCTGGTGGAAACTGAGCTAAAAGCCCGGCCCAGAAGGCCGTCTGGGACTGGGCCGCCCCTGAACGTGTGACCTCCTTTGTTGTCGCGGTGTTGGCACCGCAGGGGGCGGGGGGCGGTCAGGTGCCACAGGTGCTCAGCCTTGTGGGAAGCCTCCCGCCCCCGCCCACCTCCATCTCTGAGCAGAGAGGGGAGCGCAGACGCGAGGACCCGAGGCAGTCCGGCTTGCGGGGTGGGAGCGCGCCGCCAGGGCCGGCAGCTGTCGGAAGGGGTGCCTCTGTAGATCTCTGACGACGGCGTGTCTTGCTTCCCCAAACCTCTGTGCAGGAGCGTGTCTTCTGGGAGGAATCCTCTACTCCTGGCAGTTTCCTCATTTCAACGCGCTGAGCTGGGGCCTCCGCGAAGACTACTCCCGGGGCGGCTACTGCATGATGTCGGTCACCCACCCGGACCTGTGCCGGCGCGTCGCCCTGCGCCACTGCCTGGCCTTGGTCGCAATGTCCGCCGCGGCCCCCGCCCTGGACGTCACCACGTGGACCTTCCCCGTCATCGCCCTCCCCATCAACCTGTACATTTCCTACCTCAGCTTTCGGTTCTACAGGGACGCAGACCGGAAGAGCTCCCGGAAGCTGTTCTTCTGCAGCCTCTGGCATCTGCCCCTGTTCCTGCTGCTGATGCTGACCTGCAAGCGGCCGGCTGCGCAGGGCGACGCGGGCGGGCCGCAGAGTTGACGGCAGAGCGGCGCGTGGGGAGAAGCAAAAAACATCCAGGGAGACGCACAGGGGTTTTTTTTTTCCCCCTTTGCTGTTAGGCAAGGATATTTTGGTAATTCCAAAGCACCAGGAGAGAAGTCGCTGCGTTGAGAACAAGATTGTAAACTAATTTGGTGCTCGGTGATCACTCGACAACTCTTTACACGGTGATATCCAGATGCTCCCCAAATAAGAATTGGGTTGGCTCTGCAGGTTTAGGTAAGGAGAGCATTTCTCTTTGAGGGTCTTTACAGAGCTCTTCCTCTAACCCCACCCACTTCGTCCTCCCCCTCGGGTAGAAGTGCAAGCTCACCTTCCTTTCTTAGCCCGTCCACACACACTTCCCAGCTGCCGACCGGGGTGGCCGGACGAGGTGCACACTCGCACTCTGGTATCTGTGGTTCCGTGGCCTCTGGTCCCTCGCCGGCTGTCAGAAGAAATGCAGGCTGCCAGTCGCAGCCCCCCTTCCTGTGAATGAGCCAGGGCCCCCGGGTCCAGCTTCCTCTGTTCCACACACATCCTCAGCCTCATCTTCCCTCAGAGGATAACAACACCAAGGACATGCTGCTGCCCAGCCTCTGCGGGAGGAATTCCAAACGGTTGTCTGGGGAATCTCAGACTGGACCACCCACCGCCCACCCTATCATGTATCAGCATTTCAGAAACTCCAGGGAATCAAAGGCATCTTTAAAGTTCACTTTAAAATATCCGAGGTGTCAGAGCGTTTCTTTCTGGAAGGGTCATGCTAGACTTAACTAGAAATCCCTCCGGCCCTGATCCATCTCGTCCTCTTTAGTCACTGCTGCGGTCATCAGCTCGGCTCAAGGCTGAGTGAGAAGGGAAATCAGAAAGGGGCCGGCTGGCCCACATAGCTCACATTCTTGTCCCTTTAGGGAGGAACACATTTCCATCCTGCTATCTTCTAAATTCAGAAATTAGCCTCCGCACGTCCGGTGGCTTGGAGAGCCGGAAGCGGGAGCTGGACTCCGGATCGGGGTGCTTAGTGGGCCTGGGAGGCGCATGGGTCCCCGCAGACAGGGGCGGCCTCCGTCACCAGCAGTCTCCTCGGCCCTCACATCCACCTGCTTGTCCACTGTCCCAGTTGCCCAAAGGTCTTGAAGCTTAAAAGGATACTTTAGTTATTCACTGCCCTGGAAGGAATCCATTTGGGAATTTATGCAACACTTAAACAGTGCCTGCAATAAGCCTGTTCTCTCAAAACTTTCCAAAGCGACTGCAGGTAGCATCTGATTTCTGTCTCTGCTTACCTGAAACATCACCTCTTGGCTGCATCCAGGTCGCACTGTGGGAACTGGCATGAGTGTGTCTGGTGGGGACATCCACAGCCCTCAGATTTGTAAAGCGAGTCGGTTGTCTTCCTGCTGCAATAAACCAGCAGCTCAAACCATAGTGCGTGTGGCGTCGTTCCACTCCATCTCCGGTTCCTGGTGGAACCGATAACACTTGCCTCACTTTCATGAGCTGGGAGGAGAGCAGAACGCCCCAGCCGGGGATGTTTCTTATTGAGGGGGTGGAAGCAAGCAGCCTGTGCTCCTGAAAGAATCTGCCTGACACCCACCCTCCACTCTGGGTCACCCAGTCTCTCCCTTCCCCTCCCTTCAAAACCATCGCCCTAGAAATGGTCCTTGGGGCCTCTCTGACCTCCTGACTTGTCGTTCCCCGGCTCAGAAAATACAGTGCCCAGTGCGCAGTCTGCACAACAAATGATGTCTCAGCTCCTTGGTGCTCAGACCCCAGGATGAGAACCTTCCACGGGAACCCCTCACTGCCACCCCCACCCCCATCCCGCCGCCATGCTGCTTCTCACACCTCCCTGGGGCTACCCTGTGCTCAGACCACCACCTTCCCAGACCCCTGTCCCTTCATCCCTGCAGGAACGTGGAATTCACGCTCCCATAACCCCCTCAGCCCTAGAGCCCAGACAGCTGCTCGGTCACCTGGGCTCCTGACGTCCCGGGGCTTCACCTCCACAGCCCGGTGTTCTGACCCTGACTGATGACCAGTAGCGCTTCCCGCACGGTGCAGCCCGTGTGTTCCAAGCATCCCTCGGCAGGTCTCTGGGAAATCCTGTCACCCCACTGGGGAGGCACGAGCACATGCAGAGGACCTCCCAGGGACCCAAGGTTACAGACAGGAGGGTCTGAGTTTGCTCATCCTGGTGATTCCCTGGCCATGTCAGGAGCCCAGCCTGGGACGCCCTGTCTGGACCTGATCTGCAGAGTTTCACTCAGCCTGTCAGGCCAGTGGCTGCAAGGACAGGACTCAAGCTGGGGGCCCTGACTCAGGCGGTGGGGGGCCACATGGGTAGGAGCAGAAGCCTGTACTTTGAAACGGGATCGCACTTGGACTTTATTTCATAATATGGCAAACAAATGACAAGGAAAGGGGTCATGTCCAGTTTCCTTATTTAGCTTTTTAAGAAACATGATTCTTAACACAGTATTCCTTCTGACTCTGGGAAAATTGTACCAACTTCCTTTTAGTAAAACCACTGTATCCGTTGAGGATAAAACCAAATTTTACCAAAGGGTCCGTCTCTGTAGGCCAACCGTGAGGGGGATGCTGATCGTTGCCTCTTCCCAGGATTGGTTTGTGTTTTCAAACATAAAAATAGGGTCTGTCTTGCCCAGTCAAAACACCTTTATTGCACTTTAAATACACTTTGAGTGCCCCACGCCCTGATGCTAGAGGGAAAAAACAAGGCTGTCGGAAACTGCTTTGCTCTGCGGATGTACAGAGTTGAATTTCCCTCTGACCGTTTATTTTTTCTCGGTCCATCCTCACTCCTTTTGCTTTGATAAGAAAATAGCTAGGACTCAGCACTCCTCTGCCCCATGGCAATGCTGGGACCAGAGCAAAGCTTTTGCTGCTTGCTGACTCAGGTGTGATGGGGGTCTCACTTCTCTGAGTTCGGTTGGAGTCAGGGTCTCCGTCCTCTGACCTCCACCCACCCACCCCCCTTTCCCAGCACACTCCTGTTACAGCAGGACACTTGTAACTGACGGCAGGAGGGACTCAGGGGAGAAAGGGTTTCGGGAAATGCCCTCTTGACCTTTCTAATGACATGCTCACAGCCCAAGAGATTTTGACTTAAAGAAGAACTGGGTTGGGATGTTGCCTTGCTTTTTCTCTGGAATCATTGGCCAGCTAGCGATCATCCACAAAGCTCTTCGTGTCCGGGGCACGTTTTCTCCATCCGTCTTGTAAGATCAGTGGTGTCAACTGACAGGCAACTAAATAAAAAGCAAGTGGAAAACAAACAGGGTCCAGCAATCGACTTGACTGCTGCTCCACGGCACTTTTTCCCAGGTGTCTAGAGCAATGCTTGGCCCAGAGTAGGTGCTCAGTAAGTGCTTTTTTGAAATTATTATTATTTTTTTTATTTTTGGCTGCATTGGGTCTTCACTGCTGCACGCAGTCTTTCTCTAGTTGGGGCTAGAGGGGGCTACTCTTCGCTGCAGTGCACAGGCTTCTCATTGTGGTGGCTTCTCTTGTTGTGGAGCACGGGCTCTAGGTGTGCAGGCTTCAGTAGTTGTGGCACATGGGCTCAGTAGTTGTGGCTCGCGGGCTTAGTTGCTCCGTGGCATGTGGGATCTTCCCGGACCAGGGCTCGAACCCATGTCTCCTGCATTGGCAGGCAGATGCTTAACCACTGTGCCACCAGGGAAGCCCCTCAGTAAGTGCTTTTTGAGTGAATAACCCCATCTGGGCTACGAGAGGCCCCTGTGGTCAGAAGGACAGGGTCTGTTAGCCCGGGATCAAGAAGGAACTGATTCGGAAAGCTGTTCATAACAGGCGGATTCGTGAGAGAAAATGGCTTGTAAACCATCCTTATCCCACTGCTGGGACAGTCCCCGTTCCCACCCCACCCGCAGGACAGTCCAGGGCTGCACCGACCAGAGGGCCCTCCCCCGCTTCCAGACCAGCACCCACAGCTTCTCTTGTTTCTGGAATCTCCCTTCTCTGACTTCAGACTATCCCCCCAACCATTCCTGCTGTGTCTCCCGGGGCACCTGTCAGTGTGCAGCCTGCAGGTGTTGCTCACCTGTCCATGCACCATCTCCCTGCCCCACCATCAGATCCTAAGCCCAGTAAGGCAGAAGCATCTGCTTCTCATTGCTGGATCCACGGGCACCCAGAATAGAAGGGACTTGGGAGTGACCACGAGGCGGGTGCTCCGTCAGTGAGCAAAGGAATGAATGGGTGGCTTTAGGGCAGGTGCTGGGGCTGGAGGAACACTTGTCTCGGCTCCACTGGGACCAGCACGGGGTTGGGGGGGGGGTGAGTAGGGCACACGCCCCATGTGACTGAATCCAGGGCAGACGCAGCTCTCGACCTGTCTTGTGAAGAAAACAGCCAGAGTCGAGCCAAGATGGTTACTATCAGCCTTCCTGATGTTACTCAGTCTTTGTTTTCCAAAGTGTGGTACATTTGCGCTCTTTCCTGTGTCTTCAGGGCTGTCTTGGCTCAATGACGTAGCAGCAAGGAGTTCTTAGTCAGGTCGGCTTCTTGGCCACGATTTTCCTTGCTCTCTCTTTTTGCTTTTGCAAATACGTTAGCAGAGAATCTAGTGTCTAGCTCCATCTTCTTCCTTAATCGTCACCCACCTCCGGCGGGTGAGAGCCAGCCTATGCATCCAGGTCAGCTTAAAGGAATGGGACCCCGACCTGGCGCATAAGCTGGGGGGCTACCTAGGAAGTGGAAGCCAAGAGAGGGAGGACCCCAAGTGCAAGACGGCAGGTCGGCCAGGCCAGGGGTGAAGATGGAGTGCCAGGGTCTTGGTAAAAGCCTCAGCTGTCCTCAGCAGACAGATCCTACCCGACAGCTCCTCTCTCTAAAGCAAAGCCCAGAACAGAGCTGGGGATGAGCAGGAGGGGGGAGGGGAGGGGAGCAGAGGAAACTTTGGAGAAGGCAGAGCAGGGTGCTTGGCTGAGTAACCCTACCCCGAACACCTGAAGAGGGGCCAGGTGACAAGACGAACAATCCCGGGAGCATTAGCTGGGCTAACACAAACACTGCCCTCCACCCTTCCCACCCTCAACAAACAGATAAACACAAACCAAACAAAGCATCAGTGAGGGGAGAGGCACCTGCCTCTCTGTCATCCACTGAGCAAGTGACCGTCCACGTGCCGTGAGCCGGGCCTGGTGTGGGACAAAGGGACGAACCCAGCTTCGGCCACGACCCCCAGGAGCTTAGTCTCTGGAGAGTTCTCAGGGAGGGAGTGGAAGGTGCATTCCAGCTTCTTCCCCAAAGTCCTCCGGTTCTAGGTACTTTGGCCACCAAACTAATTGGCCGGGAGGCAACTCTGCTGAAACGATAAAATAACAAAAAATAAAAGAGGGACGTTAAAAAGGTCATGATGGTACATGAGAAACGAATAACAAAATTAGAAAGACTATTGCAAAATCAAAATATCTGAATACATTTAAAAGGTGTGTAGGGAATTCCCTGGCGCCAGTGGTTGGGACTCCAGGCTCTTACTGCCGAGGGGCCTGTGTTCAATCCCTGGGGGAGGACTAAGATCCCGCAAGCTGTGCAGAATGGCCAAAAATTTTTTAAATAAATAAATAAAAATTTTAAAGATTTTAAAAAATGAAAAGGTGTATAGATTCATAGCAGTACTGTGCCAATAACTTCTTTTATTTTGTGGGTTGGACCTCAGCGCTTGTCTTCCAAATCCTTCATTCATAGTATTAACTTTTTTTTTTTTTTTTTTTTTTTTTTGCTTGGTGGTTCATCTCCTCGTTTGGCATCACGCTTTTTATGTTTTGCTAAAATCTCTTCCTTCATTAAGAGAGGTATCCGTTTCCAGACGGTGGGGGCCCAGCTTGCACCCGAGCTGTCTCGCGCCGTGAAAGCCCCTCCCCACTTGGTGCCCTGGACACATTGTCACGTGTCCTCTGACCGACGTTCCGACGTCCTACAGGAAATGGGGGTCCAGCTCTGTACCTTCGAGGCCCTCGGCCTCTTTCCCCTCCAATGCAGTGTGTTTCAAAATAAGAAACCAACTCTGGGGGCAAAGCATCGTCACCCGTCAGCTCCAGAAAACCATCTATAACGTCACTGGCTGGAGAAAGGCTAGCACCTTGCAGCCAGGTGAGACCAGGCACAGCTCGATCCAGGCGGCAGAATGTCTCTCCACTTGCTGTCACCACTCTTGGCAGGCTGTCTCCCCTTAAGAAGCAGACACCCCTTAAACAAGTATTCATTCCTTTATTCACAAATACTTGTTTACTACTTACCTCGGGTGAGGTGCTGGGGTGCAGAAGTGAAGAAAACAGACCCCCCTGTCTTCCCGCCTGGGATATCTCGAGAAGAAAACAAAAGCCCCCGGTAACTGTGGTTGCCTCCTCAGTGGGCCACTGAGTGACTGGAGCCAGCTGCTTGTTCAAACCTAAAGAAAAAGAAAGTGGACATTGAGATGCTGGCCCTGTTTGGCCTGATGTAGGGTTTGTGCTGATTCCTGACCCACTCAGCCTGGTTCACATCGATCAGCCCACATGCAGGATGCAGCCGTCCCCTCCCACCGTGAAGGTTTGAGGAACTCGGTGAGACGAGGGTGGACAAAGGGGAATCACACTGTACTGGCTTGGCCAGAAAGTTCGTTCGGGGGTTTCGTCACATTTTCTGGCAAGCCCCGAATGAGCTTTCTGGCCACCCCATAGTTTGGTCCTCGGAGAGGCCTTGGGGTCAGGGCCGTGAGGAAGTGGGCCCCAGGAGAGGCCCCGGGAAAGGGGTCCCAGCGAAGGCAGTGCCCAGCGGCTATGCGGACCCTCAGATGCCACCGCCCATCACCACGATGCAAGCCTGTCCTGACCGCCTGACACCTGTTGTCCCCGACTCATCGTAAGGAAGGACCTCCTTTATATAGAGACCCGGGTGAAGGTCCACTTATTACAAGACCATTAACAAGGTGAAAACCCAGGGCGTTTTACTACCTGCTCTATACACCAAGTCAGCCGCACCCCCGGAACTTCCCAGGCCGGCGCCCTCTTCAGGGCGGCAGGGCCACCCTCAGAGCTAAGTCAGTTCCTGTCAAGAGCATTTGCCTCAGCACCTTTAAAGTCAGCTGCTTTCTTCTCCAAGTAAAGTGCTTCTTGGAAGACACTTCCATTTTCTCAAGAATCGTTTAGGGACCCTAAACTTTGGATCAAAAAGCCGGGGATGAGCCAGGCAGGTCCGTTTTCCAGTAGCCCCAACCCTAAGCTTCTGTGGGCACTGGGGTCCCTGTGCTCCCTGGCTCCCCGCCAACCACCCGGCTCCTGCCCAGACACACAGGACAGGAAAGCATCAGCCGCGAGCCGGGCTCCCCCGGAATTGTCCCTGCCCCCTCATCTAGAAAGGGACACTTGGCATTCTCCGCGAAGCATTTTAATGCTAATTTGTTTAGTCCAAAAAGAGGAGCCCAAACAGATGTGGTCCATTTGGCGGGGATGTAGTGCATTTGTTAGTGCGAAAGCCTCCTTGGCAGGATGTTAAATATTACCCTGGGTATTCACGAACACTTCATATTTCAAGAAAGGAAGGGAGGCTAAGGCTGTGTCCTATAAATCAGCCTTTCGAAGAGACAGAAAGAGGCAAACATCTGATAAGTCTATGTCGTCGTGCTCGGAGATCAAAGGCGCTAACGTCTGTACTCATGCATCCGGCGTTCCGGCAGCAGCTCTGACACAACGAGGCTGGGCCGGCTGGGGAGGAAAGGATTAGCCAGTTCTGATCTGTGATCAGCTGGGTCTCGGGAGAAGTAGGAGGGTGTTACGGCTGAGTTCTGGGCTGGCTGCGGCAGGAGAGGCGGAGGGCCACCCCCTTCAGGCTCTTGCTTGGGACGGTGGTGCATTTGCTTCCTGAGCCCACTTCACTTGGAGACAAACGTGACCAGGGGTAGACCCGCAGCCCCCAGCATCGAAAAACTGAAAATACCTTGGCTGTTGGGCACAGCAGGAGGCCAGGTGGCCAGCCCCCTCTGCGGAGGGTCCCAAGCCAGCCCGGGGCTCCCTGGGTCTCAGGCTGCTCTCACCACCCTGGGCCACCCCCGGGCCTGTCCCACAGCCCCGTCCCTTTACTTACTCTTGCATCCACTTTGTCTTCCCCCAGCTTCTCTTTTACACAGGGGTACCATTGGGAGCCCCAAGGAATGTGCTCCAGGAGCCCTGACCCTGGTGCCCATATGGACAAAAGGACAGTGAACACAGATGGATGGACATCTTCCTGCAAACACCACAGGTTAGAGCTGAGCCACTTGAGCACAGACCAGTGCCCACCATCTGGTGTATTCAACTATCGCCTGTGATCTAGATTTATAGGGTGGCCACTAGGATTTTCCCACCTAATTACTTGAGATATGATATGGTCCCTTCAGTGATTATAATTCCTGATTCCCAGATGGATGCGGCTGGAAGGTTGGCTCCATTTCCAGGAGAGTTGAAGGAAGCAGGATGGACCCAGGGCCTCTTGCCCACCTTGAAGTGCCAACAAGGTGTTCTTAAGCTGCAGGGACGTGAACAGTCTCAGCAGACACGGACAGAAATCTTTTTCTCTTTTTGGACGACACCGGTCACAGCTCCCAGACTCAGACTGGACCGTGTCATCGGCTCTCTTGGGTCAACAGCTTGCCGACTGCAGGTCTTGGGACTTTGTCTCCATAACTGCAGGAGCCAATTCCTATCAACCAGCCGATCCCTCAGTCCTCTTGTTTCTGTTCCTCTGGAGAACCCAGGCTCATCCAGATGGGTTTTGTCAGAACAAATGTGTAAGGATGAAATCTCTGCCCACGCTGACTCAAGCTTTCTCTCCCTTCCTTGTCTATGCTTCTCTGATGTAGAGGGGGCCGCCCTGTTAATTAACCTTTGTCACCTCACTGAGAAGGGCTCCTAGCAGTTTAGAAAGTCTCAGGGAGATGAGTAGGGCATGTAGACACAAGGCTTTAAAGAATTTTGATAGAGTCTTTATGTAGTCGTGAACGACTTGGTAACTTCTGGGTTTCCTTTTGGGGGGCACCTTTTATATCTTTATATCATACATACATGTGACCAGAACTACCCAGACAGATGTTGCCTGGGCTGAGAAGTAAAACATATTTATATGTCAGTTTTATAGCCTCTTCCCAAAGCACTGTCTTTGTCTGTGGATTATGGGCAGCCAACTAGCATTAGATTTAGAAAGACTGATGGTTACTCATAGAGCCTGGCATGGTGCCCTATGTCTAGAGCAGCAAGATTAACGTTTTTTGTTTTGTTTTGGTTTGGTTTGGTTTTTTTTTTTGCGGTACGCGGGCCTCTCACTGTTGTGGCCTCTCCCGCTGCGGAGCACAGGCTCCGGAAGCGCAGGCCCAGCGGCCATGGCTCACGGGCCCAGCTGCTCCGCGGCATGTGGGATCCTCCCGGACCGGGGCATGAACCCGTGTCCCCTGCATCGGCAGGCGGACTCTCAACCACTGCGCCACCAGGGAAGCCCAAGATTAACGTATTTTAAGGTGTAGGAGTTGAGGCCCTTGCCACCTAGCAAATGGACACATGCCTGTACAATTTTGCAAACCATTTCAGAGGGTCCATGGATCCCCCTGGTCTCTAATATGGGGAGGTGGCTCTCAACAGATTTTCCCTCGCTCTTTTCAAGTGCCTTAGTCACGCTGACACATGTCTTATCTCAGGCCAACTGCTTCAGAAATTTCAAAGAGCATATATACCCGTTCCCCCCACACACCGATGGAGAAATCATGCATTTAGGAGGCAGACAGATCCGAGTTTGAATTCGGCTCTGACCCTGGGCAGGGCTCTGTTCCCATCTCTACGAGTTTCCATCTGTAATGCGGTACAATTCCTGCCATTTCAGAAGTTGGTGAGGGAGGCTCGGGATGGGACTGGAGTAAGTAATTCACGTGCTTTGCTCTGTACTGTGCTGCCGCACTGAACTGTCTGACGAATGATTTTCCTGAATTGCCAGCTGTTCTGGCCCCGAGCAGACACAGCCCGCGGCTCTGAAGTAGAGCAAGATTGGAAACAGAACGGTGATGCTTCCGCGTGTGGGGTACAGGCGGGGCGTGCGGTTTGCCCTGCAGGGGGTCTGGCTCTGTTTTCCCACCGCCCCCCTCCTCGCAGGTCCTTTCTGTTTCTGTTTCGACGCCTGAGTTCATCTTCACCCAACAGTGCCTCCTATAGGGGACCCTGGTCTTCTACTCACCCTGCTTCCTCCTAAAATCTGTACTGGGCGTTCAAGACATCGTACTTCTGTTCTTGTTTTTCAAGGGTGAGCGTGTATGGTTCACGGTGTCAGACAGCATCTGCTACAGAACTTGTGTATGGAGTTGAATCGTCGTCCGTTCCACTTTCCTTTCCTCTACACGTGCCCCTGAGTTCTCCCGGTCCCTCCTTCCTGCAGGAGCTATGACTCAGGGCCAAATCAGCCCTGACTTCCTCCCCATTTGTATTAGCTTCCTAGGGCTGCTGTAACGAATTGCCACATGCTGGGGGCCTTAAAAACAACAGAGATGTGTTCTCTCGTGGTTCTAAAGGTCTGAAGTCTGAAGCCGGTTGGTATCAAGGGCTGAAATCAGGGTGTCAACAGGAGTAACCTCCCTCCGAAGCTTCTAGGGGAGAATCCTTCCTTGCTTCCTCCAGCTTCTTGTGGCTGCTGGTGTTCGTTGGTTTATGGCTTCATGACCATCACACTCCAGTCTCGGCCTCCTTTCTCACGCAGCCCTGTCCCGTGTGTGTGTGTGTGTGTGTGTGTGTGTGTGTGTGTGTGCGTGTGTGTGTGTGTGTGACATCTCCCCCAGCCCCGCCCTCTCTCCTAGAAGGACATGTATACATCCTTAGCCAGATCCCACCCAGATAATCCAGGTTAGCCCACCCATCTCAACATCCTTAATTTAGTCACATCTTTTGCTATGTAATAGTCACAGTCTCTGGGGAGTACGGCCTGATATCTTTGGGGGACATTTTTCAATGTCATTATCAGCACCTAAAACTCCAGCCATTCATCTGTTCAATACTTGCCAGATAATCCCTGCCCACAGCCCCTCCCCACGAGAGCTCAGATCCCTCCCGAGACCATCTCAACCCTGTGTTTATCCCTCTTTTTCTCTTCACATCCCCTGCCGTCATCCTCCTGGACAACAGCATCCATTTTTAATGAACTGGTGACTCCCTTTGATCTGACAGCCCTCAGCCTCCCCACCGACTTGAGCTCCAGCCTCACACCCCACCTCCACCTGCCAGCAGGCCTGCGTCCCTAGGTCCCCTGTTCCCTCCACACGGGTCTGCAGCAGGCGCTGGATGGGACACACGGTTGCTCACCTCGAATCTCCGCATCTGCCCTCTTCCTTTCCCGGTCTTTTTGTGGACAGCCCCATCGGTGTATTCGTTGGTATGTGTTTCCTAGAGCTGCTGTAACAAATGACCACAGACTTGGTGGCTTAAAGCAGCGAAGTTTATCCTCTCGCAGTCTTGGAGGTCCCAGCGTGGGCAGGCCTGGCTGGCTCCCGAGCCTCCGGTGGAGGATGGGCCCCTGGCCTCCTTCAGCTTCTGGGGATCCCTCGGCTCGTGGCAGCAAAACTCCAGGCTCTGCCTCTGTCTTCACTGGCCTCTCTTCCATGTCATCCTCTTCTAAGGACACTTGTCATTGGATTTAGGGCCCGCCCTGATCCAAGATGATCTCAGCTCAGAATCCTTACCTTAATTACATCTGTAGAGACCCTTTATTCAAATAGAGTTGCATTCACAAGTTCCGGATGGACATACCTTTTGGGAGACCGCCATTCAGACCCCTGCACCTCTCCAACTTCCAAATCTGAAAAACACAGCATGCTGCAGGGTGTGGGAGCTGCTTGCTGCAGCCAACAAAGGGCCAGGTGATGCAGTCTGGGAATCCTGAGGAAATAACTCCCAACGGATGGACCTTGACCAATGGGGGACAAGAGAAGGAGGAAACCCCCTCCAGTGGTAGATAAACCCCCGTCCCATCCTGTGGACCTCCTTCCACTCTTCTGAAGAAGGCTAGTGGAAAAAAAAAAAAGATAAAATAAAATAAAAATAAAGAAGGCTAATGAGCTAGCCTGCCTACCTCTTCCAAGCTCTTCTCCGAGTCGCCCACAAAGTACAGCCTCTCCTCTCTCCTTCCCTGGCCTCATTTCCCGTGGCCACTGGTCCGCACCCCGTGGGCTTGTGCCTCTCCAGGAGATTGTTAGCATGTTGCTGCTCGCCTCAAGCCTTGTCTTCCAGAGGAATCAAGCTGCGACTCTGTACAGCTGTGCCCTGAGTTCCCTTCGAAGGGGCTAGGGTTATGATGTTAGCTGTGGGCTTTATGTATATAGCCTCTATCATGTTAAAGAAGCTCCTTTCTATTCTTAGTTTATTGTGTGCTTTTTATCATGAAAGTGTGTGGAATTCTGTCAAATGTTTTTTCTGCATCAATTGCGATGATCATGAGTGTTTTTTTAAAATTTTTCCGGGCTTCCCTGGTGGCGCAATGGTTGAGAGTCCGCCTGCCAATGCAGGGGACGTGGGTTCGTGCCCCAGTCCAGGAAGATCCCACATGCCGCGGAGCGGCTGGGCCCGTGAGCCATGGCCGCTGAGCCTGCGCGTCCGGAGCCTGTGCTCCGCAACGGGAGAGGCCACAACAGTGAGAGGCCCGCGTACCACAAAAAGAAAAAAAATAAAATAAATTTAAAATTTTTCCTTCATTATATATATAATTATTAATTAATGATTAATAATTAATATATAAATATATATATTTAACATCTTTATTGGAGTATAATTGCTTTACAATGGTGTGTTAGTTTCTGCTATATAACAAAGTAAATCAGCTATACATATACATATATCCCCACATCTCTTCCCTCTTGCATCTCCCTCCCTCCCACCCTCCCTATCCCACCCCTCTAGGTGGTCACAAACCACCGACCTGATCTCCCTGTGCTATGCGGCTGCTTCCCACTGCTATCTATTTTACATTTGGTGGTGTATATATGTCCATGCCACTCTCTCACTTTGTCCCAGCTTACCCTTCCCCCTCCCCATATCCTCAAATCCATTCTCTAGTAGGTCTGCGTCTTTATTCCCATCCTGCCCCTAGGTTCTTCATGACCAATTTTTTTTGCGGGGGGGATTCCATATATATGTGTCAGCATATGGTATTTGTTTTTCTCTTTCTGACTTACTTCACTCTGTATGACAGACTCTAGGTCCATCCACCTCACTAGAAATAACTCAATTTCGTTTCTTTTTATGGCTGAGTAATATTCCATTATATATATGTGCCACATCTTCTTTATCCATTCATCTGTCGATGGACACTTAGGTTGCTTCCATGTCCTGGCTATTGTAAATAGAGCTGCAGTGAACATTGTGGTACATGACTCTTTTTGAATTATGGTTTTCTCAGAGTATATGCCCAGCAGTGGGATTACTGGGTCGTATGGTAGTTCTATTTTTAGTTTTCCTTCATTATATTAATGGAATGTGTTACACTGATTAATTTTCATATTTTGAACCACCCTTGCATTTCAGGAATAAATGCTGCTTGGTCATGGTGTATAATCCTTTTAATATACTGCTAAATTCACTTGCTATTATTTTATTGAGGATTTTTGTATCAGTATTAATAAGGGATAATTTTACTGCATCCTGTACATTTTGGGTTTTTTTTTTCATTTGTTTCAAGGTATTTTTAAGTTTCCCTTATGATTTAATCTTTGACCCATTTGTTGTTTGAGAATGTGCTGTTTAATTTCTATTTGTGAAATTTCCTATTTTACGTCTACCGTTGATTTCTAGTTTCATTCCATTTTGTCCAGAAAAGATACTTTGCATGATTTCAGTCTTTTAAAATTTATAAAGATTTGTTTTGTGACCTAACATACAGTCTATCCTAAGAATGTTCCACATGCTCTTGAGAAAAATGTGTATTCTGCTGCTGTTGGGTAGGGTATTCTGTATGTCTATTAAGTCCAGTTGGTTTATAATGTTTTTCAAATCCTCTGTTTCCATATTTATTGATCATCTGTCTGATGATTCTATCCATTATTGAAAGTGGGGTATTTAAGTCTCCAACTATCACTATATAACTCTCTTTACTTCTGTCGATATTTGCTTTATAAATTTTGGGGGGAGGGTGTCGTTCAATGCACATATAATTTTAATTGTTATATCATCTTGATGAATTGACCCTTTTATCAATATATAATGTCCTCCTTTGTCTCTTATAACAATTTTTAAATTTAAAGTCTATTTTGTCTGGTGATAGTATATCACTATCTCTTTTGGTTTAACTATTTGCATAGAATATCTTCATTCTTTCACTGTCAACCCATTTGTGTCTTTAGATCTAAAGTGAGGCTCTTCTGGACAACACATAGTTGGATAATGTTTTCTTTATCCACTCTGCCAATATCTGCTTTTTGAAGGTCTAATCCATTTACATTTAATGTAATTACTTATAAGGAAGGACATCTGCCATTTTGCTATTTGTGTTCTGTATGTCTTATAGATTTTTTGGTCCCTCATTTCCTCCATTGCTACCTTCTTTTATATTTAGTTGATTTTTTCGTAGTGACACACTTTGATTTCCTTCTCACTTCCTTTTGTGTATATTTATAGATTTTTTCTTCATGGTTACTATGATACATTTAAAATCTTAAAGTTATAACAATCTAATTTTAATTGCTATCAACTTAACTTCAGTAGCACATACTCTGCTTTTATACAATTCCTTACCCACCTCTTCAATGTTGTTGTTGTTACAAACTACATCTTTATACACTGTGTGTCCAACATCATATTACGTTGATTTTTATGCATTTGTCTTTTAAAACATGTAGAAAATAAAAATAACAATAATACTGGCTTTTATATTTGCCCATGTATTTACTTTTATCAAAGATCTTTATTTGTTTATCCAGCTTTAAGTGGCTCTCCAGCATCCTCTCATTTCAGCCTGAAAGAGTCCCTTTATTATTTCTTGTAGGGCAAGCCTGAATTCACCAAAACAAACTTTCTCTGGAATTACCCAATGAGATCTAATTGCTTGAATCATTACTTAGGTAATACCTGTGTTTATACTCAGGAGTCCTTGAGGCCAAAGACAGATGAAAGGTCATGAAAAGCTGCCTTCAAAGGTCAATAATTCCTTCCTGGATGGGGCAAAGTCTCACCAAGGTCTCTTCTGGATCTTTGCTCCTCTGGTGCCAACTCTGTTCAGGAATCATTCAGGCTTCCTCGGTTGCTTTAGGAAATAACTATTTGTTTCTGAGCCACCAGATAGGAGGCCTGGGGAGGGGGAAGAGATTCCTTGTGTACAGCTGTCTCCGTTTCCAACCGAATTCCCCCTGTGTATCCATGTTTTAAACTAATCTGTCCTTTTCACTTTTATAATGAATAGATACCTTTATAATATCTACAGTTAAAGCTAACAAGATGGTCCTGGAGATTGTGAGCTGTATGAAGGCATGGACTGCATTTCTGTTACTAGCACAGGGCCTAGCCACAGGGGTAACTCAAGAAAGGACAAATAAATGAATGAATAGATGAATCAGCTAAGGCTTTGATCTAGTGAAAAATCCAGAAACTCACTTACTTTATAATCTAGGGGCTCCAAAGCAGACCACAGACTGACATTACAGAGTATTTAAGTGGCCATTAAGTAAGCTATTACTCTAATGCAGTAACCCAACGTGCTTAATTACTTTAATTACTTCGAGCACCAACAATTTGTTGGCCACCGACTATCAGTCTGGGACGGTGCCTGGCGCCAGGGCAGGGCTGGAGGAGGGTTTACACGAAGTGGGATAGTTGGTGTATGGATGGTGATGTGTACAAATAGGGGAACGTGAACCGTGCACAAGCGGTCTGGGCGTCTCCCCAAAGGCGGCTGGATTGGGAGGCTCTTGCGTGGTGGGGAGGAGGCAGTGGGGATCAAGCTCTGTCTGGCCCCTTTTGCTGCGGTTTAGATAACCTTCGCTTTGCTGAAAATCAGTGCTCGCGTCTGTAAACAAGAGTCAGAAGTCCTCTTGCTCTCAGGAGCTCTCTGGAAGGAACAGGGGTTTGTAAAGGTCAGAGGTTGGCAGTTGGATTTCCTCCGTCTGATCTACCTGTGTTTGGCTCAGATATTAATGACCCCCAAGGCTGTTCTTAAATTTTATTTCAAACATGTAACTTTTAAAATCTCCTCACATATAAAATGCAGGCAATTTCACATAAAGATCCAGTTTTCTAGCTTTGCTGGGAAAAATCGGGAGATCTGGCAACAGCGACCCACTAGCCCAGAGTGGCATCTGCTGCTTTCCCGTTCACTCAGCCTCTCAGTCATTTCTAACCTGGCCAGGCTTGGTCTAAACCGTCTGCCAAGTTTCAGGATGGGTATCTGAACAGGAGGCGTTCACGTGATTCTCATGAGCGAATGCCCGTGGGGGTGGAGGGCGGGAGAGTGCCCCTCTAGTGAGTTAGATCAGAACATCTGAGTGTGTTTTCAGCCCCAGAGGTCCCGAAGGTGCCCCCTCTCCACTTCCTCATCTGAGAATCACGGGCCATCATGAGCTACGGAACAGAGGAGAGCACTGGGGCAAGGCAGAGGGCTGTGACAGTCATTTATTTACGTGTGATGAGGAGAGCTAGCATCCCTTGAATGCCAGCACGGGTCTGGCATTGCTCTCAGCCCTGACAGCATTACCAACCCATTTTACAGACGGAAACTGAGGCACAGAGACATTAGTAACTTTTCAAAGAGCCCTAGGATGGCAGGTGACAGAACCAGACAGCCTTGTCCAGATGAAATCAGAGTTGAGAACCACAGGTGCCCACAACCAAGAACCACGGAAAGTCTTCGAGTGGAAGAGTGACAGGTAGAAATCGGTGTTGGTGAGCGCAGTTAATCAAGGCGGGCAGAGCAGAGCCTGCAGTTTAAACACTCATTGAACTGATGGTCAAACAATTTCCACAAAGAGCTTTTACTCCAGAACAGTGTGTTACTTTCAACATACTGGTAACCTCCTCGGGACACAGTCTTAGGGAAACCAAGTAACAGGGAGCTCTGGGTTTTACAGACCAACCTCATTTTTTAGGTAGATTCACCTTTGTGCGGTTGCACCTTTCAGATGGATACGGGATTGAAAGTCTGATACTGGCCCCTGGAATTTTGAGAGGTGGGCAGACCGCTATGGAGACAAAGCCCACCTTCAATGTCATAACTAATTGTCATGGGTGGCCGATGGAAGTCAGCCTCACTATTTTATACTCATACTCTTACTTCACAAAAAGTACCAGGCGTTCCTATTTCAAACGGGTTTCCCAAAGGCTCAAAGTTAAGAAATTCATCAAGCGCTAATGGAAGTCAACAGGAAACCCATCTTCCTCCTAAGGCCAGTTTTTCCAGTAATGCACTTAGCAAAGCCAGGGAAATGGCCGGCGGCGTTTATGACAACGGGGAAACTCACTTATCTGTTACTTCAGCCTCTTTGTGGACTGTTGGGAATCGGAGATGAGGCATAGGTTATGAAGGTGATCTCCAGAGGGAGAAAGTGAAAAGTGGAAAAGAAGGGTCAGAAATGGAAGAGGAGAACGCGTCCATAGTGAAGTGGATGTGACATTAGAGTCCACACGACACTGTACTCAGTTACTTCCCGCCACTTGAAGAGGGACTGGCTTGAAATACCTGAGAGCTGTACACAGACCTTTGGGAGATAAGTTATAAGAAGCACTGGTGCCCCCAGGTACCTCTGAAGATTTTCTCTTCGATTAAAACAGGATTCCTCTCTAGCCAATAAGTAAGGAGGATCTGGTTCAAAGGCTCTCAGGCTGCCACCTGCTACTTCAAAAGCGCTTTCAATCCCCTGAGCGATTGACTATAGGACATTTGCACTCCTGGGTGCAGTTTCTACCATTTTCTAGACATGCTGTCTCTCTCTTTTTTTTTTTTTTTTTGCAGTATGCGGGCCTCTCACTGCTGTGGCCTCTCCCGTTGCGGAGCACAGGCTCCGGACGCTCAGGCTCAGCGGCCATGGCTCACGGGCCTAGCCTCTCCGTGGCATGTGGGATCTTCCCGGACCGGGGCACGAACCCATATCTCCTGCATCGGCAGACGGACTCTCAACCACTGCGCCACCAAGGAAGTCCCATGCTGTCTCTCTCTGCCTGAAGGAAGGAGCAGTCTGTGAAGGTGGGCTTCAGTACAGACCTGATGGATATTTGTCAGCCTTTACGGCTGTGATGTGGAAGTGGGACAAAAAAAAAAAAAAGGTCGTATTTTGATGGCTGAAAAATACAGATAGGTCAGGATTTTAAGGACATTGATAAGGAATCTGGATTTGGGTTCTACATTTAATAGTAAACGTTGAAATGACTGAAAATTCCCCATCTGTGTTGCTGCAGGTACTCTGCCATCCTATAAACAGGGCCTATAAACTACAAAAAGGTTATCCTAGAAATGTGTAAAAGTACTCTAAAGCACACTAATTATTAGAGAAATGTGAATTAAAAAGAAAAAAACACAGTGAACTCACCCATTAGGATGGCCGCTATCAGAAAAAATAAAATAACAAGTGTTAGTGAGGGTGTGGAAAAAGTGGAACTCTTGTGCTCTGCTGGTAGTAAGGTAAAATGGAGTAGCTGCCATGGAAAACGGTATGGCAGTTCCTCAAAAAGTGAAACAAGAGAATTACCGTAGGATCCAGCAATTCCTCTTCTGGGTAGATATCCAGAATAATTGAAAGGAGGGTCTTGAGGAAGTATGGGTACACCCTTGCTCGTAGCAGCATCATTCATAATAGCCCAAAGGTGGAAGCAACTCCACTGTCCATTGATGGATAAACAGATGAACAAAATGTGGTTTATACAATGGAATATTATCCATCCTTAAAAAAGAAAGAAATTCTGACACATGGTACAACATGGATGACCCTTGAAGACACAATCTGAGTTAAATAAGCCAGACACAAAAGGTCAAATACTGCACGATTCTGCTTAAATAGGTACCTACAGTAGTCAAATTCATAGAAAGAGAAAGTAGAATGGTGGTTGCCAGGGGCCGGGGGAGGGGGAAGAGAGAGTTATTATTTAATGAAGCAGAGTTTTGGTTTTGCAAGATGAAACGATTTCAGGAGATTGGCTGCATAGCAGTGTCAGTGTAGCTAACACTACTGAACTGTACATTAAGAAATGGTTAAGATGTGGGGCTTCCCTGGTGGCGCAGTGGTTGAGAGTCCGCCTGCCGATGCAGGTGACACAAGTTCGTGCCCCGGTCCGGGAAGATCCCACATGCCGCCGAGCGGCTGGGCCCGTGCGCCATGGCCGCTGAGCCTGCGTGTCCAGAGCCTGTGCTCCGCAACGGGAGAGGCCACAACAGTGAGAGGCCCACGTATCGCAAAAATAAACGAAAAAAAACAAACAAAAAAAAGAAATAGTTAAGATGTAAAGCTTATGTTATGTATTTTTACCACAATTCAAAATAAAAAGAGAACAAAACAAAAAAAAATACCCTAAGGCAGTGGTTCTCAAACTCAGGCACACATCAGAAGCTACCCTGGGGAGTCTTGCTACAACACAGACTACTGGGCCCCGCCTCCAGAGTTTTGGGTTTCTTTTCTAACGAATTCCCAGGTGATGCTACTGCTGCTGGTCCAAGGACCACACTTTGAGAACCACTGCTCCAAGGGTTCCATAAAGTGTATCTATTTTTTCTTCCAAAAACAATGGGAATTTGCTGAAATTTTCACCAATAACACCTAGCACCTTTGTAGAAATAAGCTCAGTCTCAATGAGGTGGAATTTAATCGTCGCCAAACTTGTACAATGTGTCAGGCACGTTATTAGACACCTTATATGCATTTTAATTCAGTCCTTACAGACTAATTCATTTATTCAACAAATACGCATTGAAAGCCTACCCAGGGCCCTATGCCAGGTGTTCGTTCAGTGATAAACAAAGCAAGTATGTTCCTAGCCAAGGGCGGTGGGGTGTACAGTGATACAGTGAATGAACAAACAAAATAACGACAACAGTTATAAATTACTGAAAGCGCTGGGAGGAAACAAAGTGGAGCTGAGCTCAGAGAAGACCTACTTTTGATAAAATGATCAGACAAGGGCTCTGAAGGTGTGATATTTAAACTGAAAACTAGGGATTAGAAAGAGCCAGTCATGCAAAATGGAGGGAAAGAGCAATTAAAAGGAGAGGAATCAGCATGTGCAAAGGGCATGTGATGGGTGTGGGAGGGGGGACTTGGGATATTTAAGAAGTTGATAAAGGCCAGTGTGGCTGGGCTGTCATGGTCATTGGAGTGTAGAACAAGATGAGCTGGGAAGGTCAGTAGAGCTGCAGCAGGTGGGGTTTGTAAGCTGGGGTAAAGGGTGAGGATTTTATACACATATTGGGGAAACACTAGTGGCTTGTGAGCAGTGTCAAGGAAGACCCAATTGTCATCCGAATCTAATGCTGCTTAGACCTCATGGAAAATTCAGACAGAAGCATGTCCACTGGATTTGACTTCCGGGGGAAGCAGGGTGTCTTCGTCAGCTCAAGCTGCTGTAACAGAATCCTATACACTGGTTGGCTTCAACGACAGACATTGTTTTCTCACCATCCTGGAACTGTGAGAGTTCTGGAACAGGCCGGGAAGTCCAAGATCAAGATGACGGGCGATTCAGTGGCTGGTGAAGATTCTCTTCCTGCCTTGCAGACGGCCACCTGCTGCCATGTCCTCACTTGGTGGGAGTGGGGGTGGGAAGGAGGAAAGGGGGAGTGTGTGTGAGCCCTCTGGTGTCTGTTCTTCTTGGCAACATGAAATAAAGTATGCACTAGTTATTTTTTTTTTAACTTAGAAAGGGTGAAAGCAAATATAAGTGTGTTATTTCTCAAAGCAAGGAGTCAATAAATACTGTCTAGAAGTAAGATATGTAGTTTAGAAAGTTATTTTCTTTTTATTTTCTTCTTAACTTTAGCAGAATCTTTTAGGAAACCGTACTCCCAGGGATAAAGAGACATTTATTACTTCAATAATTCCTTCATTTTCAAATGGAAGTTATCTATAGTTAGCATTTTTAAAAACTCACACACACACACACACACACACACACACACACTGACATGGAATGATCACCCATATCATGGCATTACTATTTACTTAATGCTCCCATTTGAAAAAAAAAAAGACACAGTAATATATACTCGTTTACTTCTATTTGCATAAAATGTTTAGCAACAGTGGTTGCCTTTGGAGAGAGAAACTTGAGGATCTGGGTTAGAGAGTCATACTCTACTCTGTATTTCTTACAGATTTTTCAGTGTATGCATAAGCTGTTCATTGTTTAGAAAAAAAAAGATGGGACTTCCCTGGTGGTCCAGTGGGTAAGACTCTGTGCTCCCAATGCAGGGGGCCCAGGTTCCATCCCTGGTCAGGGAACTAGATCCCACATGCATGCCACAATTAAGAGTTCACATGCCACAACTAAGACCTGACACAAATAAATAAATAAATAAATAAATATTTTTAGAAAAGAATAACTGGCATTATAAAGAGGAAATAAGAGGTGAGAAAGTAGGACCTGCACGTGTGTTTGGCTCTGAAAAGGAACAAAAAAACAAACAAATATATATATATACACTGTGTATATACATATATAGGAGTGTGTTTGGATACTGATTTGAACCATACCATAGAGAGGGAGGGACACAGGTCAGGTCGGGTTCCTGGGCGATGCCCTTGGGACCAACACCTGTAGAAGGAAGAGGAGGGGGAAGGCTTGGGCAGGGTCCGATCCCAGCTGTGACACGGGCCCCACGTCCTCTGCCAACTGGGCAGGAAGCCCTCAGAGATGCCGGGAGCCTGCTGGGACGACCAGACCTTTTCTCCCTGCTCCGTCATTGGATGGGGCCCTCCTGGAAAGGGGCGTGACTTCCGGCCCTCAGTCTGGAGGTGCTGACAGCCGGAGGCCATGTGCTGACAGCACTCCCGCAGCTGGGGCAACGTGTCCTTCACTAACGGGGTCTGGCTGGCACATCCGTGTCCACACCGCAGAGACTGGTGTCAGGGACAAGGAGATGGGAGGGGAGAAGGGCTGAGGTCCAGAGCAGTACTGGGGGTCAGTGTGGGTCACGCTGGCCCGCAGCTTCTTCCACTGCAACGAGAGGGAAGAAGGAGGGGTAGGGAGGAGTTGGGTGAGTGCTAATGTGCGTGGACGTCTGGTGGTAGGAAGGTGTAGACAATCCCAGTCAGCATCTGCGTCCTCAAAGAGGCTTTGAGAAATGCTGGAGGGATCAAAGGTAAGAAACGCTGTCTCAGGAGCTGGGAAGTGGGCCTCCTGGGGACATTGAGGAGAGTTGCGCCCTTATGTGCCTGTGGAAGGCTGTGGTGGGGAAGTTGAAGCAGGACAAATCATCCCTAAGGCACGATCTCTTCCCGCACCTCAGCAGCGCAGGCCCAGAAGGTTGAAGGCAGGACTGGCCTTGGATTTCCACAGCCCTGAGAGCTTAAGGGAGGAAGAGGGGGCTGGAGGCTTCTGTAGGAGAGGAGCTCAGGCTCAGGAGAGGTGTGGAACTTATTCAAAGTCACACAGCCGGTAAGTGGTTGGGAACCAGATGAGAGAAAGTAATGCAGCCCTGGCGTACCAAAGTCAGGGGCCTGGCAGGAAGACAAGGCACACTCCTGCTGGGAAATGTGGCAACTACTTAAAAGATGCTGGAGGGGAGAACACAGGGAGGGCACGTGCCTTGACGCTGGAAAGGGGAGGTGTCTCGCCACCCTAGGCCCGCAGAGGCCAGGTGGACAGCCATTCCAGAACCTGGTGACAGCAAGGCTGTGTGGGAGGGCTTCCCAACAGGAGCTGTGTCTTGCAGGACAGGAAGCCACCGGCCTTTGATGACCCAGCGGAGAGGGAGCCTGGGGCATAAATACCTGTTCTGCAGTTTCCCCACCACGCCCTGCCCCTTGGCCGAGGGCAAGGGAAGCTGTGGGCCCAGAGCAGGGGACCATGAGGGCCAGGGAGCCGGAATCAGCACACGACCTTGACTCCTCTGGACACCAGCCACCAATGCAATCCGGGCACCAAACTTCTTTTATCCATAAGACAAGAGCCATCATCCCTCTTCTGTGATGTGCAGAGGGCTCCTCTTAGACGGCCGCGCTCCTGCGACGTCGCGAAGCGATGTGTCCAACTAAGCCCGGTGGGCACACGGTCCCCGAGGTGCAGCTGGAGTGCAGCCTGGGAAAGGGTTTCCTCTCGGTGGAGCCCTCAGGCCACGCGGTGTCAGATCCCGCGTCTGCCTGGCCAGCCGGAGCTGCGGGCCCGGGCAAAGGCCCGCCTCTGGCCGGCAGCTCCCCGCAAGGAGAGGGCGGGTCCGGGGCGCGCCGGGGACAGGTTCCCTCCTCTGGGCGCTGGGGTGCCGCGACCCTCTCCCCACCACCGCAGCCGTCGGAACGACCCCTGCGGGCGGGCATCTGGGCGCAGTGGGGCACAGGGCGGAGCGAGCCTGCAGTCGCCAACCCGGGGCCCGCCTCGCTGCGGAGTCGTGGGGGGTGGGGGTGGGGGAACACGGGTTTCGGTGAAGGGAACCGGGCTCCGGGCCATCAGCTCAGGCAGCCCAGGAAGTGCGACCCTTGCGGCGGGCAGCTGGGGGGCCCGGCCCCCGGGGGTGCTGGAGGATCGGTAGGCGGAGCGGCGGGGGCTCGAGCCCAGAACCAGAGAACCTTCAGGCGGAAGATATCGTGGGCATCTTTTGGTTCAAGTATCCTACTCTACAGGCGGGGAATTTTAGGGCCAGAGAGTGACCCGACGGGGGTCGTGGGCAGCAGGACCTGGGGGAAGAGGGACAGGGGGTGGCCCCTGGGGCGGCCTGTGCATTTCTGAGGGAGAGGGGCTGCCTGCCACGTTAGCCCGACCGAGGCCCGAGGCGAGCACCCCATTAGGTAAGCGCAACAAACCAACAGAAAGAAAACATAAACCCTAAAGTTGTGCTCAAATTCAATTCGCTCCTTTGCGGGTTTCCCGAGGGCAAAACTTCTGAATAAGTTTATCCAAGGGAACACTTTCTCCGGGTCTGGGTGGCCGCGTTTTGCTGACGGCCAGGTTCGGGCGTGGGGCACCCCTGACTGCTGAGCCATGATTGCGGGCAGAGGCTCCAGCTGGGTTCACGGTCAGCCTCGCCACCAGCTCCGCACAGGCTGGCCTCGGGTTGTGCCTCCGCAGAACGTGCAGCGGCCCCCACGCCTGGAGATTTCGGGGCGCGTCTCTGGGCTCCAGAGCGCAGCCAGCGGACCAGGCGAGTGGGCGGAAGGGTCAGAGCGCAGGGTCACAGTGCAGGTCCGCTCCGCCCCGCCCCACGTAACGGTCCTCCGGGCGCTGCTCAGGTCCGGATCACCGGGCGCATCAGGCCGCGGATCCCAGCTCTGCGCGTTGCCGATTGCTCGGCGGTCGGGGCCGAACGCGCTCGGGTGGCCTCGGCGGCGACTTGGCCCGGGGGGCGCTGGGCTCCGCGGAACTCTCCGGGCAATTTCGGATGCCCATGTCTTTGCTTCCTCTCTCTCCTTCCTTTCACCCCCGGAAAAAAAGTCCTAAATATAGCCGGCGGACTCGCTCACTCTTTTTTCTTTTACACTGGACTTTGCTAACCCGCAGGACAGGGACCATTTTTGTTAGGATTATCAAAAAAACAGAAAAAAAAAAATTTAACCATTGCATTCACACCCAACCAGGCCTGAAGTTAGCCATGTGGGAGCTACAATTCGCCTGAACACGCACAAATCATAAACCACTATTCCCCTCCCCCCAAATCCACAGAAGTTCACAAACTCTAAGCCGCCTCAGGATAGGAGGGACTTCATTTCCCCCCGAAATAATGTGAATTTGAAGAAACCCTTCGGAGACACTAACATTTTCCCTGTCGCTTAAAAAGAAAAGAAAGAAAAAAAAAAAAGCCCGGCTAAGCTAACGCTCAAATATATTCTCATGTTTTAGAAGTTTAAAATAAACTTATAATAAGTTAATGTAATTTAAAAAACTAAGGGTAGATAAATCACTTCCGAAGAAGGAGAGGGTAAAGAAAATTTCCCTGCGAATATAAAAGGAGGAGGAAATCCTCCTAAATTATTTTCCCCTCAGCCATTCTATAAGAAGATGTCTTGGGCTTGAGAGTTACCAGGGGGTCGCGCAGAGCACAGCTGGGCGCGGGGGCCCGGTGGGGGGCCGCAGGGTTACCCGAACCCTCCCGGGTCGCCGCCCCCTCTCTCGATCAGAGATGCTCACGGCCTCTGCTCACGGGCTTCCTCTGTGTGCTCCCGACGGAGGGGAACCGGGCCCGGGGCGGGACTGCGGGACTCAGGACACTACCTCGAGAGGGGACAGCGAGGGGACAGCGCAGCAGGGGGCCCGGGGCTTGGTGGTTCCGCCGCCCGCGCGGACCGGGAAGGTAGCGGGGGCAGCGCTCAGCCGGGGGCCGCGTGAGGGTCGGGATCGGAAGGAACGTTCTGTCCCGGAACCGCGCGGGGCCAGGCGTGGGAGGCCCGCAGGCCCCTCCGGGTCGCCGGCATCCAGAACTTCCTGAGTGCCACCGTGGTGACTGGAGCACCCGAGCTTCCAACCGGAACGCGGGGCAAGAATGCAGCAGAGGGCGATCCCCGCCCCGCCCGGGAGGGTGACTTTGCGGAGGAAAACCCGGGAGAGAGGCTTGGAGTGGACTTGAAGTGCAACTCGGGGATCGATTTGCTCCGAGTTGACGTTTGACTTAGAAAAAAACATAGGTGGTAAAAAAAAAAAACAACACCTAATAATTCGTGTAACAGGTCAGCAAACCGAACCGTATCCTAAATGAAGGCGAATGTTGGCTTTGATATTTATTCATGGGAAGGGAGAACATTTTCTTCACCTAACGTCCTCAGCACCCTCATATCCGGACAAAACTTTCTACACGTGACTTTCACACTCACTTTTCGACCAGGAAAATTTCCCCCAGCCTTTAACTCCCTCTTAATTTCTCCCTTCTTTCTCCCGACTTTTCTTTCCTCGGCACTTTGGGAAGCGAGGGAAGGATTTTTCCTGAGGATGGTTTACACCGACCCCAGTTAACCGGCAGCTGGAGAGAGATCAACTCCTGGCAAAGAATAAGAAGGAGAGACTTAAAAAAAAAAAAAAAAAGTTTGACAGCGATTTCCACTTAAACTTCCTAAACCGGTGCCAGTCCCGGAAGGGCCCCCCCACCCCGAATCCCGGCGTGGGGTGGGCGGGCATCTCCGGCCTGACTCTCGCTCCTCCACCCCCCTCCCTATTTCTAACACACACACACACCACGATCCCGCCCGCGAAACATCTGGATGGGGACTCGCGTCCCCACACATGGACAACTGCAGCCAAGGCTGGCTCCTGGGGAGCAAGTGCGGAAGTGCGCGCGGGAGCCGGGGCGCAGCGCTAAGTCTGTCCAGCATCCTTCCTTCCAGCTGCTCCTGTCACCAGCCCCTGGCTCCGCCCCTCGGAGCCCGCCCCTTGTCTCTCAGCCAATAGCAACCCCCGACTGCTCTCCACCGCTCCAAACCCTTTCCACACCCCCACGTTCCGTGAGCCGGTTGGCTGTCGAACCCTCAGCGGAGCGGCTGGATTTGCATGGTGCTCCGTGTTTCTGGTAGGTGGAGCGACCCGTCACTCCCGGTGGCCGGGCCCGCCCACTCTGCCTGGGTCCCCGGCTCTCTTCCTGCGCAGTTCTACTTCGCAGCCTCCGCAGGGAAGCGCCGGGGCTGCAGTCAAGGCTTGGTTCGCAGGACCGCGGGGAGGCAGCCCCGGCGAGCGGCCGTGCGGCGCGCACCGTTTGGAGGGGCCCGGGCGCGGGAGTGAGGCGCTCAGCGGGCCCCGAGCACGGCGTCGCAGCCCCCGACCAGCAGTTGCCGCCACCCGACTTTCGTTCCAGTTGCGGCTCCTCCGGGCAGCATGTCAAAAGCCGCCGCCGCTACAGCTGCCGCCGCCACCTGGGGAAGAGCAGCAGCAGCAGCAGCAGCAGCGGCGGCCGCGGGCGCGCGGGGGCAATAAGCCGAACCACTCGGCGTCCAGGGTACTCTCTCCGCGCTCACGGCTCCGGCGGGACCCGCGCCATGTGCTGAGCCATGCCCCTCGCCGAGCCCGCGGGCAGCGCATGGGGCAGCGCCTGAGCGGCAGCCGATCCTGCCTCGATGTCCCCGGCCGGCTTCTGCCGCAGCCGCCGCCGCCCCCGCCACCGGTGAGAAGGAAGCTCGCGCTGCTCTTCGCCATGCTCTGCATCTGGCTTTACATGTTCCTGTACTCGTGCTCCGGCTCGTGCGCCGCCGCGCCCGGGCTGCTGCTGCTGGGCTCGGGGTCCCGCGCCGCCCACTCCCCGCCGGCCCTGGCCTCAGGTCGCGACGGACCTCCCTCGAGGCTGCCGTTCCCGGCGGCGCCAGCCACCCAGTTGGCTCCCGGCGGGGAGACGGCCGAGGGCGTCGCGAGCCAGGAAGAGCAGAGTCCCGAGGCGCCGGACTCCCCCAGCCCCATCTCTAGCTTCTTCAGCGGGTTCGGCAGCAAGCAGCTGCCGCAGGCCATCATCATCGGCGTGAAGAAGGGCGGCACGCGGGCGCTGCTCGAGTTCCTGCGCGTGCACCCCGACGTGCGCGCCGTGGGCGCCGAGCCCCACTTCTTCGACCGCAGCTACGACAAGGGCCTCGCCTGGTACCGGTGAGTTTCCCCGGCAGGGCCAGGGCTGGGGCCTGGGGCGCCAGCCGCGATCCCGACGGGGAGAGGAGGGAGACGTGGCATGTGCCGGTGGAAGTGACAAGGGTACAGCTTCGGACCACCGGGGTCCGGGAGGGGCCGAGCAACGACCGCGCGGTGCTGGCCCGCAGCGCGGTACGTACGGGGCGCGCTGGGCTCCGCTCTCGCCACAGTCCGGAGAAACTTCTCGAGGAGCTCTGGGGGCTCAGCGGCCCACGGTGCCCTAAGATTAATCGGTCGATCTCTCCTAAAAGAAGGAGGGCAGTGACTGCGACGGTGCTCAGGGAAGCGCGCGACCCTCTAACTGTGGCCGTGGCCCAGACGAATCCAGCCAGCGTCACTCGCATTTTATTTTTCCTCTCGGATCCGGGACGGTCTGCGCCCCGCCGGTCGCCGTCTCCGCCCCAGACCAACTTCTAGAGCAGCTTCTGCTGCCCAGATGGGGATGGGTCCGGCGGAGGCCGCGGGGAGTCTGTTCACTTTCCGAAGGGGGTCAGACCGGCTCGCGGCCTGGCAGCCTGGTCTCGGGAGGGTGAGCCGGCGGGCGCGCGGCGCGTGGAGCGGTGCTGGTCCCTGTCGGGCAAAGGCGCGCACTGCAGCCGGCGGGAGGCGCGCGGCTTTGAAGGCTTAGCGGCGCCTGGGGCTCGACCCTGCCGTTTCCGCCTCCCGGGCCGGGGTGCTGAGAGAGCCAGGGCAGGGAGGCGTGTCTCCGCGGGCCCTTGACACTAAGGGGTGCAAAGAATATTCGGGGCCCGTTGATTGAGAAATGCGGGTTGCCCAGAGGTCGGGGCTTCTGTAAAGTCGGTTCTCCGGTAGGGTTGTGGGTTCGGTTCCAAAGGGACAGCGGCCCCTCGGGGTCATAATCACGACCCCTGCTCAAGGCTTCCTGCAGTCTTTGGGGTGAGCTGTGGGGTTGCTCGAGTTTCCGGTGAGGCGCGGGTGGGCCCGCGGTCCAGACTCGGGCCTTGGGAAATCTCGTCGCCAACCAGGGGCCAGGCCACCGGCCCCCACCCTTCTCCCCGGTTCACCATCTCCGAGCCCCGCAAACATGACTTCCTCTAGCCCCCGGCACCCCTCCAGGCCCAGTTAGCCTCCAAGAGGGTGGAGACTTCGGAAAACAAAAGGGGAGAGTCGAACCAAACCCCATTCCCTGCCCGCAGCCCCTCTTCGGGGACCGGGAGAGCTTGGAGGATAAAAGGGGGCTGACCGAGCGGATTAAAACCGCTCTCTTCCCAGCCTCGCCCTCCCCCCTCCCTTTTGTCCTAATGTTTTTATTATTGTCAGGAGTTGCCCAAGTCTCGAGGTTTAGCCAGCCGTGACAGACACCCTTCCCACTGTCCCCGGGCCCTCGACACCGGTTGTTGCGAATGGGGGCTCTGGAGCCCGAGCGTGGGTCCACGTCCCGGCCCTGGCAGCTGGCTTGTCGCGCGGGCCTCACTGCTCTCACCTGTGCAATGGGCGGCCCGGTTCTCCGACGCGCGGGTCAGGTGCCTGGCTGGCAGATGGGGGCCTCTCTAATTGCCAGCTATTTTCATCGATCGTATTGTTGTCATTTCTGCCACCACTGCTCCTCCTCCTCGGATGGCGATGCTGGGGGCCGGGACGTCAGGCTGTAACTAGCGCCCATCCAGGTAGAACCTACCGGAGGCCGGAGGCAGCCGGGGATTTTCTGAGATCAGACGTAGTGGGGGCCGGGCTGGGAGGAACTGGCAGGAAAAGAACTGAATCCTTAATGTCGGGCGGTTCTAGAAGCACCTGGGTTGGGCAGTGGAAGTCACCACAGGCAGATTCGCGCAGTTTCTTAGGCGGCCGCCCTCCACCTGCCACGTTCCTTCTGATTGACTCAACGCAGAATAAAAAACGAAGTCGCCCTGGAAAGGCTGGCGGCGCGCCTGCAGCGGGGAGCGCAGCCCGGGAGCTTCGGGCTGGCGGGACAGGCGCCCGGGGCCGCTCGCATTGCGGCCCGTGGGGCGTCTGGGCTTGGGGGGCGCTGGGGCTTGGCCGGGCCGCGGGGAGCGGGAAGTGCATCCTCCTCCCGAGCCGCCTCCTTACCCTGATGATCCGGACTGTCTGGGCCCGGAGGCCCAGGGCCCGCAGGCCCAGGGCCCGCGGCGGTGACCCCGCGGAGCGCGCGGCTGGAGGAGCGAACTGCAAACGCAGCGGCTCGCCCGCAGAGCTGCGATCCCGGGCTGCTCCAGCCGCGCCGGGCGTGGCCGCAGGGTTAGTGGGTTTTTTTGTTTTTGTTTTTGTTTTTGTTTTAAGGAAAAAAGAATAAAAGAATCTTTTCAATTCCATCTTCTTAATTACAACTTTTAAATTAATTTAGAATATTCTGGACGTCTGGGCAAATGTGTGGACTTAATTATTTTGAAGGCGGCTGTTTTAACTTGAAAAACAGAAACACCGGAGAAGAAGCCTGACCCAGAAGGCTTTTCCTAAAATCCGGTGTCCAGGGAGCACCCTTCGCCCTCCTCCCCCCTCCCCCCAGAGTTCAGTCCGCGGGGCCCAGCCCAGCTGCTCGCCAGAGGTGCGCTGCTCGGCTTCATCTGTGCAATCAGGCAGCAGATTGGAGAAGAGTATAAATAATAATTAGCCAGAGTTGCAGTTCAGAAACACGTAGTTAAACCAAGTCTTCAACGCTAGAAAATAGGAGACAGGAGAGACATCTTGAAGGCGTTAAACAACTTCGGGCACAGATGGTTGAATCCGAGGGTCAGCCTCGTAGTCGGTTGGAGAATGAGATCTTGCCTATGTCTGAAGGAGTGGTTAGTAAATTTCATCGACTGATATACAGCCCGGCTCCGGGCCTAACCAGTAACCCAGGGCCTGGGCAGATTTGCTTGAAGTCTCCCAAGTTGATTGTAGTTCCTTCCATGTGGCAGAACTAGACGCCATCAGCCCCAACGGGACAGATTGCGGTGGGATGGAGCCCATCGTGGTGGCCACACGGAGCTGACCCGCCACTGGCCAGAGGGTGGGCGGTTTGCCGCTGCCTTCCCCCGCTGCAAAAATCAGACGGTCCATCTGCCCTGGAACCCGAGTTTGTTTTAGTCTGGGATGAAAACTCTTCTGGGTTTACTTTTCCAGTTCATCACCCAGCTCACTCTTGAATCAGGCCTCCCAAACTGAGCAGGTACTTATGAGGACCCCACGGAGTAGCTTATGAGGACTTCCGTTTAAACTGGCCCTTACCTTCTGTTGCAGGGGGTGATGGTGTCTGAGAAACAGACGCCATTGGTTCAGGAGAAGCTCACACATACCAAGATGGAGAAACACCCACCCGCTACATTTAGGCTTTCAACATTGATTTAAACTCTGAATGGTCTAAAATTAAGTATATACATTCTTTAATAAGTTTCTCTTTTTGATTTGGCTTAAGTTTGGTAGATTTTCACAAATTTAATGACCTCAGTTTGAGATTTAAGTTAGCCAAATATTGTGTAATTACTTTTTTTTATATAGAAATATTCCTTAGACTTTACAGTGGCAGAAACTCCTTTCCCACCTCGACTCTCCTTTCCATTTTTGGTTGTACAAACTAAGCTGACACTTTAATGCTGTGGCCACATGGAAAAAAAGTGCTGTGTGTGTGTGTGGTTTAATCATCTTGGTAGCTAACACTTACTGAATGTTTTCCTTATGTGCCAGGCACTGTTTCAAGTTTTACAGGATTAGCAGATTTAATCCTCATTACCATCCTGTGAAGTAGGTACTTTTACAGATGAAGAAGCACAGGCCCAGAGAGGTTAAGCTACTGGCCCAGGATCTCACAGCTAGAAAGTGGCAAAGCTGATACACCAACCCAGGCAGTCCTGCTCCAGAGGTCACTCTGGGCCATTCTCCCTTGCTTAAATGACAGAATGTGATGTTGGTCATGTATGATGAATTCAAAGCTGAGTTGTTGGGGGTTTTTTGTTTTTGTTTTTTGAGTTTTCTATTGCACCTCCAGTGACCTCAGTGAAGGTTGCTCACTTTGTCATTTACTTTAAAAGAAGACCAGCTCCAGAACAGGATAGTGAGGGCATCCAAAGTTAGTTTATAACCAGAGTGAGGATAATTACATCACCATGGCAGTTTCCTTTCTCTGCCTGCACAGGACAGTGAGAATCAATGGAGTCATTAAAATGACAAAAATATCCTCAAGTATAAAGGCTGAGAAAACATGGCAAGGGTCCCCACCGAGAGTAAATTTATTCTCTTCTATTTGTCCTTTTTAAGGCTGGGAGACATGGGAGAATACAGGGTTAAATGAGATGTTCCAAAAGCTCTTGGAATGAATTTATTCATTTAAAAAAGTACAGTGCTTCACATCAAGACTGAAAACTTGTATTTATTAACCAGGAGACAATTAACAAAAATTACAACTAACACTTGGATAGAGCTCTTTAGAATTAGAATCTAAAACCCAGTAACTTTAGAAATCTCTGTCTCAAAAGAGAACTTTCCCTACATTTTAAATTTAACAAATGCTGAGAAAACTAATTTCTCCCCCCTTTTCTTACTCTATTTCTAAAAACTTGGTGGCAAAGACTGTTTCAGTCTTCCCTAAGGGAAATTTAAGATAAGATCTGATTGGGGATAATCCTTTTTGAAGTAATTGCATTTTTTCAGTCCAGGAGTTTAAATCAAGTATGCAGCTCACTTCAGGCTGCTGGGTGAAGATCAAAAATCTACATTTATATGCAACAATTTGAAATACAAACCATCATGTTACAAAGCTGTCAAGATTTATTAGCAAGACAGTGTAGCATGTGTTGGACTCTGTTTTCAATTAGGCACCTAAATTAGACCATAAAATGGTTGATTAATCTTTTACAAGTTGAGGGGAAAATATAACATAAATTAACCTAATCACAAGTGTTTTCCCAGATGCTCTGAGTTAATAAAATAGTCAATATTAAATAGCAACCTATTTGTTTTAGGTGAATAAAATGCTGAAGTGCATGAATTAAATTACACTTATCTTCTAGATGATATGCTATTATTGAACAGGTCTCAAAAAATCAGGTTGCAGCCCATGTCTTAAAAAATATATATCAAAATAGAATACTGCAATTTGAATAAGCTACTAAACTAGATTTTGCATTTTTAATGGAGCCTGATTATTGAAAATTTAGACTAATATTTATAAAGGATATAAAGGATATTTTTCCCAGCTAAAGTTGTATTACTTGCCATTTTAAAGTGAGCTGTCACAGCTTCTATTTTTTTCTGGTTCGGTGTGTTTATTTTTTGTCTGAAGAAAAGCTTTTAGATAGTTTGAAAAATCAATATGTCACAAAAAACCTCATTTCAAATATCTATGCTGATGTACCTTTTTGTTGAAAACATTGTAGAACATAAGGTTTTCTGATTATATAAGATAAGCCTTTGAATCACTAAAATTATTTAGAATTAAAAGCACACCAGGAATTAACAACAACAAAAAAAGATTCACCAGTCGGTTAGTGTTATGAATCAGGGAAGTGGCATTTATTTAAAGCTTCAGGACTGAAATACGTGACCAAGGCTGCCTGCTCACCGCTTTCTATGTCAGTAGTTTTTCAATACTTTATGCTCTCAATTCTATGAACATGGAAATTAAGTTGATTGACAGAAACACAAAAAGTCCACTCTAAAGGCACAGCATAATGAGCACTTCCTTTGCTGTGAATAGACTTAGTTTCCAGATAGGGTGCTACCTCTCTCTTTTAACAGTCAGTGATTTCAGACAGTAAGGGAAATTTCAGTGCTAGGCTGTCGGGATAGGAATCCCAGCAAAATGAATTCCCCAAGTATGTGGCATATTTTCAAGGGTAATGAGTACAATATGCTACCTACCTCAAATGAAAACATTTACCATGACCGAAAAGAAATAAGATACTGATATCTTTGAAAACTATTCGGGAGAGGAGCATGAAACATTAAAAAATATATATATATTTAAAAGATTACCTTGTTAGAGCTCTCCTATTCCTCTCAAACTATACCAAAATAAAACTAACATCAAATAAAACTGGTATTAGCATATGTTCCTTTCTGATTTTAGATTTGGGGAAAAGTTTAGGATTCGAGGAGCAATTACTAGCCTACTAATATGATAATAAATATTTTTCATTCCAGCCAAGAGACTGTGTGAAAATACTGCTAGTGCTAATAATATCCCCCATTAATTTTCTCTGTACATAGATAAGGGTGACATTGGCTTCCTTTATATCTGAAAGTATTCCTTTAAATACACATTTCTGTGACTTGAAAAATATTAAAAATAGCCTGTTACTGGGGCATTAAGAAAATGTGCTTCATTTTGTCATGGATGAAGCATTTTAAAATAGCAAAGTTGGAATGCAGTTTGTTGCCTCCCAAAGAGGCTGCTTTTAAAAATTACGAGTCCAGATCTGGGGAGAGGGAGCTGGTATAAAGAGTACTGCCAGCAAGGTATTTATATTTTCTACCTGCATTTTAAAAGTATGTATGTGTGTATACACATACGTATTCACTGTGACTTTAAGTTGATACATTTGTTACAGAACAGATAAACTCTTGGCATAAAATATTTTTGTCCCTAAGTACCTATAACAAATGTGTTAAAATAAGACTCTGGTTTTGTAAATTGCGTTTCAGCCCAAGCTAGACTGTTTTGTGCCAAGGGGTCACTTTTAAACCCCTTTGACTAGATTGTGAATGATTCCATGTGCGTTCAGCAAGCAACTTGGGGGCACATGATTGAGAATCCCTGTTTTTTTCCCCAGATCTTTGCCCCACAATACTTAACAGGGTTACACTTACTTAGAAACCCACAAAATGCTGAAAGATGGTTCTGGGCAATACGAAGCTTGGGGCAACAAATGGAAAGTGAAAAGAAAACCGCACATACACAGGGGGAAGAGAAGTAGAAGAAGCAGATTTTTCACGCACACTCGATTTAATGAATGGGGGCAGGAGGGAGGCACTGGTGACAGAAGCGTCCAACGTGGCCCAGCAGGCGCAACGGGCCACGTGTCTGCTCTCTGGCAGCCAGAGGGGCGTCCGCTCGGACTCCCGGCTCTGGAAGGGTGGGCGGCGCGCAGCCGAGGGCTCGGGACATGCTCCGCGGCGGGCATGCCTCGGGGACCACTCAGCACGGCCCCTGGGTCGCGTGGGACCCCCGCATCCGGTCCGAGGAGGCAGATGGCGGTGCCGCCTCGTGTCGGGGGCGGGGCCAGCGGCCTGGCTGCCCCTCCGCTCCGCGGGTCGCCAGCCGCGACCACGTGACCAGCCGAGCCCCGCGCTCCCGCCTCACCTGTTGGGCGCAGCTGGGCCTAGCATCCCGCGCTCGCAGAGGGTGATGCCAGCGGGCCCGGCCCCGCGCTGATTGGCCCTAGCAGCTGTCAGGAGACCAATGGCAGCCCGTCTGCACGATGGCCCCGCCCAGAGGGGCGGACAGAGGGGCGCGCCCCGCCCGGGCCAGGCCGGGCTTCCCAGCTGCTGCGCGTCCTGTCCGGGAGGCGAGCGGTTGCTGAGCCGCTCTCCAAGGCCGGCTTATCTGCTGATCTCTGTGTCTCTTCTCTGAACGTTTGCCTCTGCTGGGTGGAGCAGTGAGGACGGAGGCAGACTCTCCCGTCCCTGCAACCGTGGCGTCGGACGCGGGTCTGAATGAATGAATTCTTCAGAGCCGGACTTGGAAGCTTTGTCTTTTTAGGGCCATATTTTGGGCGCGGAAGAGGGTGGGGTCAGTTTTCAACCGGCACGTTTCTTTTCTTTCTCTCCTTCCGCCCCTTAGCCCCCCTCCTCACCTTTTTCTCTTTTGGGGAAAGAAATATATAATCCTCAATTCACCCACTTCTATAAAGGGTACTTAAAATGCGATTCAGCAAATTCAATAGATAACCAAAAATAAGTTAGTTCCCATAATGTGACCCGTTAAGTGACGGGATGAAGAGAAAAAGTGGGGAAAAGTCCTACGGATCGGAGAGGAGGGAAAGGAAAAGCAAATAATTCTCAGCCCCCTTCCGATTCCTGAATCTCCGCTCGACTGAGACCAGTGGCCCGTCCCTCCGCAGCCTATCCCCGCTGCTCCCCTAGGGTCCTCGAAGACACGCACTCCCGGGGCGCCCGCCCTCCTTCCCTCTGCCCCTACCCAGAGTGGTAACGCATGGCTCCCCGGGCAGCCTGGAAGCCGCCTTTCTGCTCCCCCAGCTTGGGGGAGGGGCACTGACCAGGCAGAATCCCAGCCCGAAAATGCCTCTTCTCGGGGTGGGCTTTACAGGGTGGCGTTCAGAATTCTGCTGTGGATTTGGATGAGGCAGCCTTGTCCTCCGGAAGTTTTTTCGGAGGTGCAGGAGATGACCTGTCTTAAAAGGGCAGGAAGCTCACTTAGGATATTGCTTATTGCTGCAGGAGATGTTGAAGAAATGCAGGATTTGGTCCACATGTTCATTAAAGTAGTCTCCCTGGGGGAGACGACACACCCAGCCAACAATTAGAGAACGGTAACCTCCAGATCACTCCTGGTGCCTGCCCAGCGTAAAGGCGTCTCCCTCCCCATCCTCACCCCTCTGGCTGGAAACGCGTCCTGGCTCAGCCCAACCATTCCTCTCACGTGTGCTGGTCCTTGGGTCCCTGGTGCCCTCCATCTGACTGTTCCAGCCTCCAGACACTTAGTATATGTTGGTGATGCCAGTTAACACAGATACACAAAGAAATAAACATCCTGTCCCAACGAAGAGCTTTTACAGATAGATGCCCAAATGTGTGTGGTAGGGGGTGGGAGAGCAAGGTAGGGAGGTCTCATCACTTTGTCATTGATTTGAAATACTTAATGGAGGAAGGGAAATGTGACCATTTTAAGTCTCTTTCTGTAGTCAAAGTCATTCTTATAAATCGTGTTGACCATTTTTTTTAACCTATTCCAGCAAGGATTTGTTGAGCACTTAGCTTTTAAAAATATATAAAGTTTATTTTTTGAGAGCACTTTTAGATTCACAGCAAAATTGAAAAGACAGAGTTCCCATATACGTCCTGCTTCTCACAGACACAGCTTCCCTGCTCTCAACCTAAAGCCCCAGAGCCACACATTTGTTACCATTGATGAACCTACACTGCTCATCACTGTCATCCAAAATCCATAGTTTACATCAGGGTTCACGCTTGATGTTACACATTTTATGGCTTTTGACGAATATATAATGACACATATCCATCATTATAGTGTCGTATGGAAAGTATCATTGCCCTAAAAATGCTGTGTTTGAGCACTTACTTTTAGCAAGGGCTCTCCCGGGCAGCACTTGAGGTCCCAAGGAGGTTCAAGAGATGTGAACTTGTCCTTGAGGTGCCCCGTTAGTCGGTGAACTAAACTCTACAGGCTCAAAGAGTTCTCAAAGCAAGTTCGGCACTGGCTAAAAATAACCATTAGTTATAACTAATAACCTGCTGAACCACTAATACATCTAAAAACCATTTTAAGGAGATGAGAGTACGTGTGATAAAATATTCAATAGTCAAAATTAAGAAATGTGATTTTGTATTTTATTTTCCGGGAACCTTCCAGAGGGAGCTAAGGAGAAGAAGGAAGGAGAGGCAATGTCAGTTACTAGGTGATGTAATAGGAAAAAAGATAGCTCCGTCTTAGCGATTGAGGCCTGTTGTGCTCAGGCCAGTGGCCAGCGTGCATTTCATCTTAGCAGTGATACTTCCTGTGTGATTTTCCACATTCTGCAGAGGAGGAAAGGGGACCTCACAGAGATGGCCAAGGTCATACAGCTGTATCTGTAGGTGGCTTAGCGTCCTGAACCCAGTTCCTCCCTGAGGGCCCTTCAAACTCTACAACATGGAGCTTCTCTCCGTGGCTGAAATGTGACATGATGTTCCTTCTGGACCAGTTTAAGCCATGTCTTTTGTTGTTTCTTTCCTCCCCTCAAACACAGACTTTTCCATATAAAATATCCCCAAGATTATATTTTTTTCTCTCTTTTTCTGTCCCAGCTTACACTCACTCTCTGCCCCGTCTCTGTTGCAAGGATGTCTGCATTGAGGCTGGTAGTTTTCATGCCCGTCACCCCTGCACCGACCCGGGGCTCTGGCATCATCCCTGGAGCCCTTCCTCCCGCGATGAGATCTGTATATTTGATGCCCCTTTTCTGACCTCAGCTCCTTCCATCTCCTCGTCTGCCAGCCCATCTCTCCTCTCACCTGTCCCTGGAAGCCGCCCCGCCATGAGCAGGGCACTCAGATTCTTAGTTCTCAAGATGATACTGAAACCCTCTGCACTCATTTCGTATGGTCTCTTCATCTGCTGTGTCATCTGACACCCTAAACACCCTCTCCCCGCACTGTGCAGACACCCACTTTGGTAGTGTCCCCAGCAGCTGGCAGGAGAAGGTCTTATCCCAGAGCAGCCCTGGCCCACTGAGTTCCTACCCTCGCCCAGAACTTGGATCTTATAGCTCGCCAGCCCTGCTGGTCACCAGCCCTGACCCATGCCAGGAGCCCCGTGTGCTCTGGCCCTTATGAATGATGTCCTCTAACTTCAGGCATCGGTTAACATGTCTCTCCACACACAGGGGGAAACTCCAGAGAAATCGCAGCATCTGTAGGACTTCCACTGGTTCAATCACCTCTCCGTGTGGCCTTAATTTCTACTTTGCCCAAGACTTCCCTCCATCATTTCCGGGAAGTGCTGTATTCTCTCTTTTCTATATTATTTGCAGAAAATACAGACATCATATTATTTTACCTATATATCTGGCCTATATATATACTTTTTAGTAAAATTTTATTCACATGCCTATAAAAAAGTGTACCAATCAGAAGTGTGCACCCTGATGAAGTTTCACAGCCCACATCCCCATGTAACAGGCGTTCCAGAGTCCCCAGAGCCACGCCTAAGATCCCTTCCAAATACCGTCCCTGTCCCAAGGATAACCACTGTCCTACCTTTTACCACCATGGATTGGTTTGCCTGTTGTTGGACTTAATATAAATGAAATCCTTGACTGAATATTTTTAGGGTGTTAAAAACTGCAAATTCATTGCCAATATTGACAGATTTGGAGAAGTTGATTAACAATGTTGTGTTAGTTTCAGGTGTACAGCAAAGTGATTCGGTTATATACATGTATCTATTCTTTTAAAAATTCTTTCCCCATTTAAGTTATTACAGAGTATTGAGCAGAGTTCCCTGTGCTCTATAGTAGGTCCTTGGATTTTAAATATAGCAGGGGGTACATGTCAATCCCAAACTCCCTAACTATCCCTCCTCCCTGCCACCCACTCGCCACCCCGATTTTCTTTTTTTGATAAGGGATCTGACAGTTCTAGGCCTGCCTTTCTCATAGCAGCAGCTGGCTGGAGCTGGAGAACAGCTGTGTCTGTGACCAGAGGCATCTTCTCTTCCTGGGACACAGTTTCCACTGTTCCTTATTGTCTCACACTTGGCCTGCTTCACTCATTTGTCACCTGCTTGGTCCAGCTCAATGCCAGACAGTGGGGAGCTGCAACCTGTCCCCCCTTCCTTCAGGTATGTGCTGTTTCAGGTTTGAATTCCCTCATGGACATTCTCGTCCGATGTTGGCATTAGCCTTTTTTCCACTTAGTTTTCATTTTACACCTCTGTAGGGATCCTGGGAGAGGATGCACGGAGGTCTGTTGGCTGGGTGCCATTTAGAATCAGAATCACCATCATCAAAGATTTTTAATGGATGCTTCTCCTATTTAAAATGTTTTTTAGTTCTTTAACAGACTCTTCTTCCTTGTGGCCTCTCTTCGGCAACCCTTAGGGTAAGCTCCTTGCTACGGACACTCTGTGACCTCGAGCAAGTCACTTTATCTCTTTGGTGTCAACACCCACACTGATCTATCCCCTGCCCAGTGAGTTCATCGATCAGGGCCTTGAATTTTGTAGCTACGTCAAAGGACTTATAATAGCTTTAAACGCTTACTCTCAGGCCTTGTCTTTATCTCCTCGAGGACCCTTGGCAGGTGGTCCACAGATCACACTTTGAGAAGCACTGTCTCAAGTTTCTTCAGTGAAAGAAAGCTCTGAAAGATTAATAGGTGATGTAGAAAAAATGGTTCCATGTTAGCACATTAAAGGCCCTGATAAGTACTGTAACCAAAGAAAAACCCCCAAATCTGTTTAACTGTGTTGAACCTAGCGTTTCCCCCAGTACAGAATCCTCTTTTCATTCAGTGCCAACTGATAACCCGAGGAAGGGTGTTTGTCGAATGCTGGTGTGGGGCACGTTATCAGAACAGGTCTCCAAGGTCACTTGCAGTTCAAGAGTTTGACCCCTGACCCTGGGCTCTGTCTGTCCACCTTTACCCCTTGGAACAGGCCGCCCCTTCTTTTTTTTTTTTTTTTTTTTTGGCTGCTAGGCATGTGGAATCTTAGTTCCTGGACCAGGGACTGAATTCTCACCCCCTGCAGTGGAAGCGCAGAGTCTTAACCACTGGACCGCCAGGGAAGTCCCAGCTGCCCCTTCTTATTGGGAGTTAGATTCCATACTTGTGCCACTGGGACATCATCTCAAATGTATTGTGTCTGCACCCCCTTTGCTCCTGGGATGATGGGTGAGAATTTCAAGCTGGGTCTTGCTACAAGCTTCTTTAGCTGGGCTTCCACCGCAGCTCCCTCAGCAGGCTAATTGCCGGTTCAGGTTTGCAAGAAGATTATTATGTCTCTTTTCAAAAGTAAGCACTCGTCTCTGTGCTGTTTATATGGAGCAGGATGTCTGATGATGCTGGATAAAGGGGCAAAGCTGTTTTGCACCCTGCCTGGTCCAGGGTCGCCCCCGTGGTCTGCATGCCTGTTATCATCACACCAGGCTGACTGCTGGCCCTGCACGGAATCCTGAGAAGTAACAGCAGGGCCACGAAGAAACGTTGGCAGCCTTGAGCTGCAAACAAAGCCAATCGCTTTTTGTTTTCTTTAAAACATGCATTTCCCCCTCTTTGTGTCAGGGCCAAGGGGGGACACTTAAAAGTGTTCTTTAGTTTTACAGCACCGGAAACGAAGGAAACTTTCAGATTAGGTGTCGCTGGGAAAGGAGATGGTGGAACCTTTTACAGAGAGAGATGGGGGATTAGTTTACCTGTTTGTACAAAACTTAAGTTACAGGAGGATCTGGATTTCCCCTCCACGCACTCTGCTTGCTCGAACGATCTTGTTATCTCCTGACACACTTAGCAAGGACCCTTCCTCGTATTTGGCGAAATCCGAACTCCTGTTTGTGTGGCCCCGTCACCTCGCTTCTGGGTCTGGGGGTGTGTCTGGCTAAGGTGTTTCCCACGGTCTGGAGGTGAACGGTTTCACACCAGAGTGGGGTCCTGGATGGTGTACTCTCGACTAGTTTTTCATTCTTATCACACTTCCTCTCCTATAAAGTTACGTAGCTTTTACCAGGACACTTAATACCCACCTTCTCTTCCTACGGGGCCTGTGAACATCAGGCAGTAACGACGCAGCCTTCTCGCCAAGTCGTGACCAGAGCGTCTAGATGGCGGTCCTAATGGGATACGGTGGAGTCTACCGTTCCTTCCTCCGTGATTTAATTTCATCCACCAGACAGTTTGGAACAACTAGGATGGGCCAAGCAGTATGAAAGCACTTGGGAGAATCAGATGTTAACCCATTATCAGACGCCTCCAAGGGCTCACGATCTTGCTCAAGGGGCCATAGTGAGAGATAATATAGAACAAAGTGAGAAATGCCATGGGCGCAGAGAGAAGCGGGCCCAAAGGAGAGGTCACTGTTGAGCTGGGCTTTGACGTATGGATAGGAGTTGGCTGGCTGATTGTCCCAGAAAGCTGATAAAAGAATTCAGGGCAGAGCAGCTCTGTGGGAAAGGCCCAGAGCAAGGCCTGGCCAAGTGATTGGGGACATGCGGGGGGATGGGGAGTGGGCCCAGGAGGCCAGCTCAGAGATGGAATGTTATGTTGAGGATGGGTCTTCAGCTCACTGGAAGATTTTTGGGGCAGCAGAGCCTCCCATACTGAAGAAATTCAGACGTGACATGAATTATGCATTTGAATCATATGAATGTATTTTTGAGGAAAAGGAAATGATTCGGTCTTTCCAAGGCAGAGAAAGCAAGAAAATGTATAGATGGTTTTCTGGGTTGATCAACACCCAGCCCCACTGGATGGTTTCTATGAGGCTCTTGGAATTCCAGGACAAGCATGTGTCCCCGTGGTGCTCAGGAGAAGGGACAGGCCACGCCTCCTCACTCGTGACAGAACCCACACACCCCTCTTCCCTGTTGCCTCTCTGGGTGACTTGAATGACTGTCCCACAGGGCTCTGGGGGAAAGAGAGCCCTTCTTCCCAGGTCCCAACTGGGCTCCGGATGCCGGTAAGAACCAAATGGCCACAGCCTGCAGGCAGGGCCGCCCACCTCCTCCTCTGGTCCCTAGTTCTGCCGGGGGTCGGGGAGAGCCCTGTCATTCCTCTGGGGGGTACTTCTGAGCGAGCAGAGGAAGCCAGGGGAGAAAGATGCCACGTGGCCCCCACTCCCTGGGGCTGACCCTGGCCGCTGTCTCAGAATCCTGGGCAAGTTGAGAGAAGCACACTGGGTTCCTGGTTGCCAGCATCCCCAGAGCGGTTTAGTTCTAGTCCCATCACCCACCGTGGAGGAGCTCAGTTAAGCTTGGGAGCCTCCCATGTTAGCTTATAGAAGAGGTGGCATTTACTGATCAATCCTGGCTTAGAACTGCATTTCCCTTAGATCCAGGGGCTACTTCTGTTTAGAAGAAACAGATCCGAGAGGCCGAGGGGTGAGCTCAGGAGAGCCCGACTAAGGGCTCCTGGTTAGGGGGCTGCCACTGTGAGCGGGGGTGGGCCCTGTGCACTGGCCCTGTCTCTCCCCATCTGTCCCCTCTGGTGGAATGTTCTGTCACTCACAATTCTAGGGTTGTTTTCTTCCAGCCCCAGCTGGAAACAGAAGTACGGAACAGGCTCGTGGCTTTTTTGTGTTCTGTTAAAGGAACATTTGCCAGGGAGAAATGTGTGCCAGCTTCTTCGAGACTTAAGCTTGCATTCATTTTGAGGCCTCTGATCAAAGCCACCTCATCTTACCCCAGATGGTGTCTTTGGGAGATGTTGGTTGGGGGGGATGGGAAGTGCAAGGGCATGGCACCTATGGGTGTGTGTCCTCTGTGGTTGCTCAGCCCCCAGCTGTGTTGGGGACGGGTCCCAGGAGCTGGAGCTGTGGACCCAGCACTAGTGGACCCAGCACTCTGGGCTGCAGGTAAAGATGCTCCCCACGTGACTGCACCATTCAGGTTCAGCGGTGTGCTTGGGTTAGTCAGTCCCAGTTATTTTTATTGCACGTGACCTCCGTAGAGAATTTTCCAGCTGCTGGTTGCTTACCAGTTACATTCCAATTTAGATTTGACGTTTTGTCTTCATAGTAAAATCCTTTGTCTTTTCTCTAGTCAGTGGAGTCTATCAAGAGGAGAACCTGGGGGAAAGAGACATTATGGACACCCCTGGGGATTGTGTCCATTGGAAACCAGCAGCGGGGACAGAGAATCGGAGACGAATCCAGTTGATTTCACTCAGCTCGTGGTGTCCCTGGATTACAATGGCCACTGATGTCAGTTTTGCTTCTTATAGTTACATATTGATTTTGTCATTTAATTGAGCAGCTACTCTGTGCCAGGCTCTGGGGATGCAGAGATTTATTCATTTCACAATTATTATTGAGTGCCTATTTTATGAACACTGATCCTGCCCTCCTGACACTTACATTCTACTAGGGAGATGGGCAGGAGACTGATACACAAACAAACTAATAAAAATAGAAGGTCTCCTGCAGTGATCGGAACCACGAAGAGAAATAAAACAGAGAGGGGGATGGAGAGTTGTGGGAGAGAGGATGATGGGAGAAAAGGGCTACTTTAGGCCTTTTTAAAGAGGTGATGTTGGGTAGAGGCCGGAAGGAAGAGAAAGGGCCTCTGGGGGGCCTGGGGATGGGATCACGTCCCTGTGAGAAGTCACTGTGATCAGAGATCAAAGAAAGAGGGCAGGTTAGGGGCAGAGAAGAAGCTCTTTGTGTTCTTAGTGTGTTCTTAGTGTAAAGGGGTGCCAGTTCTTAGTGTAAGGGGGTTCCATAAATGAGGGTGGGGACAGGGCCTGGCCTACACCATCGATATTGACTACAGAGCTCGTGAGTAAAGTCGGGGGTTGAGATGGCTAAATACAGTCGTGCGGTGCGTGATGCAGGCAAAAAGAGAAGGATGCTCAAGGCAAAGAAATATTGCAGAGGAAGGAGTGATTAAATCTGTCGAAGTGGGGAAGGATCTTTCCTGGAAAGGCTTCAGAGAAGAGGTAACGCAGAGCAAGGTTTTGACGGATGAATAGGAGTTCGTGTACAGACCAAGTGAGGAAAGGGGAGTCTTGGCAGAAGGAACACATGTGAAAAGCCAAGGAGGTTTATGTGAAAAAGTGTCGTGGACGCAGGGAATGACCAGCAGGGGAGAAAGGAAGGAGAGTGGGATAGCTTCAGGGGGACTGAGGGCTTTGGTGAGTGAGCCTTTAACATCATGACTTCAAAGGGTAACTAGTATGGTTCATTATGCATCTTTCCTCTCTCTCTCTCAAGCATTTCAACTTGGAAGTGGGATTTACAAAGTGCCACTGAATAGTGTGAAATAGGAATTGCTTTTGCTGGTGATCAGAGAATGTGCCCCACCCCCCCAGAAAAATAGGCAAAGGCTGGGATCCTCTTGGGATGTGCTCAGGGACCCACATCCTCTAAGCTGGGTGCTTTTTGCTTGCCTGGATGGAGCCCGTCATTAGGGTAGAGCCCAATGCCGTGTAATTAGAAATTTCACTTCTCAGCTCGAGGACCTGCGCAGCAACAGCCCCTTGGTTGCTGGGTTCCAACAATCTTAGAAGGTGCTCAGGGCTTGGCTGCCACAGCCAAATGCCAAACCTGGTAATTACAAGGTAGCTTTGCAAGCACACACCTGTTCTGAAGGTGCAGGTAGGGCCTGCTCTCCCCTCACTGGAGCGTCTGCCTCTGCACAGACCATCCCCAGGGATGCTGGGTGCACATGTGTGTTTATCCCCTGCCCCCATTCTGTCTCTTCACCCTCCCCCGTCCTTTCTTTCTAATCTGGACATTTCTTATTCTGTCTCTTTCTGAGTGCCACATTTCTGACCATTTTGTCTCATGAGGCCACCTCTTTGGCTGTTTTACTAGGAGTGACCCCAGTGGACTGTGCTTTTCTCTGAAAACCAGAACCAGGAAAGTCTCACCCCTTTGGCTGTGTCGTGCTTCTTATCAAGAGCCACTGCACAGAAGGGCCCAGCTCGGAGGATGGAAGGATGCTGCTTGGCGGGGTGGGGTTTGGTGGCGGAGTTTTTCCCCAGGATCGCTCATCAGATATTTTCCACTTGACATTCCTGGTTTGTAGCCAGGCTAATTTAATTTCCAGCTGACAGGCGACTCCCCGCATGATGGTAATCTCAAATAGTTAATGGGCTAGAACAGGAGGCAGCCTATTGAGTTGATTCTTGGGGCCTCTGCTCGGTGGCTTCCCAAGACTAATTTATCAGCCTGTTTTTCTTGGTTGGAGTGGATTGTTCAGCCTGGCACAGCTTTTGTGTCTCACTGCTTCTAAAGATGGATTGAGGTGTGACTTCTGCCCTCTGGACGTTGAGAACCAGCTCGCTTTGCCTTCTACACACCTGGTTTGTTTAAAGGGAAGAAGGAGGGCAGAGCGGGTATAGCCTCAGGTCAGCTCCTCTGTCCGCGATACCTGAAAACACCTTGTGAGAAATTTTGATTCTTTCCCTGACCCCAGCAGGGTGGTAGCAAAGCCTTTTGGGCGAGCCGTATAGAGCCGCCCTGGTCTGTGATGTTGGTCCTATAGGATTGGAGGGCGAGTGCTTTTTCTCCTGCAGGACACTGGAGTTTCGAGAGATTTCTTTACGAGACAACTACTGTTGGAAAAACCCAGCGCTAGGGCTTCCCTGGTGGCGCAGTGGTTGGGAGTCCGCCTGCCGATGCAGGGGACGTGGGTTCGTGCCCCGGTCCGGGAGTATCCCACGTGCCGCAGAGCGGCTGGGCTCGTGAGCCATGGCCGCTGAGCCTGCGGTCCGGAGCCTGTGCTCCGCAACGGGAGAGGCCACAACAGTGAGAGGCCCGTGCAGGCTCAGCGGCCATGGCTCACGGGCCCAGCCACTCCGCGGCACGTGGGATCTTCCCGGACCGGGGCATGAACCCACGTCCCCTGCATCCGCAGGCTCTCAACCACTGCGCCACCAGGGAAGCCCCTATTTTTTTTTTAATTGTCTGAAAAAGAGGGGAGATGGACGCCTCTTTAGAAAAGGGGTAGGTGATAATAGATGGGTCAGATGGGTCTGGGGAGATGGTTGCTGTATTTGAGCATTTTAATCCTGGAGGTTCTTAGAACTGCTGAGAGTCGGGATGAACGTGACATTCGGAGTTGAACCTTCTGAAGCCCGAGTCCCTGCTTTGCCGTGGCTGGATACTTGGGGCAACTCCATCTAACAGCCCTCAGCCTCACTCTCCTGGCTCTAAAGTGGAGCAAACACCCCTCGGAGAGCCTGGGTGCCCAGTCCTTTCTGGTGGATAAAGTGCCACGTGCAGGTCTTAGAGTTGACCTCATAACGGCCAAGGAAGAGAGAGACACATCTTCTGATCACAGGAGGCCTAGTCACTCTTGCCTGGAGGCAGACTGGCTTTCCTGTTGAGTATCACAGCGGGCAGTGTCTCCGTGGCTTTACAGGACCACGTGCAGACCACTGTCATGCCAGCTCATCATATCGATGTCACTAAAACACAGAGGCATATCCCATTTGGAGGTAGTTCAGGCAAAGCATTGGGGGGTGAGTGAAGCTTGGGTGTCCTAACTGTGAAGCTGACCTCACAGGTGGCTGGAGAACACGTGTCCACCATGCTGAGTATGCTGACTGCCTAACACATCACCTCGTCTGGGCTTCTGATGGTCAAGCAGCTGGCTGGTGGCTGGCGCATTGCTGATGAGCCATCTCGGGTCTCTCCACCTGGGCCCATGGATGGCCCCCGCGGGTCTGTAATCCCCCTGAACCTGGGTGCTGAGGCTCATATGCATGTCACACGCGTGTACTCTAGCACCCAGCCCTTTTCCCAAATTCTCTGTAACCCCTAAAAGTGGAAGCGCCCTGCTCTGAGGGCACAGCTCTGGGACTTGACTCCTGTCAGTGAGGGTAACATTCTGTCATGATCATTAACAAGCCCTATTTCTGTTCTGAGTTAAGAGGAAAACCCTCTCTCTTCAGAGGAAGCGGGGCCCCGGGAAAGGGGGTCCTTCCTTTGACAGACACTGTTTGTCTCATAAAGAAATCTCTTGGAATTCCAGATTCATGAAGACAGCTTAAGGAGATGCAGTATATATACAATGGAATATTACTCAGCCATAAAGAAGAATGAAATTCTGCCATTTGCAACAACATGGATGGACCTAGAGGGCGTTATGCTGAGTGAAATAAATCAGAGAGAGAAAGACAAATACTTATGGTATCACTTATATGTGGAATCTAAAAAATAAACTAGTGAGTATAACAAAACAGAAGCAGACCCACAGACACAGAGAACAAACTAGTGGTTCCCAGTGGGAAGAGGGGAGGGGGAAGGGGCAAGATAGGAGAAGGGGATGAAGAGGTGCAAGCTGCTATGTATAAAATCATCTACAAGGATACACTGTACAACACAGGGAATCTAGCCAATATTTTATAATAACTTTAAGTGGAGTATAATCTATGAAAATACTAAACCACTATGTTGTACACCTATAACTTATATAATATTATAAATCAACTATACTTCCATTTTAAAAAAAAAGAAAAAGAATTAAAGAAGATGGTTGGGGCATCAGCTCTGGGCACCTTTATACAGTGAGTTGATGCCACGCCTCTTTTTGTTACCTGGTCGTCCTACCTGCTGCTACGTGAGAAGTTAATCGATGTGCACTCAGCCAGCCCAGGGAAACAATGTCCTTGGAGGGGTTGGGGGGTTGATTAATTTCCCAAACGTGCTAATGGGGCAGCCGAGAGAGTGTCTCTTGTTCTCTCCTTTAGCGGGTGTTTGCTCACCGGCTTAGTGCTGCATGTTCCCAGCCCCGGATTTGGAAGTGGATTCATTTGGGAAAGTAGCAGCTTAAAGGTCTTTATTTGGTTTTGTGGGTGAATGGAGAACAGCGCTGAGCATCTCAGGGAGAGGTGGCCATTGTTCGCGGCCCCCGGCCTCCGGCTGGCCTCCCAGGAAAGCTCCTACCCCACCCCAGGCTGACCTGCCTGGACCCAGAAAACCTTTTCTAGCTCAGAAACTGGGGTGATGCTCACCTTCTCTCCATTTCTGCTTTTTACATACGGACACAAAAACCTAAACCCTCGTTTGTTTATAACATTTCTGGGATGAACACTGACCTTGTGTTCTGATTCTCACCCTGAACACTGTGTGGGAAGCTACAGTTTCTGTGGGTGAACTCAGAACGCAGAAGGACCCCGCCCTCAGTACATCTTGCTTAAAAACTGAAGGTCTTTCCTCGTCTCAAAGCTGTTACCAGCTTTTCTTTTTTCCTTCCATCTGCGTGTCTTCGAATCAGCCGTTCTGTCGTTTTCACCCCAACACCGCTTTCCCACTCAGATCTGCGGAATTGTATTTGTTGTGTATCTGCCCTTTTTTTTTTTTTTTTTTGCGGTACGCGGGCCTCTCACTGCTGTGGCCTCTCCCGTTGCGGAGCACAGGCTCCGGACACCCAGGCTCGGCGGCCATGGCTCACGGGCCCAGCCGCTCCGCGGCATGTGGGATCTTCCCGGACCGGGGCACGAACCCGCGTCCCCTGCATCGGCAGGCGGACTCTCAACCACTGTGCCACCAGGGAAGCCCTATCTACCCTTCTTGAACATATACTCCAGGTGGCTTTTGAATGATACCGAAAGGGCCACAAACACATAAAATGTGAGAGTAAGACAGGAGAATCGATAGCGGGGCCATAAAATGGAGCCAGGAACTGGCCTAAGAAATGTTTCTCAAATGACAGGGGACATGACCCTCAGCTCCATGGCAGCCTTCACAGACAGACAAACCTCAGTTACACAAATCACTCAAACAAGCTGTTTGCTCAAAAGAAAGCATGACTGTTCTTGGTACTAAGCTGGGGAGGGGGTTATATAAAGAGGATGCTGTGGGGTAACAGCCACTGGCGTGGATAGCACTCTTATTTTTTTTAAAATTTATTTTACTGGGGCCTCCCTGGTGGCGCAGTGGTTGAGAGTCCGCCTGCCGATGCAGGGGATACGGGTTCGTGCCCCGGTCTGGGAGGATCCCATATGCCGCGGAGCGGCTGGGCCCGTGAGCCATGGCTGCTGAGCCTGTGCATCCGGAGCCTGTGCTCCGCAACGGGAGAGGCCACAACAGTGAGAGGCCCGCGTACCACAAAAAAAAAAAAAAAAAAAAAAAAAAAAAAAAAAAAAAAAAAAAAATTTATTTTACTGAAGTATAGTTGATGTACAATGTTGTGTTAATTTCTGCAGTATAACAAAGTGACTCAGTTATACATATCTATACATTCTTTTTCATATTCTTTTCCATTATGGTTTATCACAGGATATGGAATATAGGTCCCTGTGCTATACAGTAGGACCTCGTTGTTTATCCATTCTATATATAGTAGTTTGCATCTGCTAATCCCAACCTCCCACTCCATCCCCCTCCCACCCCCTCCCCCTTGGCAACCACAAATCTGTTCTCTATGTCTGTGAGTCTGTTTCTGTTTCGTAGATAAGTTCATTTGTGTCATATTTCAGATTCCACAGATTAGTGATATCATATGGTATTTGTCTTTCTTTCTGCCTTACTTCACTTAGTATGATAATCCCTAGGTCCATCCATGTTGCTGCAAATGACTTTTTTTATGGCTGAGTCCATTGTCTATTATGTACCACATCTTCTTTTGGATAGCACTCATAAAAAGCATATGGCTAATCCAGCCTTTTTCGTAAAGGGTAATTTTCTAAAAGCAAAAGGTAAAATCAGGACTCTCATCCAGTTATGATGTTAAGGATTATATTTCTTTAATAAGCATGTTAAGGATTTTATTTTACTTATTATTGGGTTGGCCAAAAAGTTGGTTCGGGTTTTTCCATACGATGTTACAGAAAAAACGGAATGAACTTTTTGGCCAACCCAATATTAATGAGAACCAGACAGATGTTACCATTGGTCCAAAGGAGAAGTCAAAAGAACTTAAGTTTCCTTGACATAAAGGAGCATTGAGATGAATTACAAATAGGTGGAAACTGGCTTTTTCCGTGTAGTGGGAGGTGGAGAAGGAAACCCACAGAAGTTCCACCAGAAAGCACTTATTTGCATGCCTATGGTCAAGACTTACATTGCCTTGCTATGTTGTTGCCTATAATTTACAGAGTTGCAGAATATCTCAAAGGCAATAAAAAGGCTAGCACCAGATAACACATGGCACAGTTTTCCACTGGAGATATTCAGTAATCTTTTCTGCCTATTCCAAATTTCTTTACATCTTCTTGTATCAGTCCTCAGTAGCCTCATGGAATTTATCATCAGCTAAAAGCCCAGATCTGTTTAAAATATGCTGCTGGGAAGCACAGTTTCCCCCACTCCTGATACGTCTTGAAACCTCTCACCTCCCACGTTTGATGTGGCTTCTCCTTGCCTCTGAGATCAAATCCAAATTCTGTCTGGCATTTGTTTGTTTATTCATTTACCCTTCATTTTTCTAAGAGCCATATATTTTGGCCACAGTGCAAATAAGGCAGAGCCCAGTCTTCAGCCCCCTCGAAGTCTATAATAGCAGCTAGAGAAAGGTTATGCTAATGTTTGTGTGTGTGCGTGTGCACACGCATATGTGTTTTTGCAGGGAGGGTGGTGGTCCTAAGAGGGGAGCAGAATTGCTAGCCCAGCCTGGGGAAGGAATGAGTGCCATAGGAATGTACTAGAAGCAGGAGGGCTCTGCTTGCCCATGGCTGGGGTGAAGGGTGAAAAAGGAAGGTAGGGGACATAGCATGTCCTTAGGGAAAAGCAGGGAAACACCTGGGCAGGGAGCTTGAATGTCATGTTCAACATCATGAGAAGCTGTGAAGGTTTCTAGATTTGGCTTTTGGGAAGATGTCGGGGAAGCAGGGGTGGAGGGCTGAGCAGAGTGGAAAGGGGACCACTTCAGCCTGCTTTCCAATCTTTCTTGCCTTACTTCTCACCGTCCCACAAACAAACAAACAAACTTCAGTCCAAGCCCAATTTTCAATCACTGTCTTATGTTCTTACACTCGGGTATCTTATGTTCTTGATATCTTCACTTCCACCTGCCCTTGGGACCAGCTCAAGGGAGCTTTAGATGTCCCAAAGGACATGACTTCTGGGTGCTTCTTTTCCACATTTCAATGCAATATGTATTGGCAAACTTCCTGGATGTGGAATTTCTCTCTAAATACACAGTAAGCCCCTGGACGGCAAGAATCATCCCCGTGAATGATAGCTACGCGCCATTTCACTGATTCCTTAACCATCTATGAGAGAGACTACGTCCACATTCCTGGTCTGTTTTCTTTTTGAGACCCAGGGGAGAGACATTTGGGGTATCTCACCCCACCATCATTTGATGAATGCAAATGAATTTTAATAATTTAAGCAAAATAATAAGTAAAATGACAATGAATAGACATCAGCTCATTAGAGTCATTTTTTTTTCTTACTGTTGTTAACAGCGACCACTTATCATTTTGAGAGAAGGTGGTTTATTACCGGCCCTGAGAGGTGGTGCATCCAAAGTTCGAAAGTGAGGGGCGCTCATGGCTGGCTTCTGTTCCACAGGTGAAATAAGGAACTTGTTCTTTGCTGTAGCTTAGCACTCAAGGTCAAGACCTTCTTTATGTGTACGGCCTCATAATGTAATTGTGTCACATAATATAATGGGTAAGATGATACATAAATGTTGCTCTAGAATTAGCTACTTTGAGCATTGGGATCCTGAGATGGTCACCATTTTCAAACCTGGCCCAAATGGTAATTTATTATCCCAGATTGCCCCCAATTCTCTTTACATATTTGCATTGTGACCTCTAGTCATTAGCTTTAAGCACTTCTAGTTCATTTCCTTTCATTCATTCATTTATGTGTTCATTCAGCAGATTATTTTCCAGTGCTTCCTATGCTGGGTGTTTTGCTGGGTTTTGTTCTTGTATTTCTTTTGAAGATAAAAATCTTTACAATTCACCGTCCATATAAATACAAAACAAAACATGGCGGGCCATAAGATTCAACCAAACATTTTGTTCTTAGAAATCGTCATTAGGGCTTAAAAATAGTTACAGGGTTAGTTTTTCACTGGGGCTAATGCAGGGTAAAAGGCTAATCTTGCTTGTAATTCTTAGCAGCCCTCTCACTACCCATTTGGTTATTTGATCTCCCTGGCGCTTACAGTTTTGTTCCCTTGCGCGAGTTGTGGAGGGGGGGGAGGGAACGCTTTGTCTCAAGCACAGAAGAATCGCTGGAAATTTTAAGACTCACCGTCTATCAGGAAGTTCTCATAGAATTTGAACAATCTTGATGAGACGTGCTCAAGTAATACAGAACACTTGAGCAGAGCCTCAGCCTCCAAGACTTTCCATCTGTCCTATCTTTGGACGTGAAACACACAAGCAAGTTGGACTTTATACAGTAATCTGTTACAGATGCACTGAGTTTTTATAAAAAATGGTGACCGTGATAATGAATGGATGCGACTTTCTCCTCTTGAAAACTGGCTCTGGAAAGCTTCCGTAATTCACAAGCTGAGAATCCCCAAAAGGGTAGGAGAGAGGGCACTTTGATGGGTGTCTTTATTTTATTTTTTAAATAATTTTATTTATTTACTTATTTATTTTGGCTGCGTTGGGTCTTCGTTGCTGCGCACAGGCTTTCTCTAGTTGCAGTGGGCGCAGGCTACTCTTCCTTGCGGTCCGCGGGCTTCTCATTGCGGTGGCTTCTCTTGTTGTGGAGCACGGGCTCTAGACGCATGGGCTTCAGTAGTTGTGGCACACGGGCTTAGTTGCTACGCGGCATGTGGGATCTTCCCGGACCAGGGCTTGAACCTGTGTTCCCTGCATTGGGAGGCGGATTCTAAACCACTGTGCCACCAGGGAAGTCCTGATGGGTGTCTTCAGAGTTTCCATCGGCCTTGCCATGTCACTTCCTTTCTCTAGACACCTTCCGATCAGCTTCAAGCACTAGGTCAGACCAACTTGGAAGAAATGATTGCTGCTGATTATCGGCGTGCAAATAAGAAACTGCAGGGTTTTCTTTGTCAGCAGTGTCTCCAGGTTTATACACTCCCAAGGATGTTCTCTAGAAAGTGCCTCTTTTCTTCTCTAAAATGTTCTCGAGCTATTTAAAGCCTGTGATAAGGGAAGTTTATTTGCTCTCATTTCCCTTCAGTTCAGCTTAACTCAAACTTACGTCTGGGGTTTTTATTGACCTAATTTACTTTATACTTTATATCAACTTTTCTGTTGATAACCATAAAATGGAGTTCTGTTTGTAAAATAGAAGGGGAGCAGGGAGAGGGATGGAGCCGTTGTCTTGGACTTAAGTCGAGGATTGACTGGGAATTCTCTCTCATCCCAAACTCCTACTGTCCCTGCAGTCAGGAGGCAGGAAGGTAATGGATGATATCAACTCTTCATTCTGTGAATCTGGTTTCAGCAGTTGGGTTGTTTCTTTTCATCAGCCAGAGATGGACCCCTGCCCCTAAACGGGCTGTTTTACTTCATGTAAACCTCATTCTCTGCCATGGAAAGAAAGTAAGAAAGAAAGAGAGAGAGAGAGAGAGAGAGAGAGAGAGAGGAAGGAAGGAAGGAAGGAGAGAAGGAAAGAAGGAAAGAGAGAAGGAAAGAAGGAAAGAGGGAAAGAAGGAAGGAAGCAAAGAAAGAGAGAGAGAGAAAGAAAGAACCCTCCAAAGTAGGATGTGTTCATATGAAAGACTGCCTCATTTCCTGCTCCCCTTTGGCTTGGATCATCACATCCGTTCAGTGATGTCAACCCAAGAAGGGGAGTTTGGTTTTTCTTGGTGTCCAAGGTCCTACCAGGGAACTAAGAAGGAAGGTCCAAACATGGGATCCTTCCTCGCACAAGTCAAGAATTTCAGGAAACGGAGACTCTTTCAAATATTTGTTTTACAGGAGACTTTGAATTTAAGAACCAATGTGGAATTTCTTTTTCCTTAGCAATATTTCCCTAGAAATATCCCTACTATTTAAAGTGATAAGTCAAAGGAGATAATAAAGAGGGGACGTAAGTGGGGTTCATTCCACCTTACCCATAGGAAAGGTTTTGCTGCTTTAAGAGCTTATTCACATATGAACTACATTTGAGTCTCATTTTTTTTTTAAAGCAGGACAAATATCTCCATTTTACAAATGCAGAGAGACAGCTCAGAGATGTTAGGCAACTTGCCTGAAGACACATAGCCTGACCTTGAACCCTACTTTCCTTTCTATTCCACCAGGCACCAGGTTGCCTAACGAGTGAGTGCCTAGTTTTAGGATACCCTTGACATTGACTTCCACCAGAATTTCACTCTTGGGGTTGATCTGTACCCCCAAGGTACACTTTGAAGTACACTTTGTACCAATTCGATCATCAAATATTTATATAGGTTCTCCTTTACCAACTTGTGCCAACCTATGGCTGGCTGGAGGAGGAGGGGGTGGCATGAGGGTGGAGAGGGAGAGATGGAGATTGTAAGGGTCCCCGTACAGAATTTTAGAGCCTAAAAACACCCTTTTAAACCAATCCATTATTTTTAAAAAATATTTATTTTGTTTATTATTTTTTATTTTTTGGCTGCGTCGGGTCTTAGTTGTGATATGCACGTGGGCTCTGTAGTTTGCGGCACTCGGGCTCTCTAGTTGAGGCGTGAGAGCTCAGTAGTTGTGGCGCATGGGCTCAGTTGCCCCGTGGCACGTGGGATCTTAGTTCCCCGACCAGGGATTGTACCCGTGTCCTCTGCATTGGAAGGCGGATTCTTTACCACTGCACCACCAGGGAAGTCCCCCATCCATTAATTTTTATACACAGGAAACTGAGCCCAAAGCTTTGAGTGCCTCGTCCGAGGTCTTAGGCTCTTGTCAGTGGCAGGGCAGGAACCAGAGCCCAGGACTTCGTGTGCCCAGTGCCCACTGGGCTTTCGCTGGGCCAGGAAGTCTCCTCTCCTTGCCCTGGGAGAAGCGGGGAGCGGGGGGCGGCGCTTCCCTGGTGGGGAAGTGATTTTCATCCACGCTGTGTGGACGGGCTGTGTGGAATGGCTCAGAAGCTCTGGAGTAAGGGCCCGTTTACAAACATTTGCACCTCGTTGCCAAGGGCACAGGGTAGGCAGCCTTTCTTGGGATGAAGCAGGGAGCTGGGAGAGGATTTACCGGAGCCTGTGACACATACCAGCCAGTGTAACAGCCTGAGGGCTGGCCCTTTGTTGCCTGGGAGGTAACTCAGGCAGAGCTGGGGCTCCTACCGCCCCAGGGAAAAGGAGCCGGTTCCAGACGGGAAGCCCGCACTGATCAGAGTCCATCTCTGATGAGCAGGTCAGGTCTACATAGAGAAGAATCTGCCAAAGCAGGAAAGAGCAGAACTGCTTCAGCGGCAGCCTTTCCGCCTCCGCATCTGCTTCCCTACTCTCCGCTTTCTGGGTCCTCCGCTCTGCCCTGCCTCTGCCCAATGGCAGGGCTGATTTTACTTTGGAGAGAGTGTGCTTCTCAGAAAACTTCTCTTTCTTTCTATTGATGAAAAAATTTTTTTTTCTTTTTTTTTTTTTTCAGGAAACGGGACACAGATTAGTCTGATTTCACATGATTTGTGCCCGCACACAGTGAGGTCCAATAAACACGAGCAGCGCCCCACGGAGCGCAGACACAAAAGGCTATTAGCTTTTAATTGAAACCCTCCCTCCACCCCCCCATCCCCCCATCCCCTTCCAGGAACAGGAACTCAGGCCTTTGTGAAGCAGGGTCTATAACAGAGGACTGTGCCAAAATGAAAGGAATCTTGAGTTGACCCAGAGGAGTGAGATGCTCTTTTGAGCCCCACCCCCTTATGGCATTCAAAGGCTTTTCATTTTCTGAGCAGTATTGAAATTCTAGGACAATGGAAGCCAAATCCTTGCAGTGGGGTTGGGGGCTGGGCGGGGAGAAAGGAGAGAGGGTTGGCCAAGGAGGGGGCACGGGGGAGTCCATCCTTTGTTATTTTTCTTCTTTCCTACCCATTACCTTAAAAAAAGGAAAGAAGAAAGAAAGTAAAAAGACCCAGTAAACTTTATAATGAATAGTGACATCACTTCCGGGAGCCCAGCTGCTCCTGGGGACCAGAGAGACACGGAGAGCAACAGACTATTTACAATTTCATTTTAAATTATTTGAAACCCTCCCAGAGGAGTTCTTTGATATGCAAACATCTCACCCAAATGGAGATAATTATTTATGGAGATGTGGCCCTTTGAAGGGGAGCTCGGATCTGGTGGGTTCAGAGACTTCCTACAAAGGAAGAAGGTTCCAGATAAGAAGGGGCTGAGCTGATCCCCATCTTCCTCCCTCCCCCCCCACTCCTCCCCTGGGAAGAAAAGTGCTTTAAAGAAGAAACTTCCCAGGGTTACAACTTACAGCTCGAGTTACAGGTCTCAGGAGCTGCCGGTGTCTCCTTGTCCACAGTCAAGTTTACAGGAAGAGTTCCTTTCTCATCCCTGGGTGTCTCATCTTTCTGTCGGGATGGAAGCTACAAGGCTGGACCTTTGTCTTTGCCCCCCTCCCCGCCCCCCAAAGTCCACTCTAATTTATAAGGTCACAAGGTAGAAAGGCACCGCCCCGGGGAAGAGTTTGGGGTGGATGTTCAGTGCCGGTAGATGGGCCTTCAGAAGAGGTGACAGCCGTGTGGCATCGGTGGTATCGCGGTGAGCACGGCCGCCTTCAGAAGAGGTGACACCAGCTTCCCGCACACTTGTCACTACAGAAACCCCTCTGATTAGGTCTCTAATGACCCTGGGGACTCCAGAGCACCCGCTAGCTTCTGGGGACATGTGCCCTCTCCTCGCCCCCGACCCTGCCAGTGTCTGTCACCTTCGGGACTGTCGGCAGCTTTGCAGTTTGCTCCTTGGCAATGTCCCCTCCCCGCGACCCCCCAGCTGCCCGTCTGCCCTTTTCAAGTTAGCCAGCTGAGTGCTGTGATGGGGAGATTGAGGCACTCAGCTAACCTCAGCCTAACTGCCTTCCCTGGGGACCAGGCAGGGTGGGCCAGGCCTCTGGAGGCGGAAGGGATGAGGGAGGGGCCTGGGCGGCCGAGCAGTCAGATCCCAGTAACCCAAGGGCATCCTTTCCTAAAAGAAGACTTGTTGTTTTTTTGTTCGTTTTCTGAGTTTTCCTGGCATGTATTTTCAAGGCAGGACGTTGGCTGTTTAGTCCCTGGTCTTGCCTGTCATGGGTTAAGATGTGCTGCCTTTGACAGCCCTCAGTGTTCCCTGGGAGGAAAGGGTTTTCTTTTTTCCTGAGTGGTCACAGGTGACGAAGGCACAGGTGCCGTGATCCCAGCATCCCAGGGAGAGCCCTCAATGGGAGCCGCAGAGGAAGGTGAGGGTTAGGAAAGGACCCCGATGAGCGTGCTGCACCTGTGCTTGAGGCCCGGGCTGAGGGTGCAAGGGGGTGCGACCCCATTCTTCCCAAGGAGGAAACCATCCTTCACAGACAGGAAGCCAAGGAGAGATGGGATCTCAGGGTTGTTCGGGGTTGCCGTTTTTTGTTTTTAAGCAGATTTTATTTATTTATTTTTTTAGAGCAGTTTTAGGGTCACAGCAAGATCAAGCAGAAAACTCAAAGTTCCAGAAACCGAGCACCGGCGCATGAATTTGGGGTTCAACCACATTCCCATAGGCCTCTTGCTCTGCCTGAAGCACAACCTTCCCCCATCAGAATGGTCCACTGGTTACGATGAGCTTACACTGGCACATCAGGCGTGCCATCTGAAAAAAGAAAAGCAGGAAAAGAAAATTAGGGCAACCTTTGCTACTGGAGAACATCAGAATTATAAGGCTTTTAGAACTTCTCTGGTTCATTCAAAGTTCCTACGCATTTAGGCCCGAAGGTTTTTTTTTTTTTTTTTTTTTTTTTTTTGGCGGTACGCGGGCCTCTCCCTGCTGTGGCCTCTCCCATCGCGGAGCACAGCCTCCGGACGCGCAGGCCCAGCGGCCATGGCTCACGGGCCCAGCCGCTCCGCGGCACGTGGGATGTTCCCCGACCGGGGCACGAACCTGTGTCCCCTGCATCGGCAGGCGGACTCCCAACCACTGCGCCACCAGGGAAGCCCCGAAGGTTTGTTTTTAAGAGTCTGCTCCCAGCAGTAACACATCAGAGCCCCATCGAGACTTGGGGTGATCAGCTGTAAAGGCTGGGCTTCTGCAAAGCCTGTGACAGCCAGTCCCCTGTGGGAGGCTGACTCCACAGGTCATCTCTCAGCCGCTCCTGAGTCTGGCGAAGCCCCGGTACAGGTCAGCGCCCGGACCTGGGACTGAGATTCTAAATCCTCAGACCTGACTCTGGACATCCTCCATGTCAACCTGCCACAGCATTAGGAAAGAGGAAAATGGCCCAGTGGTCATTTTGGCATCAATTCATCTTAGTTTCATTGGAGTTTTTTAAAAATAAAGAGAACTTAGTTTTGTTTTAAGCCCTGAATTTGGCAAAAGCATAAATCAGATAATTTGGGACTTGTACTATTCTTCACCTGTTTTTTTTTCTTTCTTCTGTTTATGTTGATATTATCTAACTTTGGACAATGAAAGAGTTAGATGCATCTTTTAGTCTCTTATGCACACGAGTAGAGTCAACCTTATGTTTCTTCTAGTTCCTTCAATTTGCCTCAGTTTGTTTTACTGGGAGCCCAATTTGTGTTCGATAATTAACTCTGTAGTGTGTATGTGTGTGGTGTGTGTGTGTGTGTGTGTGTATCTCTATGTGTATGCACACATGCATGTATTTAGGGGCAACAAACATCCTTTTCTTTATTTGCATTGAACCTGACTGTATTTTGTTTGTTCTGTTTGTTACATTCCTTCTCTGCAGTTTGTAGATCCCGGGGCATCACCGTCACTCACTCTGGGGCCTGGTCTGCTTTCAGCGGGGAGGGTATGACCCCGAGTTCTCTAGACTTCACTGCAGGCCTTTGAGTCAAATCATGGCTTGGATTAGCGGAACAACTTTTGTTCTGTTCACAGTATTGTTTTTTCGATTATTTTTCACCATGGGGGTCTCTATCCCCACCCGACACCCCTAGTAGGTGCACATGGCATCAGCAGAAGAAGTGGCTGAAGTGCACGACAGCTGCCAGGTCCACAGGTGCCCCAGGGGACGATTTCCAGTCTGACTGCAGGTTGGCATCATTGGAGAGATTCCCGTGACAGGGCCCCACCCACACGGGCCTGATTCGGCGGGTCTGGGGCTGGGCCCAGGCATCCAATTCCTAGCACCCTTGGCATCCAGCGTGAATCTGGCCGCCACTGAGAGGCACGTCACTCTCCTGTGAATTTCATGAAACACGTTGAAAGCCTGAAACGCCCCCTGCAAACCCACCAGTTTCCCAAGTTCCTGCTCCGTGGCCCAGCTCTTTGAGGGCCCTGGTGCTCCCGGAAGGTCACCGGGCTGGTCATCCCCAGGCCTGAATGTCGTGAGGGTCACCCGACACCTCTGCTCAGTACCTCCTCGGCTTGCCCCAAGGGAAGCTTCTGGTGGGTGTGAGCATGCGTCTTCTTGAGACTTGCACCCCACTGTCTTCACAAGCACCCATGGGGGACGTGCCAGGTGTTGAAGAGGTGTCCCTTCCCGCCCACGTGGTGGAAGAGGGGAGGAGGGGGCTGGGGGACGGCGCTGGCAGGAGGACCTGCTGCCACTGTCCTGACCTCCCAACCCCTTCCAATGCAGTTATCATCGGGCGTGTGTTACCCTGAGATATCCATTGTTTCGAAATCTGACTGATCTTTGAACAATCATGATGGCAGTCTTGTGATTCTGGCCCTGGACTACCTATTATTAAGATGCTAATCTCTGGGGCTTCCCTGGTGGCGCAGTGGTTGAGAGTCCGCCTGCCGATGCAGGGGACACGGGTTCGTGCCCCGGTCCGGGAGGATCCCACATGCCGCGGAGTGGCTGGGCCCGTGAGCCATGGCCGCTGAGCCTGCGCGTCCGGAGCCTGTGCTCCACAGCGGGAGAGGTCATAGCAGTGAGAGGCCCGCGTACCGCAAAAAAATAAAAAATAAAAAATAAAAAAATTAAAAAAGATGTTAATCTCTGAATGGGAAGAAGAAATGCAGGTTATCTCTTTAGAGAAGGGACAGGTGTGTGGCTCTTTGTAAATTTCATCACAGTAAGAAAAACAAAGAAGGCTGGGGCGGCGGTTGTGATGAGGGGCATCAGAGGACCTGACTCTGGGTCTCAGCTCTCGGCCTGGAGGCCGGTGACCCTCCCCGTCAGCCCCAGTTCCTTCCTCAGTAAGTTGGGGCCTGGCAATGCCTCCTCAAAGACTTGTGCGAGGGATTAGATCAGCTGGTGTGTGTGAGAGTTTCTCTGGGAGCCCCAGAGTGCCCCAGCTAATAATTATTAGCTGTGACTATCAGTTTGGGAAACTGGCTTTCCTGGTGAGCTGCTCAGTTAAGCTGCAGCCTCCCTGCTGGCTCAGGAGACCAGCCTGGGGCTGGAGCCGCCTCTGGAGGGATGGGCGCGCAGGGTCCACGTGAGGGGGTCACCCTCGGCCACGTCCTTTCTTCTCCGAGCCACTGCTCTGCTCCGAGAGGTCCTGAGTGTTGGGACAGGAGAGCCCGGCCAGTGAAGGGCGGGGAGGCGGAAGCTGGGCCCAGGAAGTGAATGATAAGGGCTTTGCTCCGGGACTAGGTGGCGGGGGTGGGAGAAGAGCTGATAAGGCGAGAAAGGGACTTGCCTGTAACTGCCCGGAAGGTTCTGCCAGGAGCTCTCCGCACACTTCTCGGGCCATGCTTTGTTCCCCACTGGATGGACCCACAGGGCTGTGCTGGGGAGATGCCCAGCTCTGTCTGAGCCCAGGGCCTGGGTAGGGGAGGAAAAATAATTTTCCCTCCACCCTTCTAGAGCTGAGACCCCTCACTCCCTGTAATAAAAGACAGTCAACACAAGAAGAACAAACAAGTTTAATAACATGTGTACCTCCTGTGTATGTGGGAGATACCCAGGAAACCTGAGCAACGCTTAGAAATGGCCCAAGCTGCCATCTTAAACACCATCTCCAGCTGAAGACAAATCAAGATTTTGGAGGGGGGAGGCCAGTTCTGGGAGGTGGTGGGGAAAAGCCCAGTAGATAAGGGTACAGTTGTTAGGCAGATTTAACTCCATGGATATGAGTTTCTAGAGATGTACCTGTACTTCTCTTCCTGGTACACAGAGGAAGACACCTTACATTTCCTTTATAAATGTAAATTTCTCTTACTAAAGGGTAACTTTGACTGGTTTTCAGAGCTTTTCTACGTCTTTTGTTTCTTAAAAATAATCAGCCTAAAATAACCCTTATGCCAAAGAGACATATTTCGGGTGGCATATTCTGCTCCCTTCCCCCCCGCCACGGAAGTGCCCCCGGAAACCAGCAGAAGGGGTTCAGAAGGCACCTGCCAAAATGATGGAGAACCCCGTGGTGCACTCACCCATCAGCTCCTTGGTCTCTGCACCAAGTACGCCCCAAGGAGAGTGACCGTGGAACCTGCAGTGGTCGGGGGCTGAGGCTTGGTGTCAGCAATTTCTCCGGCTGTTATTTGATAATCAGAGAAAGTCTGAGTGCTTTCTGACATATGTGTGCAAACTCTGGACAATCCTGGGGAGACGGGGTCCCTTGGAGCTGGTACCCCAGGATGGCGAGGGTGACCAGTGGGTGGTCCAACCCAAGAATCTGCCCACAGTTCAGGGATCCTTTATTTATGGCCGAGGAGGCTGTGCCTTTGGACCGGAGGACGGTGAGGATTTCCCATTCCTTTCCTGCTAGTCCTGGTACGTGCTTTCTTATTTGGCCATTTTGTCCCATGACCACCAGGCCCTTGTTTTAGGACGTTGAGGGGATGCAGGCAGCAAAAGTTCAGAGATGGTTCTGGAGCCCAGGCAGGCTGAGAGCCACGTCCGCTGTTCCTGCAGCTTTGCCGCTCCCGGGGGCCGTCCCCACGGCCCCTCTGTGGGGTAGACCCGAGGGAGTGACGAGTCTCCGTGTGCAGACCTTGCTTCCTTACACCCTTTCCCGGACGCTGTCAACAGAAGGGAATTGACAACATTTCCTTGGCACCCAGGCTTGGTCCCAAGGAGTGTCACAGTCTCCCAGAAACCCTGGGTGGTGGGCATCATCCTTTTTCTCACAGATCAAATGAGAAAACTGAGGCATGGACAGGTGAGGGGCACATCCCTCAATCAAGGGGGTGCTGAGACTCAGACCGGAGGCTGGACTAAAGCGCCCATGCCAGGTCAGACGGACCTTCTGAAGACATACCCCAAACCCACTCCATCTGCCCTGGCCCTGGAGAACTTGGCGGGTTGGGTTTCCTTCAGTCATAGTGGTATAGCACTTGGATTCTGAATATTAAACCCTTTCTTGTAGATTCAGTCTAGGTACACATGGCTGAACACTGGAAACAACTCGGACTTGATCAAACTCGACCTGCTTTTCAATTTTTTTTTTTTTTTTTTTTTTTGCGTTATGCGGGCCTCTTACTGTTGTGGCCTCTCCCATTGCAGAGCACAGGCTCCAGACACGCAGGCTCAGTGGCCATGGCTCACAGGCCCAGCCACTCCGTGGCATGTGGGATCTTCCCGGACCCGGGCACGAACCCGTGTCCCCTGCATCGGCAGGTGGACTCTCAACCACTGCGCCACCAGGGAAGCCCTCGACCTGCTTTTGAGTGAAGTGCAAAATAAGTTGAGAGCCGGGCCCCTCTTTAATCCTTCATCGTGTTAGCCTGATGACACGGCTACGTTCGTCTAAGTGGTTAATGGGCAAAGTGGGTCAATCCAGCTTTAGCTTAAGCCGGGGGTAGCTGCAGGGCTGCAAGGCAGTCCTTCGGGGAGAAGCCTGCTTCCTCTAACTAGCTATGAAGGAGGAGCCCGTTGCCCTTTCTGCCTCTTACAATAGAGTTTATATCGTCATTTCTATAAATGTCTCCTAGAGGGATTTTGGTCTCAGTAGATTAGGGATGGCTTGAAGCTGGAAGTTCAGAATGTCCTACTGAGAGGTAAATATTTGGTCCAAAATGATGTGGAAATTGTCTTTTTTCCAATTCCTGGGCCCAGGTTGGAATCAATCAGAAATCTCTATCCCATAGCAAATGGAAGATTGTACATCTGTGACCACTACTTAGTGTCCGATTAGGTAACACATCTCCTTCTGATGTACACACACCAACGTGTACACATGCATGCTCAGCATGGTCCTACTGTGTGCTATAAACTGTGTACTGAACACGTCATAATGGTCATAAGAATGGAGTAGTAGCCTCAGCTAGTGAATATTGAATATATAACGTATGCCAGGCACGTTCAAAGCATCTTATGATCATTAATTGTCTTAATCCTCATTAAACTCCCATAAGGTTGGTATTATCATCTTTATTCTTACAGCTCAGGAGAGAAGGCCAGAAAGTAAGTTGCTGAAAATGAGACAGCTTATAAGTGACCGAGCTGGGATTTGAACCCAGGCAGTCTGACGTCCAAGCCCACAGTGCTTAAATGTTAAGCTAAATGCTTCCATTTTACAAACCCCGCAACAACCGGATGCAGTGGGTGGAAATCATTCCGGTTTCACATATTCGGATGCTGAAACTCAAGGAGCAAATCAGGCGCGGTCTTACATCACTGATTCCTGTGATTTTTAGTGCTAATCACCACACAGAACTGCTTTTTGGTCCAAATATCATGTCCTATCTTTCCTTTGGTTATAGCAGTTTTGCCTACGTAGTTATGTTTAAATTATGCTAAGAAAGATATACAAGTCTCCCTGCCTATGCCAGGCACTTTTCTAAGCTGTTGAGGTATATTAATACGTTTAATCATCACAACAACCGTAGGAGATCGGTCGTGTTATTATTTCCCATGAAGTACATCCGCGAGGAACCAGGGGTGCACAGCCTTGCGTCTGTGCGACTTCTCCGCGATCACGGTCACACATCTAGCAAGGAGAGCAGTTGGTACCTCAACTCAGGCTCCGGGTCTGTAAGACCCGCCCCCCCCCCTGCTGGGAAGGAGCTCGCGGTGGCAATCAGGGGGAGGCGCTCAGTTTTCAGGCCCTAACGTCCCTTTCTGCTCCGCTCAGGGACCTGATGCCGAGGACCCTGGAGGGGCAGATCACCATGGAGAAGACGCCCAGCTACTTCGTGACGCGCGAGGCGCCCGCGCGCATCTCGGCCATGTCCAAGGACACCAAGCTCCTGGTGGTGGTGCGGGACCCGGTGACCAGGGCCGTCTCGGACTACACGCAGACGCTGTCCAAGCGGCCCGACATCCCCAGCTTCGAGAGCCTGGCCTTCAGGAACCGGACGGCGGGCCTCGTGGACCGGGCGTGGAGCGCCATCCAGATCGGCCTGTACGCCGAGCACCTGGAGCGCTGGCTGCGCCACTTCCCCGCCCGCCAGCTGCTCTTCGTGAGCGGCGAGCGGCTGGTGCGCGACCCGGCCGGCGAGCTGGGCCGCGTGCAGGACTTCCTGGGCCTCAAGCGCATCATCTCCGACAAGCACTTCTACTTCAACCAGACCAAGGGCTTCCCCTGCCTCAAGAAGGCCGAGGGCAGCGGCCGCCCTCACTGCCTGGGCAAGACCAAGGGCAGACCCCACCCCGAGATCGACGGCCAGGTGCTGCGGCGGCTGCGTGATTTCTACCGACCCTTCAACCGCAAGTTCTACCAGATGACGGGCCACGACTTCGGCTGGGACTGATCAAACCCTCCCCACCCCCCCCACCCCGGGGCTTAGGAAATATTGAGAGAGATTATATGTATGTAAAATGTACAGAAATCTATTTTATAATAATTTATTTTTAATTCATAAGCAATTAATTCACTAAGCTGCCTAGCCACACTCTTTAGAGAGAGTCACATAATCTGTTAACATTCCAAAGTGTTTCTAATATTTTCTTCTTGTCTTCACAGTGGATGGTGCTTCATTTTTTTTTTCTTTTCTTTCTTTCTACCCATTGTATTTAAAAAAGAAGAAAAGCACAACTTGAGATTTTTGTTGTTACGGGTATGCAGCCTTTGATCGCTGTCTGGATGCACTTGCCCACTTCCTCATACGGAAGCTTCCATCTCCCTTCCTGCCTGGGCACCTCTGGGAGCTCTGAGCTGCCAGACCTTCACATAGCAGCTTCCTCGCTGACGTGCTGACACATCCAAGGGTGTAGACGCCAAACCACAGCGCTAGGTTTTCCCCCCAAGTCCGCTCAGCACACGGGGGAATCACTACCTTGGCAGGGACATCCACACCCTTTTAGAGTCTGCCTGTCAGGGCCCTTGACTTTACCTTTTGATTCTGAAGGATGCCCCTGCCTCATCTTCTGCTCCATCCCTGGTTCAATAACTGGCGTGAAGTGTATGCGCATATCAGTCCCCACTTCTGCAGGTCCGGTGTGTGAGATGCTCGGCTGCTGCTTTAGAAATAAAGGCGATCCCTTCTAATTTGCATGCGAGTGCATCGTGTTCCGTTCTCCAGGCAGACGGCTCTGCTTTGACACACCAAAGAATCCCCTAGGCTAGCAGAACCACCGGATCGAACCAAGGGTGCCGGGTGTCGAGACCTGAAGAGGTCAGGTTCATCCCACGCCATCTGAGTCTACCAAGGTGCCACTAGGTGCAGAGCCAGCCCCTGTTTGGTGTCTGGAACTCCCTTCCCTGGAATTCCTAGCTCATCTCAGACAACACGATCTGTAGCCAAGAGCCAAATAGCGAGAACCAGGAGAGGCTCTTGTAAAAAGAGACTAGGAACGCTGGCCCGTGTTGCCTATAAGCGCTCGAGCCTGTGCCTGTCCCTTGTTTTAGCCAGGCCCTGGCAGAAGGGGTGCCAGCACTGTTGCTGCTGATGCAGAATGCTCTCCCCTACCTCTTCGTGGAGGGGGCAGTGGAGGGGTCATTTGTGATGACCAGCTAGTGGCAGTTGGGTAACCGTATAGCAATATCAAAGAATTGTCATTTGTGTTATACTTTCACTAAGGAATATATGGGAGGATATTGTCACAATGGTCGGGTTGTGATATTTACAAAGGACACTTTGGTATGTTCTGTGGGATAACTCGCTTGCCAGTGAAACAAAACACTGGTCTTTAAGGGATGTCTTACTGATAATCTGGTCTGTCTTTGCCCACAAGTTTTAGCCCAGACGTAGCTAGTTCGTGCTTAGCTGCAAAGCTAAGGTATAGGAGGATGGGCGCACGGGGACATGGAGGCGGGAGCTGTGTGCATTTCATAGCTTTGTTACTGCCTCTACCAAGCCGTGTAGAACCTGCACTTAGGGGAATGCCCATGATCATGGCATGGCTGTTCCCTCTTGCTGCTTGGGTGTCAAAGACATCTTCATAAGGGTGCTAATTGATCGTGCATTTCTCCAATCAGAAGGCTCATTAGAAATAAAACTGGGAACACCTCTTTTCCATTACAGCATAACATCGCTTAAGGTCAAAGCCAGCCCACATCTGCCACCTGATCCTGCCCTGTCCGCTTTCTGTCCCCTCTCGTGCTCTGACATGGTGCGTGATGTCAACTTGCAAAAAAGTTCAGAGAAGGGTTTGCCACAAAGCAGTGGGGAAATGCACGTGAACTTTTCCTTCCCCTCCAGGTCCCTGCTTGTCTTTCTAAGCTGGACCACTTTCGATTAAGTTGTTTATTCCCTGCCTTAAAACTGAAACAGGAAATCCTCAGAGAGAAGGAGGGTCATTTAGTCATGAACACTGAAGTGAGTCAAGATTCTATTCTGGGTCAAATCCTTGAATCCAAACAGATGTCGATAATTAGCACTGAAGGACTAGAGCAAGGTTTTCTGTGGAAGACAAATCAATCAGACTTCCTGTGCATCTCTTCCGAGGAGCCTGACGGCTTACAGTTCCTGACGGCTCCTGACTCAGCATCGGCCCCAAGGTTACACCCCATCGCGTGATACTTATTACAGGGCACACGTGTCTTCCTCCTGGAGAAGTTGGGCAATACATAAAATTAGGCCTTGACTTTCTTCCTGTTCTAGCCATCTGCACGGCCACCGACTTAACCTTTTAGCTGCTAGAAGACAAACACCATTTCTGGTTTGGCAATTTGTCCTAACACGTTTTGGTTTTCTTCCGCATTACAGGAAAAGCTCTGATATTCATGGGGTACTTTATTCTGCTCAGTTTGTTTAAAAACAAACAAAAAGGTTAACAAAAAATTTGGAGGTTGTTATTGCTCCTGTCGAGCCCACGCTGTCTTTGAGGTGTTCGTACTTGGTAAGTGGTATCTGGAAGGGTGTTTAGGTGTAGTAACTGCATCATAAACGTTTAATTGGAAGATGAAGGAAGAGAAGTTGTCTTCTTCATGGGATCCTCCTACGAAGTCATTTTGAGGACAGGTACATTATAGGCCTTTGGAGAAACACAGTTTCAGATCCTACCAGGATACTTTCATGAGAAAGGAAAATGGAAGGTTCCGCTAAGCTAGAAACACATAGTGTCTAAAATGCTGACATGGAACTCAATGTCCTTTTTCTTTTCAGTTGATCAAGAAAGATGGTCAGTAAAACTTCAAGGTGTGGTTAGATTTTTTTTTTCACTTTTGTAACATTAATTTATGACTGAATTTCTTTCAGCCCAGTAATCTGGAATACTGCAGATTATAGCAGTGTGTCCTCTATAACCTGGATGTTAGAATAACCAATATGTACAAAAAGAAAAAAAATTAAATCAAGTATTTTGTCCTATGTATAACACAAATTAATTTTACACAGAGAAAGATGTTTCTAGGAAAATGAAATTCTGGTAATTCATACTATTTCTTTTTATGAACAAATAAAATATATTTTACCAACTTGTGGGTAATTCTGTGTCTTATTATATATGTTGTGGATGGGCAAGGAGATGGTATTTGATTGAATAACTAATCACATGCATGCACACACACACAAAGGTATTCCAAAGGCATGCCGATCTTTCATATTTTAAAAGATTTGATCCAAAATCCAAATAGTCTGCAAGTATTTGGAGTAGATTTTTTGTAAATGACTCTGAAGGCTGCAAGATCAGTGAGCGGGCTCCTGCCCGCTGGAGACTGTCCATGGGACCTCAAGAACACCAAGTGCTACAACTTCAGTGCCTCAGGGTCTGACCAGGGTGGGTGTGAGGGGCTGTCATGCGTGGACATGTGTCGCACTCTGGGTGCCATGTAGCAGGGCACTGTTGCCTGGGTGATTTGGGGAAAGGTAGCATTCCCTTCTCACATTTTCAGTGTGTTCTCACATCAGTCATTTGGAGTTCCTTGTCTTTGGGATGGAGTGGAAAAGGGTTTGGACAAGAGGGCATTTCCATATATGTTTTCTCTTGACATAACACACCACCTACACTGTTATGGATTATTATTTAATACTTTAAACATATGATTAATTCTTTTACCTAATATTTTTTTCAATTTTCAATTGAGATTCATTTTCATTTGGTACACCTCTGGTTGCGTTTTAAAGTAGCCGACACTAAGTTCTGACTTCTTTTTTTTCTTTTTTATAAACCACTTTGTTGAGGTGAGATTGGCATACAAAAAGTGTATATACATATTTAGTGTATACCACTGGATGAGTTTGGTAATAATTATACACCCATGAAACCAATGCCACCATCAATGCCATAAACATATGCATCACCTTCAAAAGTTTCCTCCCACCATTTTTATTTACTTTTTTTGTGGTAAGAACATTTTACACAAGATCCACCCACTCAGCAAAATTTTAAGTATTCAACATAGTATTGTTAACTATAGACGCTGTGGTGTATAGTAGGTGTCTAAGACTCATTCATTTTATGTAACTGAAACTTTTATTCAGTTTAAAAAGGAAACATATTACAGTTTTAGGTAAATAGCCATTATCTCTTGCCGTAAAGAGGAGGTAATAATAAAAAACATAAATACAGTGAAAACAAAGAGACGCTAGTAATTTCTAGTTATATATAACTCAAGCCACGTTGGCCATAAGCTATCCACTGCTCCCGGAAAATGTCACTCCTGTTGAAGACTGGCACTCACCTGAGATGTACATCCTGCCATGAAGGCTGGAAGAGACTTGAAGAGGAAATGATTGCTCATGCCTTTTGGTGTTGAGTCCAGCCTAGCATTTTGGAAAGGTAGTGAAAAGAATGCCCCTCCAAATAGGAAGATCCCTGCTGGTCAGTCTAGAGACAAGTCTCCTGTTAACACCTGGCTTTCAAAAGCCTGCAGTTTATAGAACTTGTTCTTTCAAACCTAGGAGTATGCCACTAGGTGATATATGTGTGGGCCTTGAGTGCTGACTTGACTTTGTACCTCATCCCATCAGTTTTTTGCTTTTTCTACAGAAAGGTAATAAAATGGACCTAAAATCTACTCATTAACCTGATGGCACACTTTAGAGCAGTATTTCTCAAGCTTGGGCAAATACTCGAATGACTGAGAAAGGTCTTAAACATTACTGAAGCTCTAACACACCTTAGACCAATTACGTTAGAATCCCTAGGGGATGAGGCCCCGACACCGGTGTATTTAAAAAGCTCCCCAAGCATGGACCTTGAGGGCATTATGCTTAGTGAAATAAGTCAGACAGAGAAAGACAAATATTGTGTCATCTCACATATATGCGGAATCTAAAAATGGAAAACGCAGAGGAACAGAGCAGAATGCTGGTTGCCAGGGGCTGGTGGAAATGGGGAGATATTGGTCAAAGGGTACAGTTATAAGTGAAAAGTCTGGGTATAGGGGACTTCCCTGGCGGTCCAGCGGTTAAGACACCATGCTTCCACTGCAGGGGGCACGGGTTTAATCCCTGGTCAGGGGAACTAAGATCCTGCGGTGTGGCCAAAAAATAGAAAAAAAAAAGAAGTTTGGGTATCTAACATATAGCACAGTGATTATAGCTTATAATACTGTACTGTGTATTTGAATGTTGCTAAGAAAGCAGATCTTAAAGGTTCTTACCGCAGAGAAAGAAATGGTAATTATGGCACAAGGTAGAGGCGATAGCTAATACAATGGTGGTCATCAATTTGCAATTTATTTTATTTTATTAATTTTTATTTATTTATTTTTTGGCCGTGCCACACTGCATGACATTCAGGATCTTAGTTCCCCGACCAGGGATTGAACCTGTGCCCCCTGCAGTGGAAGTGCAGCGTCCTAACCACTGGAATTCCAGGGAAGTCTCTAATTTGCAATTTATAAACATATCCAATCAAGATGTTGTACACCTTAAACTTACACAATGTTATGTGTCATTTATATTTCAGTAAAGCTGAAAAAATTAAAAAACAAAATGAAATTAAACAGAAAGCTCCCCAAGTGATTCTAACATGTAGCCAAGATTGAGAGCCTTGGTTCTCCAAGTGTGCGTCCTGGACCATGTCAGCATCCCCTGGGAAGTTGACAGACATGTAAATCCTCAGGCCCCATCTCAGACCTACTGAGTCAGAAACTCCGCATTTCAGAAGATTTCCAGATGATTCTGATTCCTACTAAAGGTTGAGAACCACCGTGTTAGGGCATAGACTTCATTTCCTTTTAAAACTGGAGAGCTTGGATTCCTATCAGGTACCTCTTCCCCTGTCCCATGCTCTTTACCAAGTCCATTACTTAGCAGTCACCCCTTATAACTCTGGGTCTCCTTTAAGGGAATGTCGATCTCACAGCATTGCAAACAGTGGCCATGGCTGTCTGGCTTCCCTCACTCCGCCGGGTCCTATTTTATCGGGCAGCCCTCAAGCTATTATCGCTAACATGTTCCTGAAACTGCCTAAAAGTGGGATGATAGACTTATATACCATAAGGGATTTTTAAAAGAGAGCTAGAATCCTTTAAAGCCCTAATGCAACTTCCCTTCCCGATTCAATGTTCAATAATATATTTCCAGCACTTTGTATAGGATCCAGAATTATTTCTCCTATCCTTCACAACTGAATACACAACTGACTCCCTCAAGGGCACTGATGGGCCATTCAAGGCGGAAGATTCTCCCGGGGGTCATGTTCTCAGTTACAAAAAGCTCATCTAAAGTGACGGTGCCCATCACTAGCATCTAGTTTTATTTTTTCATTCCCACTCTTGTTTATTATTACTGGGGGTGAAAGATGATAAAGTACTCACGAGATAGCACAAGATCTGCTGCAGTAACGTATCTGTGGGCTCAAGCCTGCATTCCTCCTTTGAGAGCTTGGGATAGTCTGTTCCCATCCAACAGTCTGTTTTCTGGGAACTGAAAGGGGTTTGAGGTCCCCAGGGCGCAGTGTCCTGAGAAAGGTGAGTAGAACGCACTGATGAGCCTTCCTTCAGCCTTCATACTTGTGCAGGTGCTAGAGGTTCATTTATATCTTTATAAAGATAAAGATGAAGCTGTTATTATTCCTCCATGGAATCCTGGCCTCAAAACATCTAGACCTTGCGTGCTTTCTCTTTTGATATATTTAGCAGAAGAAGGAGAAATGGAGGACACCACATCTCCGTGGGAAGCAGTCAACAACAGAAGACTCCGGAAATTCTTGGGAAGGGGAGTCGTCTGATGGGAGGGAAGTTCAGACTTGTTTGGGATACGCTATTCCGTGTGACTTGAAGCAAGAAGAAGCTGGGGGCAGAGATGAGTTCATTCATTCAGTAAATATTTACTGAGTGCCTACCACTGCTCGGGTCACAACCTAAATAAGACACATGTCCTGCCTCAAGTAATTCCTGGGGGAGGTGAAGATGCAACGCAGTGTGACAAGGGGGCCATGAGGAGGAGCTGTGGGAAAGCAGGACAGCGGGGACCAGCCTGATTTGGGGTGGGGGAAGGGAAGGGTCAAACCCATCCATCCGGTAGGATGCAGCCAGGTGATTGGCTGGAGGGTGGTCAGGAGGCAGAGGGAGAGAATCATGGCAAAGATCCAGATGGGTAGGAATCCGGCCAGTTGGGAACTGCAGGCTGATCAGTGGGGACGTGCCTGGAGTGTGTGGGAGAGGGGCGAGAGAGTTCCAGAGGGACCAGCAGACGATGGTACTGCAGGCAAGTTCACCGCAGTCCAGCTACTTCTGAGTCGCAGAGCCACAGATTCGTCCAGACGGCTGCCTACCTGACACCTGTTTGGACGTCTCCCTGAGCATCTCAGATAAAAACATGCCCCCAGCTAAACTCTAGGTTCTCTTTCCTAGTTCTCTTTCCTAAATCTCCTCCCCTCATCTCGCCTGCTCAAAAGCAAAAATAGTGCATCCCTGGGGCCGAGAGCTACTCCCTCCTTTGTGGCCAGCTCACAGGATAGACCACGTTCCTGGCTCTGCTCTTGCCCATGGCCTTGTGGGTTGGCCTACTTTGAAGCTCTCCTACAGATTAGGAAATCCTTTCAAACTCCTCATGGGCCATTAACATCTTTCCTTCTTTCAGGGTGTTCTTTGAACGGACTGCCCTGTTTTAGAGGCAAGAAACATAAATACATCCCTGAAAAAATAAATTTTGACTTGAAGAGTTTGTAAAATCCAATTCTTTATCATCTTGATCATCTCCAGTCCCTAAGTTGGTGAAATAACATTTCAAAACTGTCAGAAAGAAAAAAAAAGTGGTCTGGATACACAGTGATTGATTTGAAGGGCCTGACAGCTCTAGTACTTAGCTTGGAATTTATGAATCAAAAGCTTTAAAACTTAACCCAAGAAAGTTTTTTTAAGTACTACTATTTCCACCTAATTAAGGACTGTCATACAAATATGATTTATTTACAGTTATCATTCATGTATAGTGTAGAATTATCCAAGTTTTTAAAAAAATTTCTAATGACTTTTGTGCATTAAGTCAATCAAGAGGCTTTATTAAAATATTATCTTTCCCCTCCTGGATAAAGAAATTAATGCCTACTTATTACATGAAATTTAGAAATGATAGAAAAGTATAATGAGAACATAAAAATCACTTGATTCCTACCACCTGGAGTTAAGCGTGGTGAAAACCTAAAGGATCATATATTCAACTTTTTCTGTGCATAGTTGTATATAAATTTATGTGTGTATAACATAAAGATGATAAAAATATATAATTTTGTATCCTGCTTTATTTATTTAACAGAAAATTTTTACTCATTACACATGCTCCTAACAATATGCATTATTAGAAAACATAATTTTTAGTGACCTCAAGATAGTCCATCTTGTGGATTTATCATAATTTGCCTTTTTCCTGTTATTGGAATTTGTGCCTGTTTCTAATTTTTTACTATTATAAATAACGCTTCAATGAAAATTTTGTACATAAATACTTATCCATTTTGGATTATTTCCTTAGTCTAGATATAAACAGGATTAGTAAGTGAATACAGAATCAAAGGTTATGACCTTTATAAAGACTTCAAAGAATTGCTTTCTCTCTTTTTTAGCCATAGTTATATGGGAAAAATAGTTCTTCTGCAGTATCAGGTGGAAAAGAGTAGGATGTGAAATTGTATCTTCATCATTACCTCAGTTATTTAAAACACATTAAAATATGTGTCATACAAGAAGAATATATTGGAGTGATTGCCTCTGAGTAGTGAATTATTTCATTTACTTCTTTAGACTTTTAAACTTTTTTGTGGACAGTCTTTCTGCCCCCCGCCCCCCATGACATATTTTTATGGGCCACCAATAGTACCCTGTGTTCACCTCTATCCGTGCACTGCTTTCTCTTATTTTAAGTTCTTGATTTACTTTTTTTCTTTCTTTTTTCAAGATGGTTATTTTTGTAAATGAAAGGTATGCACGCCAATGAATTCTTCAAGTCTTCTAACCTAAATGATGCCCCCCTGAGTCACCTGCCTCTTTCCACGCCTCAGAAGGCATTCCGTCTCAACTCGTTTTGTGGATTTTTTTACATCATATTCTCCTTCAAAGTCTTCTGATGACAGATTACTCCACGATCGAAGTTTATTAGTAGATGCACAATTAGTGCTGAAGCCTTAAGGTTTTCTTCACATTATTCATGTCAAAATAAAGGTTCAAGTTAAGTTAAAATGAGTTTTCCTCAAGCTGGGTGCACGGACAGGATTAGATCAATCCATGATTCAGAACCATTTAATTTTAAAGAGAAAAGTACTAAATTATAAGTACAATTACAATTACTTAAGTTATATGTAATTACTAAAGAGTTTTAAAGCATACTGCCTTTTAAAAGGTTTTAATTAATAAGTTTATTCAGAATATATTTATTGATGACCAACGATATTCTGACAGTGGGGGATTGAGATGTGGTCCTTGACCTCATGCAGGTGACACTCTGTTGAGAGGTAAAATGATTCTTGTACCCATTCTGGTGTGTGGTGTGGGTTTTCCAGCACCACCAAGTAGATGGCATCATGTCCACAGGTGAGGGCTCAGTCCTATTAGGCTGTCCTACCTCTCACTCCAGATGCCAATCACAAGTCCAGGTTGTCCCCTGGGCTTCTGACCAACTGGCTAGAAATGGGAGGTTCCCATGAACCCCCTCCTTGGATTCACTTAAATGGCTGGAGGAGCTCACAGGACTCAGAGAAGGATTTTACTTCCTAATTTTCCTGTTTATTATAAAAGGATATTGTTTCCCATAGGAACTGCCGGATGGAAGAGAGGCACAGGGCAAGACATCGGGAAAGGATGCATGTGTGGGATTAGTGCCCTTATAAAGGAGACGGCACAGAGCTGCTCAGCTCTTCCACTAGGTGAGGACACAGCAAGAGGTCCATGACTTGGAAGAGGGCCCTCTCCTGATCACTCTGGCACCCTGATCTCAAACTTCCAGCTCCAGAACTTTGAGAAGTAAATTTCTGTTGTTTAAAAGCTACCCAGGCTGTGGTATTTTGTTATAGCTGCCCAAACGGACCCAGACAGCTTGTCAGTTGCATCACCGGAGACACTTACCTGGTCCCTGGAAGCACTGAGTTTCTAAGCCCTAGTGTGGAGGTGTGTGCTTAAATATTCTTTTTTAAAAAATTAGTGGTAAAAAGTACATAAAATTTACCATTTTAATCATTTTAAAGTGTATGTTCAGGGGTATTAAATTCATTCACATTGTTGTGCAACCATCACCACCATCCATCTCCAGAACTTTTTTCATCTTCCTAAACTGAAACTCTGTCCCCATTAAACACTAATTCCCCATCCCCTTCTCCCCTGGCCCTTGGCAAACCTCCATCCTACTTTCTGTCTCTATGGTTTGGACTCCTCTAGGGACCTTGTAAAGTGGAATCATACAGTATGTGTCCTTTTGTGACTAGCTTACCTCGCTTAACACCCATCCTCCAAGTTTATCCATGTTGAAGCAAGTTAAAATCTTCTTCTTTCATTGGCAGAATAGTATTCCATTGTGTGTATGGACCACATTTTGTTGATTCATTCATCTGTCGGTGGACACTAGGATAGCTTCCACATTTTGGCCACTATGAACACGGGAGTGAAATATCTGAGTCCCTGCTTTCAATTCTTTGGGGTATCTACCCTTAAATATTCTCCTGTGTAAGTTCACATAGGGAAATCCCCCCCCCCCGGGTTTGTATGCATGTTTGGCTCCCAGCTTGTAGGTACAGGCTAACACAAGGATCTTTTCTCCTAATGAATCTCAAGGGTGCACCCTGTTACAAGCTACAGGGCAGTAACGGGAACAGAATTTCATGGTTGATCTCCACCGCCTCCCCACTAAATGGTTGTAAAAATGGGGGAGTGTGTGAGTGAGAGATTATTGTTACCTTAATTATTTTTGAGTCTTGAGAAATTAATCAGTGTCCCAGTGATTGTTTACATTTGGCCATATAAGAACGGATCCCAGCTCAGCCGGCTTGTCCAGCTGTTCACAGATGTTGAAATCTAGGAGGCTCATGAAAAGTGGTGCTGAAGGTATTTTCCTAATGACGTGTAACTAGTCAAAAATGACCTATGTGATTTCTACCCCAAATTTAGTTTAATCCATGACCTTTCTTTGCTCAGAAAGGAGAGAGATCAAAAATGTACTGGACTACTGTAGTCCTTTGAAAATGGTGGCTTTCTTCCTGGTTGAAATGGTTATTTCCGTCACCAGGAAAAATATGGCTACAATACTATGGCCTGGATTTTGGGGGGAACTGCGTTATTTAGTAATACAAATAACTTATACATAGCATCAAATCATTCTATGAAAATGAGAGGCAATTTTGTCCTTTAATTTCTTTGTATTGATTCTTTTTGCCACAGGCTTGTTTATATTAATAATTTCACACTCTTTGGGAGAAAAGGATTTTCCAGACACTGTTAATCCCAAACCAGGCACAGTGAGAATTTATTTGCTCATCCATCTATTCAACAAATATTTACTGAAAGCCTACTATGAGCCAAGTGTCTCCACTGGGCTCACTTCAGAGCAGAGCCTGAGGCAAGGATGCGGTGCAGGTGGTTTATCTGTGAGGTCACCCCCAGAAGTGGGAGTGGGGGAGGGGCATGCAGTGAAAGGCGGGGCTCAGTCATGCTGTGGGCACCCGAGAAAGAAATGTCCATGTACAGGCCAGGAGGGTGGGGCTTTTATCCCCACCCCTCATTGGTTGAGAGTTACCCCTGGGGGCATTAATTTGTTTGCATACCTCCAGCAAACTCCTAAATAAAAAGAAGCAGTTTCTTGAGATGGGGAGCTGTCAGCTTGCAGGAACCTGGGCCCTGGTGATGTGGGGTCACCCACTGGCAGTGTCTGCTGTGCCACCTCGTCTTCCTGCTAGGAATACAGCAATGCACAAAACACAAAACTCTCTGCTCTCATTTTTGGGGGCGGGGAGGACAGACACTAGACAAACACAAATTCTGGTTATAATTGTAATAAATGCCTATAAGAGTTTAGGATAAGTGCTTCATGGGGTGACTGACCCCATCTGGGGATGAAGATTATTTCAAATTCCAAATAAATGGAGTCTGAGTATACAATTTCTTGAGTATTTATTTATATACTATAAGAAAAGTTTGAAATTTGGTGTTGTAATTCTTATCAATTTTTGTCATCATCCTGAGAGTTATGCAGGATACCAGGTGAGAAACTCATGCTGGAACTTTTGGTGGTTCTGGCAGCCTGATTGTGGCTAGATTGCTCTGATTGGACTGGCTGAGCAGTTATGATGGAATGGTTTACACGTGGATACGTTTAAAAACATTATTTATTTTCTAATTATAGGAATGATATAAGTTTACTAGAGACAATAAAGAAACATATATAGTATATATGCACAGTGATTATTATATATAGTCTATATATTTATTTATATAGTATATATATTTATTATATAGTATATATATTTATTATAAGTAAGCATAGTGATTTTATATATTTTATTTATCATAAATAATAGCAATTAAATATGTTATATATATTATAAATAATAACACTCTCAAGAAAAATGCCTTGTTTAAGGGTAATTTCCCTCCAATCCTTTTTATTCACATGTATTTGCTAAGTCCTTGAGTCATCAATTTAATATTTAGTTTCCCTTATCCTTGGATATTCCTGAAAATGCATTGCATGCAGTGAGTTGTAAAACTACAGAAGTGCAGGATTGAATCACATACTAACTGAGTGAATGAGTCTCGCCAACCAACCCATGAGTAGGCCCATTTTACTAGAAATGTTCTGTTCTCTGTAAAGTTGGGGAAACACAAAATTTCCAGACCTCCCGTGCCTGTGAACATCATAGATGTGTCATCTGTGAATGTCAAGATCACATGTGTGTGTATTTCTCATATATTTAGTTGAAATTATACCAACTGTGCAGTAACATCCTATTTTTATTTAACACTATTTTTGGAGCATTATTACAATTTTTTCAGCATGATAATTCTGATGGCCAAATGATATTCTATAGCATGAATATATCATAATTTGCTTTTATGTCCAATTTTACTATTGGAATGTAATTTGCTTCTAGGTCTGTGTTACTTTAATCAATACTGCAGTGAATATCTGGAGGATTAACCTGTGTCTGAATTTTTGAAAATTTCTTGGTATAGATTTCTAAACTTGCAATTTCTCTGTCAAAGAGAATGAATATTTTTAAGGTTTCTAATAAATGTTGTCAAATTGCCTTCCAGAAAAATTGAAATATGGGTGTAAGTTTTTTAAAAAATTACTCAACTCTTCAATTACATTGATGAATCTGTTCTGTCAAAATAATCAATCTGGTTGTGTATTCAGAGCTTTTAGATGCCTTTACTTTCATTGTAAAAGGAATTTTACAATGAAAGTAAAATCTTCTATTTTTCCTTTTTGGAGATTAAGTCCCAATTTTTTTGGATCACTGATGTGTAAGCCTTGTTTGTGAGTCTATATGGGAAAGTGTGTACATATGTGCACATATGCACGTGGCCAATGGAATTCTGGACTTTTCCTCCACTTTTTGCCCTCTACTGTGATTATATTTTTCTTTGATGGTTTTTTAAAACCACGACTTTAGAGGTGGTTTCAGGATGACCTATTTATTTCCTCACTGAGATAATTTTTAAAGACCTAACATACCACCCAAAGCATGGAAGCCTTCAGGAGAAATTTGCTTTTGCTTTCTAGAAGAGGTTTACAGAGTGTTTTTAAAACCCCAGAGAAGACGAAGGTGTGTTTCCCCAAACACGACTCTCTTTCATGAAATAAAAATGGCCTGTTGACAACATGATCTTGGAAACTCCGTTTCTTTGGTAGCAATTTTTCTCACTCTCAGATCAGGAGGGGAGGACGGAGGCCTTGAACCCTTCTGCTCTTTCCCATTTATTTACCCAATTCTATCAGCTTGACCGTTGGAACCAATGAGTCGATTAGGTCAAATGGTTGACCAATGCAAGTTAAACAAGTTACTTGCTTTAAAAAAAAATAAAAAAAGCAACTTCTTTTCTTGTTAACCACTCAATTGACCACATGAAATGTCCTGTCCTTCTGCGTTTGTGTGGTGTTGACAGCCAGTTGAGGCGATCAGGACAGAGCGGAGATGAGGACAAAAGAGCCTGATAACACTTGAAGTTTGGGCTGACGGAGGGGTCAGGGGCCAGAAAAGCAAACTGAGATCAAGGATACACAGAGAGCTGGGGGCAAGGCCCATGCAAACACGCGGTCACCGGGAGAGTGGCTGGGCTGCAGAGCCCGGTGGGCCGGCTGGGTACACAGTCACCCCATGGGGAAGGCTGCTGGCTGAGGCCACTGTCTGCCCATCCCAGCTGAACTTTGTCCCCCTCCACCCTGGTGAGAAGCAGCCCTCCCTGAGTTCTGCCTGGGGACCCTGTAGGTGCAGAAAACTGAAAGCAGCTGGCAGGGAGGAATGCGGGGCAGAGGCAGGGCGCTGAGGTTGATTTGGGAAAGAATGAGCTTTACTGCTTCTTGTCCAGGCCACGCCATATTTTAGGACCAGTATGATTCTTCCTGAGAAAAGATGCCGGGTGCCGGGAGCTGGGGTCTCAGTGTGTGAGAGATGCTCATCCATGTTCAGCCAAATCGAAGGGGAACCAGGGAAAGAAAAATATAAGTTAACTGAAGACTCAACTTTTGACATGTGCTTCTTTTTTTAAAATTTCTTTTATTGAAGTATAGTTGATTTACAATGTTGTGTTAATTTCTGCTGCATGGAAAAGTGATTCAGTAATACATACATTCTTTTCCATCATGGTTTATCACAGGATATTGAATACAGTTCCCTGTGGTACACAGTAGGACCTTGTTGTTTATCCATCCTATATATAATAGTTTGCATCTCCTAACCCCGAACTCCTAGTCCAGCCCTCCCACACCCCTCTCCCCCTTGGTAACCACAGGTCTGTTCTCTATGACGTGCACTTTAAATCGCGCCCTAGCTTGGGTTTCTCAGAAGCAGTTCCCCAGGCGAAAGTTTTGTGCAAGTAATTTATTTGGGAGGTGATCCTAGGAAACACCAGATGGGAGGAGGGCACTTGAGATGTGGAAGGAAAACAATAGTCAGGATGCACTATTGAGCAGATTCCCACGGTGGGCACCAGTGCTCAGTGTCTCTGGGGACCCCCAGGAGACAGTACAGAGCACACTCCAGAGTTGCCCCACCCAAGAGGAAGGAGAACAGAGCTATTTACCTGGCAAGTCTTGCCAGCCAGGGGTTGAGGGTTTCCTGGGAGCGGATACCTCCCTGGCTCACCCTCACTCTGGTGAAGGGGGCTCCCAATGGCCAGGCAGAGGTCAAAGGTAGGGAGTCAGGGTGTAGGCAGTGGGAGATATTCCAGGCAGCTCTCATGGCCACGGTGGGTACCAAGGGACACAGGAGGCGCTCCCAGGGTGGGTGGTACAAAACCCAAGTGTGTGTGCTCAGCCATGGAGCAAACTCAGCGTTCCACTCACAGGGGCAGGCAAGAGTCAGCCTGGAAAGTCCTCATCTCTATAACTCCCCTAACGATCGTGCCATCAATTTCATTGATCAAAAGAGGCAGGAATGCCCTTCCTCTGGCAGCCCCATTTCCAGCCCTTCTGTCTGGGTGGTTTTTTTTGTAAAACTCAGGAATGCATCTCAAGTAATGAGGGATTTTTTTTTTTTTTGGTATTCATCACCCCTTTGTGCAACTCCAGGATTATAATGCAATGCAATACGAATTCCAACAACAACTAAGGCAGCAAAAATCTGGATAAAGCAATCCAGGAGAGGACTCAGTGGACCATCATGGAACCACACGTTATCTGTCTGCCGAGTTTGTAATTTGAGGGCTAGCAACCTTCGGACGATGTTGATTCGTGTTTTACAGGATCATCTATTATCTTAACTTGTAACGTTTCTTTTAAACACACCCCGGGACACGTTCTTTCAGACGCTCAGTTATGTGCAGTATTGTTTGATAACACTTTTGGCAAATGGTTGTTATGAGCCTAGGATCTGTGTGTTTGATGGGCACCAGGACGCAGCAGACTTCTAACAGGTGCCTGGGGAAGGGATCCTGGGTGTGAGAGCAGCTCCACAGGTTTCCCCCCAGATGTACTGTATCCATTAGTGTAGAGACCTAGACACCCTGACTTCTTACTCAATTCCCAACAAGGAGTAGACAAGGCAGTGCCGATCGACAAATGTTTAATGAGCATTTACTGTGTGCTAAACCCATGATTCTTTGGGGTTCAGAACCACACTTGAAAATTATCGAAGCCCACAAAGTGCTTTTATTTATGTGGGTTATATGTATGGATATTTATCATATTAGAAGTTAAAACAGAAACATATTAAACATGTATTATTAACTCATTCAAATAATAGCCACAATGCAAGCATTACATGTTAACATAAATAACACATTTTTTGTGGACAATAACTACAGTTTCCAAAACAAAAAATATATAGTGAGAAGAGTGGTATTACTTTACATTTTTGCAATTCACGTTTATGTCTGGCTTGTTAAAGAGGACGGCTACATTTCGTATCTGCTTCTGCATTCAGTTTGTTGCAATATGTTGTTTTGGTTGAAGTGTATAAAGAAAATCTGACCTCATACACGTATATGGTTGAAAAGGGAGGAGCATTTTAATAGCCTTTCAGATAATTGTGGATAGTTTTCTTTGATGCAATACTCAAACCTGACAAATTGTAGTTTATTTTTTCTTCTCTTTTTTCTCCCTCCCTCCCTCCCTCCCTCCCTTCCTCCCTTCCTCCCTCCCTCCCTCCCTCCTTTTCTTCCTTCCTTCCTTCCTTCCCTGTTAAGGTTTTAACCATTTTTAAGTGTACAGTTCAGAGGCATTAAGTACATTCACATGGTTGTGCAACCATCAACCATCCCTCTATGTAACTCTTTTCATCTTGGAAAACTGAAATTTTGGCCCCATTAAATAATAACTCCCCATTTCGCCCCCCACCCTTTCCGCCACCAGCCCGTAGAAACCACCATTCTATTTTCTATCTCTATGAATTTGGCCGCTCCAGGTAACTCACATAAGTGGGCTCATACAGTCTGTGTCCTTCTCTGTCTGGCTTACACTGAGCACTGTGTCCTCAAGGTTCATCCATGTTGGAGCAGGTGTCAGAATCTCCTTCAAGGCTGAATAATATTCCATTGTATGTTTAGACCACATTTTCTTTATGTATTCATCTGTTAATGGACACTTGGGTTGCTTCCACCTTTTGACTATTGTGGATCATGCTGCTGTGAACATGGGTGCACAGATATATCTTCGAGTCTCTGCTTTTGATTCTCTTGGGTATATACCCAGAAGTAGAATTGCTGGATTGTACAGTGATTCTATTTTTAATATCCTGAGGAACTGCCATACTGTTTAGTAGTTTCTTATGGTTAGTTACAATGTGGAATCTGAAATCATATCAATGAACTTTTTGTGACCTGTTGCATTAAAATTTATTAGCCTGGCTTGCACTTTGAATGGATCTTTAACCAATGCACGATTCTTAAAATAGTGTGCATGGGTCATTCAGAAGATATTGGTTCAGTGAGTTATGCAGATCTTCCAAAAAATAATTCATTTTTAATACAGTATAAAACAGTCGCATTAACTAATATCACAGCTGACATCATCAGAAAAATCTTTAAAATATTGCAACACTGTCAAGTTCACTGTTACAGATACACATCTTCTAACATTCTAATTTTCAATTGAAACCTTTGCTTTATCATCGGGAACTGACACTGTCAATTGTTTTCCTTGAAGTGACAGACTCACTTTGTTCATTTTAAAGAACATGTCTGCTAAATACCCAAGTCTGAACCACTATAGCTTATCATTTCTCAAGTAATAACGAATTCCACAGAGGTGCGGGGGGAGGGGAGAGAATTAGTTCAGTGTGCAACTCAAGCAACTGCCCAGGTACTTTCCTTGGAGATGGCTGTTGTCCTTTAGGACCCAGCAGAAGTGTTTTTCTGTACTTGCCATTTTGTTACACAGAATATGAAAAACCCAGGCTTTCAAGGATCAGTCAGGACTTAATAAAATTAATCACTGTTACTGTTTTATCACAGACACTTTTCTTTTTTCTTTTTTACAAATTTTGATTTTTAATTTATTTATTTTGGGCTGTGCTGGGTCTTCGTTGTTGCATGCAGGCTTTCTCAAGTTGCAGCGAGCGGGGGCTACTCTTCATTGCGGTGCATGGGCGTCTCATTTCGGTGGCTTCTTTTGTTGCAGAGCACGGGCTCTAGGTGTGCGGGCTTCAGTACTTGTGGAACGTGGGCTCAGTAGTTGTGGCTCGTGGGCTCCAGAGCTCAGGCTCAGTAGTTGTGGCACACGGGCTTAGTCGCTCCGCGGCATGTGGGATCTTCCCGGACCAGGGCTCAAACCCGTGTCCCCTGCATTGGCAGGTGGATTCTTAACCACTGCGCCGCCAGGGAAGCCCTTATCAAGGACACTCTTAAGCAACACTGCCTTGTTTCACTGTGTTGGCAGTGAACAATACAATGTTTACTAAGTCAAATTTGACCACTGCCCCGGGGCTCCAGCAGGTTTACCCCCCCTTGCTTTTGCACCATCAGTGCAATGGTCATCACAGTGAAAAAGGCAAATAACAGCTTAGTGTCTGGGGATTTGGAGAATAGTTTGGATTTCACAGACTTCCTGAAAGTTGTCTCTGGGATATCCGGGTGTGCGAGCAGTCCATTGAGAACGACTGTGTTAAATAAAACACTGCTTGGCCGAAAATTTAAATGCATACTAAACACATATATGTAGTATGCACCTCCTTTATTTGTTTAAAAAATTATTTTTGCTCTTCAAAAGTATCAGGCCTATAGTAGAAAATTAACTAAAGCAACTATATGACAATTAAAATCACCAGTAACCTCCTCATCCACAAAACAACTCATTAATAGTTTGCTATTTGTGCTTTCCAATAAATACCTATATCTCTCTCTATGTAATTATCTACTTATATACCTTTTTAAAAATGGAATTATATTAAACAAGCTATTATATAATCTGCCTCATTTGTGTAACAATATGGCATAAATATTTTTCTATACCGTTAAACATTCTTATATAAATATAAATACAAATGCAAAACGGGTGGTTGGTATCACATCCTATGGCTACATCAAAATTTATTTTAACCAAACCCAACTGTTGCAAATGTACCTGGTTTCCTATGGCTTTGCTATTATAAAAATTCTCCAGCCACCATTCTTGTGCCTGAAGTGTTAGATATATTACATATTTATATTTTCTTCCTGACTACTAATTCTTAGAGGTGGAGTTGGTAGATATGGAATCTTCATGTTTTAAAAATAATAATGGATTTTGTCTAATTGTCTTCCAGAAGCTTGTCTCCACCGGGTCTGGTTGCCCGATGCTGTTCTATCACCTCTGACCTGCAGTGTAGTCTCCTTGGCCCTGTGTTGAAGTGTTTATCTCTTCTCTGTTCAGTTGTGTAACACTCATCCAGCCCCTTAATACACACACACGCACATGCACACACACACACACATGCACATGCACACGCCACGTGCCAGGGCCCCAGTCTTCCACTCACCGTGAAACCTGGGATCTGGCTGAGGAATAAGGTACTGGGTCAGGAGAACTGAGCTCAACCTCCTGGAAGAAAGTTAAACCCACACCAACCTCCTCTACCATTTTCAGGCTTGAACCTTGGAATGCATTCGATGTTAGCAGAGACAGAATGGAGTTCCAGTGTTTTCACATAACACAGAATGGACCATTTTAACCTTTTTTTTTTTTTTTTTTTTGCGGTACGCGGGCCTCTCACTGTTGTGGCCTCTCCCGTTGCGGAGCACAGGCTCCGGACGCGCAGGCTCAGCGGCCATGGCTCACGGGCCCAGCCGCTCCGCGGCGTGTGGGATCTTCCCGGACTGGGGCACGAACCCGTGTCCCCTGCATCAGCAGGCGGACTCCCAACCACTGCGCCACCAGGGAAGCCGTCTCCGTGAATTGGACTCTTCCGGGTCCCTCATATAAGTGGAATCATCTGTATTTGTCTTTTTGTCACTGAGTTCTTTCACTCACCTTAACTGACCCACCGATTTTGACAACCTGCTTTTATGAGCCCCTATCTGACAGCACCAGGATGGTTTGATTTGAGTGTGTTTGCAAGAGGATAACATCAGGATTTCCACGTCCCTGAGCAAATTTGATCAGGAGAGGGGAAATATAAACGGAGTTCTTGCCCTTGAGAGGGATCATTTGTCTAAATGCATTTTCAGAAGAAACAGCCCAGCATTACTATCGACGAGGCTTTGTTGAATGTCTATTGATTTAAACAACAAAACCAGTATTTCAGGCATGTATTCTCTTGACATTTCTGTGGTGAGAAGCCCACCATCCTGGGCCAGGAAGGTTTCAGAATTAATGGGACTTCATTGTCTTTATGCCTCCTCTAAACCGGAAGGACTCCTCATTCTGAAGACTAGTCTGGACCTACTGTTCTTCTTCTGATGGAACAAGATGGAATGTTACAGAGTTGCGTTTATCTTTGTGGAAGTTCAGGTGTAGTACAAGCATTCACATCCCAAAGCCCCGTGTCAATGGCGTTCCAATTCTTTATTCAAGTTAATTTAAGCTATCAACAAAGTCCTCAGCAACATGGATGGACCTAGAGGTTGTCATACAGAATGAAGTCAGTCAGACAGAGAAGGACAAATATCGTATATTGCATATGTGTGGAATCTAAAAAAATGGTACAAATGCAAACTTATCTACAAAACAGAAATAGAGTCACAGATGTAGAAAACAATCTTATGGTTTCCTGGGGGGGGGGAGGCATAAACTGGGAGATTGGGATTGACATATACACACTACTATACATAAAATAAATAGCTAATAAGGACCTACTGTATAGCACAAGGACCTTTACTCAATACTATGTAATGACCTATATGGGGAAATAATCTAAAAAAGAGTGGATAGATGTGTATGTATAACTGATTCACTTTGCTGTACACCTGAAACTAGCACAACATTGTACATCAACTATGCTGCAATAAAAATTAAAACAAAACAAAACAAAGTCTAAAGAATGCAAACACAGGGCTGCAGAGTATACTGTGTGGAGGTTGAAGGCTGTCTGTTTCAAAGAGGGCTTACTCTAATAGTAGATTCTGATTTCTTCCGAGGGCTTGCTTTGTGGAAGGCACCCGGTTATTGAGTGTATTAGCTAATTTCATTTTATAAAAATGCTATCTTGCAAATAAAGAAACAGAGGATAGAGGGGTTAAAAACTTCCTAAAATTGCAGTTAGTTGTAGAGCAGGATTGGTATTCAGGCAATCAAGTTCCAGACTCTAGGGGTTTAATAAGCTCATCCTATGATCCCTGACCTTAGTATTTATTAGACTGCTGAGTATTTATTAGAATGATCTATTGAAGAAAAAACTTTTTAAGAGTGACATAACCATTGTATTTACAAATGTTCATAAAATACAAAGAGCTGGAAGTGTTATTCTTTGTGATTATGTAAACATACAATGAAAGTTCTTCTTAATAAATGGTTTTTGAAAATGTTTTGGCAGAGGCCCTGCCAGCAAAAACATTTGAAAACTCTGTTTAGTTTACAAATGATTTTGGAAAACGATGATAAGAATAATCTAATTTGATTAGAAATGAGAAAAGATAAAAAGTTATTTAAATCTAATTGATGAAAAACAAGACTTTAAATATTACTTTAATTATCTAGGGTACACCAACACAATATCAGTCAAAGACAAAATAAGGGACTGTTTTCAATATAGTATATGAAAATGACTTACTTTGTAAAAAATAGAATCAGGAATCACTCAGTTCTGAGAACAATGTTATTAAACAAAGTAAGCATATAAGAGAGGCAAGGTGTATTGCACCCAAATGACCACAAACCCAGCAAGTATAAGTAAAAATTTTAATGGCCTTTCTTCCTTGTTAATAATGATATATGAAGCTGTGCACTACTTTTTCAACCAAACACTCAAACCCAGTGGAAAAAGCCTATGCATTTCATCCAGGATTCTGACAGCAGATTAGGCAAGACCCCCAGGGAGGGGACAGCTGGTGGTATGACACCCAACCACCTATTGGAAATTTAAAGGCATTTTCCGCTTTCAGATCTCTATCACACCCTCTACTTCACTCAAGAAGCAGATGATTACAATCTCCCAGGAGCCAATCAGAGGGACCTCAGGGCAAAGAGGTTATTTGATTCAATTACAAGAATATCTGATGGCTATCTACAAGGATCTCAGAGCTGTGTGGTTGAGGACAGATTTGGGGGCTACAGAAAAGATGGATAAGATGGTGGGCGAGGTTTTAAGGAGTTTATGGTCCTTTTAGGGAAGAGGAGACAAAAATCCCAAAGTAGAGAGAGAGCAGGGAGGGAGGGAGGAAACTGGAAAGTGAGAGCTGCAGTCAATAAGAGCCTGGAAGATGGAGAGAGAGAGACAGAGAGACAGAGAGAGAGAGCAGGGGCTGTGTTTGGAGGTGTGAAACTCAAGGTTTGCAGCCATGGCATCTGACACCAGCACAACAGGGATCTCCAAAGAGAAAAGCAATATGGTGGCACAGAGCTGGGAACTATAATGCAAGAGAACTTTCCTGAAATATGACAAGGTTGGAAACTACATATTGAAATCGACCGTGTCCCTGAGAGTATCAACCCGGGATGAGCAACACCAACACATACTCGAGTAAATGTTTTGGATTTAAAAAAAAGAAAAGAGATCCTCTGGACAAGAGGTAAAAGCAGCCAGGGACTCAAAGGGAACTCGATTATCATCAGATCTTTGACCGCAAGCCTTTATGCTAGAGGCAAAGGGGCAGCGTCTTTAAGACAATCCTTTACTGCGGAATGTTCTGGAAGATGAGCAAAGAGAACTGAAATGGTTGGAGGTGGTGACATCAGGGCTGGAGTAGAGCTTTCAACCTCAAGTTACCATAGAACTAAGATGAAATAAAAGCTAAAGAGGCGGACGGGCAGTGCTTCCTATGGTTCTGTGACCTGACATCGCAGGTACAGACTGACCCTAAAAATGAGGGGGAAAGAGGGAAAGCGTGTGCAGAAAAACTTTGCACCACTCTCAGAGGTTAGATGTGGTGGTGGAGTGCGATAGCGCTGCTCTGAGGCTGTTGCTGTGTGCAATGTGACACAGACAATCTCTTTGTACCTGCCCGCAGGGTAGATCACCCAGATATGACAGTGATATTTTGGGTCTCTCTTTTACCAGGTTTTTGTTTTGTTTGTTAAATTTCCCAGTAGCCACACTTTATAGTGCTATTCCTTCTGGATGTCCCAGGTTCCGGGTCTGGGAAGAAGGCCTCTGCTCACTCCTACTGTCATTCTCACCAGATTCCTGAAGGTCAGAATTAGTACATGTTTAAATCTCAAAGACTATATTCAGACTGCTAAGGACTTTCTGTTGGTTTTATTCATCTCTAAATGTCTGTCCTGGACCACAGATAGCCATCGTCCATCTCCAGCTAGGTGATGGACAGAATTCACCCAACATTCCACTGGGAAGAGTCTGTTGTGTTGAAAACCCAGACTCCTCCCCAGCCCCTCAAGAATTTATCATGACCAGTGCTCAGTGTGGTTTATTTTAGTGTCATTGAATGGCCAGTGACTCAGTTTCCTTCTCTCCTTTTTGTACTTTCTAAGGCAGAAAGGAGAAAACGTTGGATGCCCGTGACTCAGAAGCATGCATTTTATTTTTCTTCATAGCACTTACCACTTTGTGACTGTTACAGCCACCCCTTGCTATCTGAGGGTGATTGGTCCCAGGACCCCCCCAACGGAGACCTAAACTCAGGGGTGCTCAAGTCCCTTATAAAAAATGGCTTAATATTTGCATATAACCTACTCACATCCTACCATATACTTTAAATCATCTCTAGATTACTTATAATACCTAATATAATGTAAATGCTGTGTAAATAGTTGTAAATACAATGCTATGTAAATAGTTGCCGGTACAAGGCAAATTCAAGCTTTGCTTTTTGGAACTTTCTGGAAAATTTTTTTTCTGAATATTTTCCATCTGAGTTTGGTTGAACCTGCAAATGTGGAATCCATGAACCCAGAGGACTGACTGTATATTGTGTTCATGGACTCTGACCTCATGGCATCCAGGACCTTGTTTGTTTCCTGCTGCTTTCTCAGCATCTGGCATCAGTGGGATCTTAATAAATACTTGTTGAATGAATGAACGATGATATGCTTTCAGATATTAAGTATTCATGTTAAAGCAAATATGTGTATTCTTAGAAGAGGGATCCACTAAGTGTACTCAGCTTTATCACATTCATTTTAGAGTAGAAGAGGGAGAAAAATATAGGGAATTTTGTCCAGTTCCAGAGAAACATTCCCAAAGTCACCGCTGGTACCTATTAGTCTTAAGATTATCTACACATCTTCCAGAATTGACGAGGCTTGTTTAAAATTTTTTCCACTAAATAACTAGCTGTTGCATATTTCACCTAAATTAATACATAAATGAATAAAACAAATATTAATATTTTAGTAATTGAAATAGGGCTATCATTCAATATTATATACCATCACAAAATGTTGTATTTTTAGTAAGAAAGAAAATTAATTTTTTCAGCTAAAAGTGAGCTATGTTATACACAAACAAGTGTAAAAAAAAGCAAATGCATAGATTTTTCCTTTAAAAAATAAATGAATGGGTAAAAAAATAAAAAATAAATTAAAAAATTGAAAAAATAAATGAGTGGAAGCATGCAATATATATTGTTTTCACCTTAATTAAAAAAAATAAAAACAAAAATATTTGAAAAATTTGAAAAATTTGAAAAAGTAAATGAATGGAAGCAAGCTATATATATTGCTTTCACCTTGACTTTTAAAAAATTCATATAATATCTGGTAGACTGTTCCTTATCAATCCATACAAAGTTTACTCGTTTGTTGTGGCTGCATATTGTATAGACTTACAATAATGTATTTTACCAGTCACCTATGGATGGACATTTAGGTAGTTTCCAATCTTCTGCTGGTTGAATAAAGCTGTAATGACTAATCACATATCTAGGTGATGCCATAAATTTGAGAGTACGTGTATCTGTGGGACAAATTCTGGGAACTGAACTTTCTGGACAAAGGGTATATGTGTTTGTGATTCTGAAAGATTTCACTCAGTTGCCAGCTGTAGAAGTTATATCAATTTACACACTCCAGCCAATCATGAGAGCCCTTTAACCCCCTTTAATGGGCACTTGGGACCTCATATGTGCCCAGGAGGGGACTACTAAAGGCACCAAAGACTTGGATCCTTTCTGTACTGAGGTGACCATAGTTTGGGAATAAAAAATGAGGACTCAGGCCAGAATGGCCATCATCAAAAAATCTAGAAACAATAAATGCTGGAGAGGGTGTGGAAAAAAGGGAACACTCTTGCACTGCTGGTGGGAATGTGAATTGGTACAGCCACTATGGAGAACGGTATGGAGGTTCCTTAAAAAACTACAAATAGAACTACCATATGACCCTGCAATCCCACTACTGGGCATATACCCTGAGAAAACCATAATTCAAAAAGAGACATGTACCAAAATGTTCATAGCAGCCCTATTTACAATAGCCCGGAGATGGAAACAACCTAAGTGTCCATCATCGGATGAATGGGTAAAGAAGATGTGGCACATACATACAATGGAATATTACTCAGCCATAAAAAGAAATGAAATTGAACTATTTGTAATGAGGTGGATGGACCTAGAGTCTGTCATACAGAGTGAAGTAAGTCAGAAAGAGAAAGACAAATACTGTATGCTGACACATATATATGGAATTTAAGAAAAAAAAAAGGTCATGAAGAACATAGGGGTAAGACAGGAATAAAGACACAGACCTACTAGAGAATGGACTTGAGGATATGGGGAGGGGGAAGGGTAAGCTGTGACAAAGTGAAAGAGAGGCATGGACATATATACACTACCAAACGTAAGGTACATAGCTAGTGGGAAGCAGCCGCATAGCACAGGGAGATCAGCTCGGTGCTTTGTGACCGCCTGGAGGGGTGGGATAGGGAGGGTGGGAGGGAGACGCAAAAGGGAGGGGATATGGGAACATATGTATACATATAACTGATTAAATTTGTGATAAAGCAAAAAAAAAAAATAAATAAATAAAAAAATGAGGACTCAGGCAAGTATACTTATGGGAAAAACAGGCTGGCGTATTTCTACTTGAGGGTGTTGTGAATTTTCTGGAATGTATCGTCACATTGCCAAGCTCTGATATGCATGTAAGTGCTTGTAGGAGCTATAATTTACTGAGTAGGTAGGTGTCTGTCCTCTAAAGTACATCTTGGCAGAATTTGTACAAAGACATTTCAGAAGCTGGGAGCCTTAGGCCAAGGCACTCTTTGGCCACTGGACCGATGGATTCTGAGCTGATGTTATTTTGTTTGAAAGAAGGTGGGGGACCACATATCCGGGAGTGATTGCTGTATAGTCGATGAACTCAGCAGTGGCACGAGTCCAACTCTGTCATTAAGGCCATGTGTACCTGACGTGAAAACAACTTGTGAATTCCCTGTGTTCAGATATTTGGTCTGTTCCATGGGGGCGGGGCAGGGGGTTCAGTTAAGCTGATGGTTAGATTTAATTGACTGGCTGCTTGGATGGATGAGACAGTTCCATTAAAATGGTTGATCCAATTAGTCATGTGAGATGATCGAAATACTGGATCAATCGCCCCTGGTTTAGTGTTTTCTTTCAAGGCAGGCTTAGCAGTGGGAACCATAGCCCCTCATTTTAGCACCTGGGTGGGCTTAGCTCTGATGTGGGCTTCCAAAGTGTGCCATTTAATCCCGGGAAAGCCCAGGCAATGCAAACAATCTGCCGCAATAATAATAGCAGTAAGTGCAGTTTACTATTGTTTTTATTGTATTTTGAATCACAAAGGGATGGAGGCTGCGGTAACCTTTTTAAGAGTCTAGGCTCTCTAAAGGTCTTAAGTCAGCCCTGTAAAAACAGCGATGTATGTGTTTGTTGTCCTTATTTTATGGGTGCACTCTCCTAAGCTCATTGCCCAAGAAACTCTTGGTTCATTTCCTTAAAATGTAGGCACAAACTACCACCAGGAATAAGATGGAGCCATGCCATTTGTCAGTGGTTAAATAATAAGCATTGCGTGATGATCTGACAAACAGATCAGAGCTGGCTTTTTCACTGCGAGTCTACAGTTGGAAATAGAACATTTTATTAAATACAGCTCATCTTAGCAACATTCAAAAACATATTATACATCATAGGAATGCTTTTTCATCGTGAAAGAAAATAGCCACACCAAATTGGGAAAAGAAAGAAAAGAAAAAATCTCCCGAGTCTATCCCTCTATCCAAATTATGTTATGATCCACTTTGAATTTTGGGGGTGAGCAAGAGGCAGGTAAAAATAACTCCAGGGCTTCCCTGGTGGCGCAGTGATTGAGAGTCCGCCTGCCGATGCAGGGGACACGGGTTCGTGCCCCGGTCCGGGAGGATCCCACATGCCGCGGAGCGGCTGGGCCCGTGAGCCATGGCCGCTGACCCTGCGCGTCCGGAGCCTGTGCTCCGCAATGGGAGAGGCCGCAACGGTGAGAGGCCCGCGAACCGCAAAAACAAAACTCCAATCAAACCTGTATTTTAGGATTATTTCCTCCCTGTAAGAAAACTGAGAGTAAACTATCAAAAAAGCATCTAGGTACAATTTGGTGCCTTTCTAACCCTAACTGTTCGCACAAATTGTATTATAATCTTGAATCTAGGGGGGAAACTTCACAGCTCTCCATGTGCAAATCAAAATCCTTCGTTTCTGGGATTCAACTCTCTCTTTTAGGTGTGAGAGTTTATATGATGCTGCTTTTTGCAAATGTGCGGGGAAAACCGTAGTTTTCGTTGCTAACGGTTTACACTAACTCCTCAAGCTTAAGAGCTACAGAAACTTGTATCTCTGTGACAGGTGTCTGCATGAGGCAGGTGGAGGCCCCATCTCAGTCTCAGGACCCCTGTGGTGATAATTGCCAATTAGACAATTGATCTGTCTTTGGGTCTGGGGATGAAATGAGTCGCTTTTCTCTTGGCTTTCTGCTGCTGTTTCTTGTGAACTGAGTTCTAAATACAATAAAATTATCCTCTTGACAAGTGGCTATTTTAAAAACCTGCTCCCAACACTGACTGTGTCATGAGTACATCTCAGTGTAGGCCAAGAATGGGTTCTGGAAGAACCAGGCTCCCTGTCAGTAAAAGTAATTTTAAACACCTTTATTTGAATGAAAAAAATAAAATCAACAAGATAGAAGAAGGAACAGACAGCAAACCTGTGTCACCCCACTCTCACCCCCCCACACAGGGTGATGGATGGGAGGAAAGACCATTTATTGAGCATCTACTATGAGCAGGCACTTCCCCTCCCCTCCCCTTATTTAAGGACAGTATGGGAAGGTGAGAGACACACTGGAGAGGAGGGGAGAAACAGGGTAGGGTAGAAAAGAGAGAGGGAAAAGTAGAAGAAAGAGTCCTGAAGTCCAGTTTCCCTTATTTTGGGGGGTATTTTTTTATTGTCATAAAATATATAACATAATACATAACATAAAATTGACCATTTTTAAAAAAGACTTTTGTGATGTGGACCGCTTTTAAAGTCGTTATTGAATTTGTTACAATATTGCCTCTGTTTTATGTGTTGGCTCTTTGGCCACGAGGCATGTGGGATCTTAGCTCCCCGACCAGGGATCGAATCCACACACCCTGCATTGGAAGGCGGAGTCTCAACCACTGGGCCACCAGGAAAGCCCCAAAACTGACCATTTTAACCATTTTTAGGAGTCTAATTCAGCGGTGTTATTTAAATTCACAGTGTTGTGCAACTGTCACCACTGTCTAGTTCCAAAAATTTTTCACCCCCTCCAACAGAAACTCTGTGACCATTAAGGGATAACTCCCCATTCTGTCTCCCTCCCAGTGCCTGGTAACTTCCATTCTACTCTTTGTCTGATGAACTTGCCTATTCTGGGGACCTCATATGAGTGGCATCATATAATACCTGTCCCTGTGTGTCTGGTTTATTTCACCGGGCACAATGTCTTCAAGGTTCATCCATGTGGGAGCAGGTGTCAGAGCTTCATTCCTTTTTACAGTTGAGTAATACTCCATGGCACGAATCCACCCCGTTTGGTTTATCCATTCATCCGTCAATGGATACTTGAGTTGCTTCCCCTTTTTTCTATCGTAAATGCTGTTATGAATATTGGCACACGAGAATATCTGGTCCATTCCCTGTTTTCAATTCCTTGGGTGCATATGTATACCTAGGAGAAGCATTTTCCTTTCAAGCCCTACCTTTTTGGGTTCTCTCTAGGTAGACGGCTACCCATGGCGGAGGTGGGAGCAACAGAGTCAAAATGGGGAAAGCAAACCAAGAATTAGCAACAAAGCGTTTTTATTTTGTTTTAAACTGGAGACTGACTTTAAGGGAAAAAAAATCCAAATAAAAGCAAGGGCTCCCATCCCCCCTTCTTGTCTCTCCTCCCCTCCCCCAGAACGTTACAGGTATGTGAAGGTATGTGCCATAAGTATGTGAAGAGCGACTGGCATCCCATGTTTATAAGGCCGCTCTGTGATGCGACTGCTCCTCTAGGACTTTTTAAATGACATTTATGATTCCTGGAATAACTACACCATGCTGTTCTCCCAACACTGGGCCCTGGAGAAGTCATCACCCTAGTGATCACAACAAAACTGAATTCTAACAGGCTGCCTGCTGGTGCGATACGCTATGAGTCACTCCCCATGTTCTGGCAGTAAAAACAAATTAAATTAAGGATCCCTGTTCACCAAAGGCCTAATTCTCGTTTCTGCAAAGTTTCCATTAAACAAAGTCGTCTACAGGAAGTACATACTAACATTCTCCCCCCGGGAACTAAATGCAAAGGAAATTCCAATAGGAGAATTATTAAATTTCCCCATTAATTTTGTGTTACACCCTCTCAGCATTTATTAATCCTATTAAGAAGATTCAACGATCTGCCCTCTTTGAATTCTGTAAAGCATTTATGGAAATTAGATTTCGTTAGGGAGATGTGAATTGCTGAAAATCAGAAATGAACAAAGGAATAGATTAAAGGGAGTTTGCTTTGGTAATAAAGATGGTGAGGGAGTTTTTTCCTTTTATTAATAGCATGGAAACATTTCAGAGAATATTTTAATATTGTTTTCCCCTGAAAGAACCTCAGTCCAAGTATTTTTTCTTCCCTCATTTAATGACAGTGATTTTCACCTTGCCTTTGATTTAGTGGTTCTTGGAAAGGAGGCCTGGTGTCTGGGAAAAGCAGGTGAGGTTTCCACCTGCTGGGGGTGTGGATGAAAGGGTAGCCCTGGGAGGAGGTGTGTGGGTGGGCTTCCCAAACCCATCAGTTGGTTGGCTGATTGTTACTGCAAGACTTCAGTGAATTGTTCATTTTCTAACATTCCACTTCATTCAGGATGGATGCCAAGGTTCTCAGTATTTCCTAGGTACATGTGAGCAGGGCTGTGTGTAAACATCAGAGTAGAAAAGCTGCCAGAGCGACAGAACACAATTTATTGAGTGCCGATCAAGTACTGGGGACTATATACTTGATGTTTTTATAGATCCTTTTTAAATTTTGGTTCTCACAGCAGGGCTCTAAGGTAGGTATTTTTATTTTATGTGATGGATGAGAAAACTTGCCCCAGGTCACATAGCTTGTCGGTGGCAGAACTGGAATTCATTCATTCATCCATTCAACACGCTGGTACCGATTTTGCACTAGACGTGGTGCTAAGCTCTGAGGTTCAACAACTCTTTGTGTCATTTATTGAGATGTTTTATTACCTTTTCTTTCTTTAAAAAAAAAGCTGGTGGGTTGAATGTCTCATATATTTTTTAAAATACAAAATTTATGGATGTGTAATCGTGCTTTATCTTCAACATTCAGTTAGTAATTTTTTCTTTTTGCTGTTCCTTTACAGCAGTGTTTTTCCACGTGTGGTCCTGGGACCTACAGAGACAGTATCCTTGGGGGAGCACTTGTTAGAAAGGCAGATTCTCACGGTTCATCCCAGGCCTATCTGCTTGGAAGTTCTGGGGAGTGGGACATGGAAATCCAGATCTTAACAAGATCTCCAGGAGGTTCTGACATTTCTTAAAGTTTTCATGGCTTCATGGACTGGGCAAGTAACAGAGACAGGAAAGGAAGGAGTGAAACTGTCATGTATTCAGCACCTACTTGCTGCTAAATAGTGTCCTGAGAACTTTATATTCATGACCTCATCTACCCCTCACGACTCCTACCTCCTGTGGAGTAAATATTATAAACCATATTTTTACTAATGAAGAACCTGAAAGTCAGGATGGTAAACTGACTTGCCTGAGGTCATATAGCCAGAGTCAAGGTCAAGGTCTGAACCCTGGCCTGACTTTAAAGACCATGCTTTTTCTAGTGCCTCATGCTGCATTAGGAAACTAGATGCCTGGGAGTGGCATTCATGGTGAAAGGTAGAGATAAGCACAGACCCATAAGCAGAGCCTTGGGGAGGACACAGTGTTGCCTGGGGCCCCCTAGTGTGCCCCCCTACATGTGCATGTTGAGTGCAGCAGAAAACAACAAGGATCTGCATGACAGTGGATGTAAGACAAGAATCTCTTTCTCTCAAATATTCTGCAGAAAGTTGAGCCCGGAAGGGAGTAGAGAGGAAGCGAACTGCTATTATGAGAATAAGGGCTGCCCACAGGGCAGATATTAGGCTTTGTGGTGATAACAAAATAATGATTGTGTAATCACGTGCTAGTGATGTTGGTGGTGATGGTGGTGGAGATGGAGGTGGTGGTGATGATGGTGATGATAGAGATGGTGGTGATGGTGGAGTTGATGGTAGTTGTTGTAATGGTTATAGCAGTTACCACTTACCAAGCTCTTGTTAAATGCCAGGTATTGTATTATAATGGAGGTTACTTGTATTGTCTTTTTTTTTTTTTTTTTTTCTTTTTTGCTGTACCGGGCCTCTCACTGTTGTGGCCTCTCCCGTTGCGGACGTGCAGGCTCAGCGGCCGTGGCTCACGGGCCCAGCCGCTCCGCGGCATGTGGGATCTTCCCGGACCGGGGCACGAAACCGTGTCCCCTGCATCGGCAGGAGGACTCTCAACCACTGCGCCACCAGGGAAGCCTGTATTGTCTCTTTTAATCCTTCAACAACCCAATAGGAGGTGGAGGATGGAAGATTCCATTACCACCATTCTACCATGAAGAAATGGAGGCTTCCAAAAGCTGCACACTTGCCCAAATTTAAAGTGCCAAAGCTAAAATGGGAGTGATCTATGCACTGATAATAAGGGTCAGCCCTAACGGAGTGCTTACTCTGTTCTAGGTCCTCTGCTTGGCATTTTAGCTAATCCTCATCAGATCTTTATTAGGCAGACATCACTGCAGATTAAGAAACAGAAGCACAAGAGATAAGTAGTGTATTGCTCACAGATCTATAAGCAGCAGAGCCAGAAATTAACCTGGAGCCCACATCTGGCCACCAAACTGTACCCTCTCAGCATGTATTGGGAGGTGGGGAGTTGAATCTTCAGAATTAGCCTGATTCTTTACAAGATTTCATGATGACTTACTGGATTTTTCTGGTGCTTCCCTAGGGAAATTGTTGCAGTTTCTACCTTTATAAGGCCCTCCCTGGGAACTTCAGGTCCCAATTTTCAGTTGCATCAAAGTGTTGCATGTGTTTGCAGTTCCTTACATTTCCACATTGGGCACTTGAAATTGCACTTATCCAGTCCAAATTCCATAGTAATTGACCGATTGAAACAGGATTCTGTTTCAAGTGTGCTTTGTAATTGAGCACTCTTCTCCGGCTATAGCTGCAGGTCATCCATATAAAAGAAAAGACAAATCTTGAAGTCTTATCTCTTTCTGAGATAGGAACCATAATTTGGCTTATTTTGCATCCTACAAGAGTGGGTTCAAAGCTAAGCTAAATTACAAAGGGCTCCAGCTGTCACTCTGGAAGATGCCTCTTTGTACATCCATCTGGAAAGGATTTGTTCCTATGGGGGCATCTATATCTTACAGATATCAAATGCTGCTTGGGTGGGTGAGATGGGACTTGGAAGTCCTTTCATCCTTTTAAGATTTTCTTTGTAATCGGGGTACCCTTTGATAGTGTTTGACCTGTACTGAGTTCTCCTAACATCTCTGGCTAACAATCCTGGTCTTACAGAAGAAATGTGGATGTTGGCTCTTATAGGAGAGGTAGCTTGGAAGGCAGCATAGCATAGTGCTTCAGCAGTGCTACTTGCTCGTGACCTGCCAACGAGTGTTGGTCTAGAACTGTTTGCTATTAGTTCCCAAGGAGATCCAGAGCCTGCACCAGAATGTAAATCAGCTAGAAAATGAAGCACACTGTTTAGCTCAGCTGATATGCTTGCATAGCAAGACTTTCTCAATGAAGGAAACACTGAATAGACTTACAACCTGATATCAACACCTTATCTTCTCACAGACCAACATAAAAATGTTTGAAGTCTAGCTACTTCGTGTCACTGTGGTTTAGAGCACAAATTCTACAACCAAACTACCTGGGTTCAAATCCTAGCTTTGCCACTTATTAGGCTGTGTGATTTGAGGTAGGTTCCTTAACCTCTTTGTGACTTGGTTTCCTCACCTATTAATTGAGAATAAATAATTTTTAATCAAGAATAATAAAATTAGAAAAATAATATGTTCAACACAGCTTTGCCACGATTCCTTCTGGCTTTTGTCCTTTTGTCTAAAAGTCCAGATGAGGGACTTCCTTAGTGGTGCAGTGGTTAAGACTCTGTGTTCTTGATGCAGGGGCCACAGGTTTGATCCCTGGTCAGGGAACTACATCCCACAGGCATGACGCAACTAAGAGTTTGCATGCCACAACTAAGGAGCCCGCCTGCCGTAACTAAGACCCAGTGCAACCAGATAAATAAATAAATATTTAAAAATAAATAAATAAAACAAAAGTCCAGGTGAAAACTGAGTTCCAAGTAACTCATCTTGCATGTATCACAGTTATATTCTAATTACCTTGTGGACAGAATTGGAAGTCTATCTTACAAGTTTTGCTTGGGGTCTCAGAATTAAACTTCAGACCTTTCTTTACACTACCAAATACATTTAGCTATGATGTTGGAAAGTCCTGGCCTTCAGAACCCATGGGAGATAAATTCTGAAGACCCCTAAACCAAGAATTCTGGGAATATTTAATGAAGAAGGGTAGGGGGCAAAGTAGGCATGTTGTTTTTATTTCCTCTCCTTTCCTAGTGGTAAAAAGGAAGTTGGGCAGGAAATATTGAACTAACCTCTAGACTGGATCCAGATAGCCCAGGTTAAGGAATCAGGCTAATTTTGGAAAAGCTGATTTTTTAAAAAAATGTATTTTATTGAAGTATAGTTGATGTTGTGTTAATTTCTACTGTACAGCAAAGTGATTCAATTATACATATATATATACATATATATACATTCTCTTTCATTTTCTTTTCCATTATGGTTTATCACAGGATATTGAATATAGTTCCCTGGGAAAAAAGTTGATTTTGATTTTACTTATTTTTTAAAAATATTTTGAATTGTGGGAAAATACACATAACATAGAATTTACCATACTAACCATTTAAAAATATGTAATTCAGTAGCATCACGCACATTCACATTGTTGTGCAACCATCATTCCTTTTTATTATTAAATAATATTCCCTGGGCTGGTATGAATAAAGATGTTATGCACATTTACATGCAAGGACCTGTGTGGACATAAGTTTTCATTTTTTCCTGGGGATATAACTAGGAGCAGAATTTCTGGTTCATATGATAACTCTGTGTTTAACCTTTCGAGGAAGTATTAAGCTGTTTCCCAAAGGAACTACACCATTCTACATTCCCAGCAGAAATGTAAGAGGATGCCAATTTCTTTACATCCTTTATAACACAACTTATTATCTAACTTTTTGATTATACGGAGCATGAGGTGGTATCTCATTGTGGTATTAATTTGCATTTCCCTAGTGACAAATAATGGCAAGGTTGTGTGCGTGTGTGAGCGTATTGGACATTTGTATATCTTCTTTGGAGAAACGTCTATTCAGATCTTTTAGGCAGAAGTTCTTAACCTTTGTGCATCACGTGCCCCTTAGGTGGCCTGGTGAAACTGATGATCCCTCCTCAGGAATAATCCTAATTACAAAGAAAACCTATTATACTGAAATAAAATTATTGAAAATATTTTAGAAACCATATCTGTCAGATCTTCATTGTAAACCTCGTCACTACCGCGTTAAATAAAATTAAGAGGCATATTAATAACACCATAATCTGAAGGTTGTGAAGACAATTAGCAATATTTGGAGATATTTGCAACCACTGTAATTAACTACAAAAATATATGTAATTTAGGTGGGTGGCAGAATTAAGACTACTAAACAATATTATCCACTGATATGACTAAGGTCAGTCACCTAAACTCAGAACTGAAGGAAATGCTAAATTTCAGTTCGAAGTTAATGAAAAAAATGGTGTAATTTTTTTCCCTTCCAAGATCACAAGCCTTGAGAATTCTATTCATGTTTCTCTTGGTGGGGGTCCATAGATCCTAGGTTAAGAAACTGCCCTAGAAGGACGGATACAGACTCTTCTAGAACCATCACACCTATACAGGGAAGGATGGGGAAAAAATATCCCAACATCTCTCATCTTTTACCTTTCAGTCTCTGGCAGTGTTTTCCATTGATACGACCAGCGGGAAACCCAAGGACCACAGGGTCTGAAGATGCAGCCATAGGAGTCAGACCCCTGTGGCACAGAGCGGACAGGGGAGGTGGGGAAGGGATGGAGGTGGAGGGAGTGAGGTACGAGAGTGACTGATGGTGGGGAGAACAGCGGGTATTCTGGAAAAAGGACCAGGATGCACAGATGTAGAGACTAACGCTTCTGAGGAATTAAAAGAAATTGGTTGAGACTAGATGGGACAGGATTGGTGGAAGGTTTTGTTTTCAGCTCCCTCCCTCTGATTTACATATTATTTTACTGAATTTTACAAATAGGCATTACCCACACATACAGCATCCCAAAGGTACAAAAGAGCATAGAATGAAAAGTATGTCTTTCTTCGTCTCTGCCCCCTATATACCATCCATTTCCGCTTCTGAGAGACAGCCAAAGGCACCCATTTCTTGTTAATACTTTCAAGAATATTTTATGAATTTACAAGCCTATCAATGTGTGTTTCCCTATAAGTGGCAATATTTTATATTCCATTATTACTTTTATTACTTAACTATATATCTTTTTTTATTACTTAACCAAATGCCTTTAAATTTGTTTCCAATGTCCAATTTGAGAGGTATAAAAATGGTATCTCATAATTTTAGTTCTCTTATCATAAGTGACATTAAACTTCTTCTGGTATATTTCAGAGCATCTTTATTTTGTATTCTGTGAAGAGTCTGTTTACATGTTTGCAAATTTTTTTTTTATTGCTTTGCCAGAACCTTTTATATATCCTGCAACTCAGCCCTCTGTGCTCTGACCTGCAAATACGTTTTTCCTAGTTTGACATTTTTCTTTAGGCTTTCTATGTTTCTGTTTTGTTTTGATATTTTGTCATTCAGGCTTTTCTTGGGGTAGTCAAGTTTACTAGTAATTTTTTAATGGCTTCTGGGTTTTATGAGATATTTTTAGGAAGAGCTTATTCATTCTATAAAAAAAAGAGTCTCATTTTTATTTTAGTACTCTTATGAATTCATTTTACATATTTCATATGTTTGTTCATCTGTAATTTACTTTTATGACAAGGTATGAGTTAGACACCTACATTTATTTCTTTTTCCAGATGGCTACTCCTTTTTTCCCAGCATGACTTATTTTATAACCTTTTTTTCCTCAGTGATCTGAAGTGCCACCTTTATCAGATACTAACTTCCCAAATGTATTTGGATATATTTCTAGACTTCCCTCTTAATTTCATTTATCTGCTTGTCTATTGCTGTCCAGATACCACGTCATTTAAATTTCAATTTCTGTAACATGTGTGAAATGAATATCTGGAAAACCCAGCATCTTATCTTTGAGAACTTTCTTGTCTATTCTTCCCTGAGGGAAACTTTAAAGGGGGCCCGTAACTAGACAGTGGATTCATCTTTCTCCACCCATAGGTCCTGAAATCGAACTTTTCCCTTTGGTTCTGCCTACTTCTGGCTGCTTCCAGATATTGCTGGATTGCTAGTAATGAGCACCCTACCCTGTTTTTGATCTGCTTTTCTGTGTCTTTACTGAGCCTTCCTGGACGCTGGGAAGAGGAATTGGACAGATTATTCGTGGTAGAGATATGGCTCTACGTTTTCCTGACTCCAGTTCAAGACATTACTATTAGGACTGCCATGAGGATGACTTCTATTATTACTACAAGTGTCAGTATCGCCCCAACCCCTCTCCCCCCTCCTATTAAAATACAGTGTGCCAGGCTCTGTGCTAAATAGTTTAAATATACTATCCATTTCATCCCGACACATTACCCAGGGGAGGGAGAATGCGTTTCTCCACCCACACCTAGCTGTTGGTGGTCACTGCTACATGTGTTCTACCCGCAAATGTATCCCCTTTATTGGCCACTTTCCAGCTTCTGACCAGGAGCCCAGGCATCCAGACTTCCTAGTGCCATAGCAGACAAATTGCCCCACGAGTGTGTTTTTATTTCCAACTTTGTAAGTTGTACCAAAATAGTTTTTATGCAATTTACAATGTGTCTGACAAGAAAACAGGTGGTTGCTGCCAGATCCTGATTTTTAATTGAACCTCTATTTGAGTGTGGGGGTGCAATAAATAGCCCTACCCTTGGGGGCATAAGGCAACAGTAGAGGCATTTGAGAATGTCTCCTGGGAAGGCCAGAGGGCAAAGAGACCACAGTTTTCTGGATTCCTTGTTTACTTTGGTTATTTTTGGAAATGTCTCTTAAAGGACCACTGCCAGGGAGTCGATGATTTCACAACTGCCTTTTGTTTTGTTTGTTTTTTGAAATTTGTAGTATTTTTATTCTCTTTATTCCAAATGTTTTGTAATGTTATATTACTTTAGTAATTGACAATAAAATACTGCTGTTTTGATAGCGGTCAAATAACAAAGCAGTTGTGTTGAGTTTGGACTTGATTTGACATTAATGGGCATGGTGATCTCTAGGTCACATAGGTTTATTCTCTCCATGCCTGAAAAGTCATTCTGCACATCCAGAGAGGACTTCCCCACCTCGCTGGGTCCTCTGCTCAGAGACGGCTTGTTGGAGAACAGGGATGCTTGTATTTTCACAGATTGGGTGAGAGAAGTGAGCACGAACACGGTGGTCTGAGTCTTGGGGTCACTCTGCCAGTGACAGAGCATTGCAAACAGATGGTCATGGCTCCAGTGCATCCCTGGGTCAGTAGGGGCTGAGGCTACCAGGGGTTCCCAGCAGGGACGGGTGTGCTGGAGCGTCTGCGAGAAAGAGCTTCGTGGTTGGTATGTCAGGTCTGTCGTGAGAAGAGAGAGGGATGAGCAGAGCCCAGGAGATGATGCTCTGAGTCACGAGCCATGGAGGATGCAGATGGAGGCGGTGGTCCTAGAGGCTGGTGTCCCCAGAGCTGCTGGGCCAGTGCTGGGGGCGCCCAGACGTGTGCACCATTTCTTACACTTATCCACAATCCCATTAGAAATTCCAACATTCTTTCATCCAGGTATTGTTATTCCTCACTTACAGATAAAGAAATAAAGATCCAGGGATGTTAACTTGCTCTGAGCTGTGTGGACGGCAGGGGAGGCATGTCTACTGAGCTGTTTCCTGACCTTAAAAACCCTCAAACTCATTCTCTTTGTTCCCTGAATTCTCAACTTCAGAATTGAATACAAGGATACTCTTCTCAATAAGAAATAGGGGAATGGTGGGTTCTAGTCCCACCTGGGGTACCAAAAAAAAAAAAAGAAAGAAATAGGGGAATGGATATTTTTCTTTCAATAAAACTCAGTGTTTTACCTTTTAAAAATTTTGTTCCTCCAACTCAATGTCTCCTACAAATTCCATCAATTCCTTCTAAAAATGCAGAACTGTCTAGGATACAAGGAGGAGCTATTCCTCCTCTTTAATTTTTCCACAGTTAATACAATAACTCTGTTTAACACATGTGTATTGATCATTTCCCAGGTGCTGGGCACTGGGTAAGTTGTGCAATGGGACGACCCAAAGTGTGAACATATTTTTAAGATGTTTCTACGTAGAGACTTTAAAAGCCAATATGTTAAAGTATCAATAGAATGATACAAATGAACTTATTTACAAAACAGAAACAGACTCACAGGCATAGAAAACAAACATGTGGTTACCAAAAGGGAAAGGACCACAGGAGGGATGGATTGGGAATTTGGGATTAACAGATACACACTACTGTATATGAAATAGATAAACAGCAAGGACCTACTGTATAGCACAGGGAACTATATTCAATATATTAGATATATAATAATATAATGTATGTATATAATAACTGAACCACTGAACATTCTTAGATGTGCAGCTCACCCTCAGAACCTGAACAAAGTTCCTCGAAGACTTGGTTTAGCTGAAGGTGAAATAAATCAAAATACAGAGCTCTAGAACGTGATAGTCATGGCAGTGACCCGTGAAACAGGCACAGAGAAAATTTAGTTCCAATGATTGCTTTCTATATTTGATTACAAAGCAGAATGGAAGTGTGACAAGCAACTCTTGAAAAAGGATCCTGTTCTAATTATAATAATAATTCGGGTCTAATGTGTTGTCATACAAAAACAAAAGCCAAGAGATAGAATGATAGAAGAAAATAGAATTTCCTCATTGTTCCCCAGGGGGATATTATTTTATTCTTAATAAAGATAACTGGTGAAATATAGGTTCCGGGATGTAGTTTTTAAACCTCAAAATAAGAACTAGTTGAGATAAAAACAGGATGCATACTTCCCAAATGACTAAAGGAAAGGACAGCGAAAACAAATACCACGTATCAAACCTACTCATCTAACACACTGACGTCTTTGGTCTTTAATCTTCTCTCCGGGGACTTCTGTGACTTGTTGTCCCCCTGGATCTTACCATCACCTCCAATATTGTTAATGCAAGGGTCCCTTTTCTGACCACAACTTCCACCATTCCCAGCTCAGCTTTTTAATGAAAACCACTAAAGTCATGCTTGATCTCACTGTGACCTCCAGCTCCTTTATCTTCCATCTTCCCTCTCCTTCTATCCTCTCCTTCTTTCATGTTGCTATCTATCCCGCTTAGATGTCAGGGCCATTATTTCAGCGACCCTACTGCCAATCCCCTAAGCTCCCAGCCCCTTTGGGCTTCTGTCATACCCCATCTGGCTGACCTCCAATCCCAGAGAAATCCACTCTACACTTTCTCTCTTCCTGTGTTTGAGCAGCTGGAAAAAAACACAACAGGGCGGATTGTACCATCGTATATTCATGATCATTAACCTTAAATGCCGGACAATCTTTCAGATGTCTCTGGTCGGCTTATAGTCTGACTCTCTGTAGGGGCTAATCCAAACCTTCTCCAGCCTCCTCGACTGCCCAGCTTCCCCACCTCCCCAAAATCTCTCAGCAGACCCCCTTATTTTGTATCTCACAGAGAACAGACACTATTAAATAAGAATCCCTCAACAACCCTGCTATCAAACCCTTGAAAATCCTGCTATATACCAGACCAACCTAACTGCGTTTGTACCTGTCTGGTCTTCCTTCTTGCCTGTTACATCGAGGGGCTGTTTCTTTTCCTGATGAAAACCAACTCAAGTGTGTCTTAGACCCCATCCTCTTCCTCTTTCTTGGGAACATTATACTATAGATTGTCTTTTATTTCTCCTGAAGAGCCAGTGTCTTCTTCTCAAGCTCATCAGTTGCCTCCCCTTGTAAACATTTTTTTTTAAGTTCCCTTCTATTAAAAAGATGCTCTCACCCCTAGATTCTATTAGTTTTCTGATCTTACTGTCTCGATTGGCTAACCTCCCACACAATCCTCAACTCACTTCAACCTGGCTCCCATCCCCATCCCCCCACGAGGACAACTCTTACAAGACCCGTAAGAGCCCGCATGAGATTAGATCCCATGAACAATTTTTTATACCCATTCTACTTAACTTCTCAGTGACGTTAAGACTCTGCACCCAATACTAATGTGTGGGCTTTCCCCCCGCAACACCACCAAGCAATTCTTGGACACCGGCTGGGTGTCCTTCATTTAAACTCGATTCTGACCTACTTACCTGGAAATAGCATCAGATTCCACAGTTAAGGGCTCAGTCCCACAGGACTGTCCCCAATCCCCTTCGGACATCCATTACAAACCCAGGTTGTCATCTGGGCTTCTGACCAACAGGCCGCAGATAGGAAGTTCCAGTGACGCCCTCCTTGGGTGTAACTAATTTGTGCAGCGGCTCAGAGAACTCAAAGAAACATTTTACTTACTGGATTACTGGTTTGTTATAAAAGGCTATAACTCAGGAACAGCCAGATGGAAGAGGTGCACAGGGCCAGGTGTGGGGAAAGGATGCAGAGCGCCCAGGATCTCTCTGAACTCTGTGCTTTTGGGTTTTTATGGAGGCTATATTACACAGGCAAGGCATAATTGATTACATCACCGCCATTGATGGCTGAACTCCATCTTTAGCCGCTCCACTCTCCCTGGAGGTTGTGGGTGGGACTGAAGGTTCGGACCCTCTAAAATCACTTGGTTGATTCCCTTGGCAACCAGCCCCAAGCCTTAGGTGCTTTCCAAAAGTCACCTCATTAACATAATGAAAGACACCTTTATAGCTCTCATCTTAGGCAATTCCAAGTGTTTTAAGTGCTCTGTGCCAGAAACTGGGACTGAGACCAAATGTATATTTCTTATGATAAATCACAATGTCACGGATATTTGATCTCCTGACTATTCTTGTCTATTCTTGTCCTTGGTCTTCTCTGACACGCTGCTCTCTCTTTTCCCATCATTTCTCTGTGTGTGTATCATCTCTGTCTCCTCTTCAAGGTCTCCTTTTCCTTCTCTGCCTCTTCTGCACATTGGACTTAAGTCCTTTGTGTTCAATTTTGCTTGTGCAACAAAATCACCCGTGAGTTTTTAATAACTACTGATGATTTGGCCTCACCCCAAACTGTTTGAAAATAAGTTTCTGAGGGTGGAGCCCAGCCATCTGCATTAACAGGAAAATCCAAGTGAGTTATTCGGATATATTGCTGGTGGGAATGCAAAATGGTATGATGTCTACGGTGGGGAATTTAGCAAAATATCTAACAAAACGACTACATAGCTGGTTACCCTTCAATCCAGCAATACTACTTCTAGGAATTGACCCTTGAGACACACACCCAACAATACAAAATACTATGTACCAAGTTATTCACTGTAGGATTATTAACCCGTGTTTGCAAAAATTTTCTCTTACGCTGTTTTTTGGAAATTTTATAGTTTGGGATATTACAATTAGATCTGTGATCCATTTTGAGTAAAATTTTACACATGGCATAAGGAATGGATTGAAATTGTTTTGCATATGTCCAGTTGTTCCAGAACCATTTGTTGTAAGGACTATTCTTTTCCCACTGAATTGCCTTTGCAACTTTGTTGAAAATCAATTTTCTGTATACAGATGGGCTTACCTCTGGACTCCATTCTATTTGTCTATCTGGTTGTCAATACCACACTGTCTTGACAAGTATGGTTTTATACTAAATCTTGATATCGGGTAGTTCTCTGACTTTGTTCTTCTTTCTCAGAGTTGTTTTGGCTACTCTAGGTCCTCAGTATTTCTGTAGAATTTTAGAATCTGTCAATTTCTAGAAAAACATCTGCTGGGATTTTTCTTGGGATTGTGTTAAATCTATAGCTCCATTTGGGGAAAGTTGACCTCTTAACAAGACACCTCTTCATTTACTTAGGTCTTCTTTTATTTATCTCGGCAAGCAGTTTTCGGTATAAACTTCTCGCACTTATTTTGTCAGATTTATCCTGATGTATTTCATATTTTTTGATGATGTTTTAAAGGATGCATTTTTAATTTCACTTTTGATTGCTCATGGCTAATATATAGAAACACAATTGATTTTTATATATTGAGCTTGTATCCTGCATGTATTAGTTTAGTAGCTTTTTGTCCGTTTCATTGAATTTTATGTATAGATGATCATGTTGTCTTTGAATAAAGACAGATTGGCTGCTTACATTACAATACAAAAAGCTCTTTGTTTGTTGGCTTGTTTTTTGTTTGCTCTGCGTCTTTGTTCCAGCCATGCTGCCGACCCCTACTTCTCCATCCCAGGTAATGCATCACTTAGAGTGGAGTTTGGACCTGGATTCTCCTTACCATGCACGCAGCTATCACTCTGCAGTATCCAATCCTGCTTCATGACAGTGAACGTGAATCATTGGTAATGGCCACAGCCCAGCTATGGAACACCCCCTTTTCTGTCTCCAAGTAGCCAGTTGGGATCAATCAAAGTGACAAGCCAAGTCCATGTGGGTGGCCACTAGATCATTCCTTGGGGCACAGATGTTTGCCAGGGGCTGGTATGTGATTTTGGGGTGGAGATGCAGAGCTGCAGAAAGCTTTTCAAGTGATCAAATTCTAGTCAGCCCTCCTGAAAGACCACAGGCTTCAGTGAATTGCAGAACAAGTTCCTTTTTCCCCAAGAATATTAATGAAACTTGCAGCACCGCCAAGTTGCTTTCATGCTGTAACTTTTTCTCAGGATCACTTGTTACTTGCAGGTAACGTTAGCCAGAGGGCTGCGTAGGTGGACTCCACAGGAGAAGAACATGAATACAGCATCTTGGGCATCCAGGTAGGTGAGAGAAAGGTACCCAGTGTGTGAAACTTAAAAGTCCAGTGGAAATAGGTATATGGCCTCTGTTCTCCCTCTGTGCCCTCAAGGCTCCATCTGGATGGGAATGAGCCCTTGGGGTGGCAGCCCTGTTTGATTCTTCTCCTATTGTCTTCATTTAGGTTTTCCCTAGAATGGGGAGCAGGAAGGAAGTCTGAGGTAGTATATTTCAGAGACACTTGAGCCTCAGGGTGAGACCTGTTATTTTCAGCGCATATTAAGAGAAGAGAATCTGATCCTTGGCAGAATAGGGGTTTCATATCTTTTATGATGATTTGTTTCTCCAATCATAAAAACGATAGAGAGTCTTTGCAGAAAATTTAGAAGATTAGGAAACGTATAAATAATAAATAATATGTCCACAATCTCACCACAGAGACAAAAATACAGTTACCATTTTAAGAGTATTTCCTTATAGACACATATAAGAGCATACATGTGTGTATAAATGCACACACACACATGCATATATATAAACACATTTTTCCCTTTTTTTTTGCCAAATTGGAATTGTATTGTGTATATTTTTATACTACTTTTTCCATCCAATATGATTCTATGAACAGTTTCCCATGCCATTAAACATTCTTCAGGATCAATAATTCTAAACGGCTATAATGTATCATACAAATATACTATAAGTTATTTAACTGTTTCCATATCGCCAAAAGTTTAGGACGCCTCCAGTTTTCTTCCTTCTAAGTAATGAGGCGATGAATATCCTTGTTCATTCATCTTCACACACATATTTGGTTTCCTGAATTATTCTCGGTCCCAAGAATCCTGTATATAGTGGGGAATATTTTCATCACTGCTTAAACACAGCTTGGGGTCTGATTTTAATTAGGGGGCCACACGCATACAGAGATGAGAGTGACACTTCATGAGTGAAAATATAAACTTTTGCGACGTTGGGGGTAAAGTCTAGTTTGGACGAGGTAGTTCTCGAGGTGAAGACCCCGGCTGCCCTGCAGTTGTGTTTCCTCTCTCCAGTAGGGAAAAAGGGGGTCGCCCTTCCTCCTGTCCCCTGTCTTGCAGTCTCTTGGGTACTCAGAAGGCAGGAGAATGCCTCCCTTGCCACTGGTTTCCTCCCTCCAGCCCCCCTGCAGCATCACCGTCAGGTAAAAAATGTTGCTCATCCTTAGGTTTTTGTCCAAGGACAGAGGCTTACCTCCTGAAGGAAAATAAGCAGGTTTGTTTTTCCTCTTTGCCGACCACACTGCAGCCAACCAGTGGTGCTGTGATTTGTTCTGCTGAATGGAAACCCTCTCAGATCAGAAGATGGGAACGCAGTGGTGAAATCCCCTGATCTTGAATGCACACACAGTGCACAGTGACCATCCCCACACCCCCAGTACAGGGCCTTGTGAGGGAGGAGCCCAGCTCAGACCTCTGTAAACCCCTCCTGTCCGGAGACTTGGGGTACTCTTTTCAGATCCGCACGATTTTCTTCTAATATTTCTCTGTTAATTTCCTCATTTCATTTGTTTAATCCTCTTTCTTCCGGATGGGAGGCCTCCTGAATTAATCTTCTTCCTCTCTTTTCCTTCTTTCCTTTTTTTCCTCTCACTTCAAGGATTCCAGTGAGAGGCCCGTGTACTGCCAAAAAAAAAAAAAAAAAAAAAAAGCAAAGCTGTCTGAACTTCTTTTCTCCTGTTCGTCTTCCTCACCCTCCTCTTTCTTCTTTAAAGTTTTAGGCACCACGATTGACTCTGGAAGATAAGGTTTGTTGCCCTCTTTTTCCTTCTACCACCATCATCAGACAACCCCTTCTCCAGACCCATGTTCCACGTGTTACTTATCTTTGGCCACAAAATACTACATAACACACCACACATATACACCTACAACCATAAAACCTCAGTGGCATAAAGCAAAAATCATCTATTTCTCTCTCAACTGCAAGGTTTAGATGATTAGGTCAGGGAGGCTGGGCCAACCTAGACTAAGCTTTCTTGTGTGTCTGGATGTTGACTGGCGTTGGCTCATCTGGGCTGGATTCAGCTGGGTGACCTGAGCCAATGGGACAGCTAGACTCTCATCCCATATGGGCTACCGTGGGCATCTTCTCATGGAGATGGCAGAGGTACAAGAGAGAAAGCCCATCTGAAGCTTCTGCTAACATCTCGCTGGCCAAAGCAAGCCATGTGGTTGATTGATCCCAAGATCAAGAGGCAGGTCAGGTCATTTGGCCCACGATGGGGTTACGGGACAACTATAAAGTTACAGGGCAAAGGGCACGGGTACCAGGAGGGATGAAGCCCTTATTACAATCTGCCCCCTCTCCGTACATACGTATCTAAAACCTACATCCTAATTTGACCAATATTCTCTTTCTCTTTACAATGTTTCCTTTCTCTGAAGTTAATCAGTGTATATATTTATAACATTTTACTTCTTTGTACTTATTTCCATTTCAAACTTTTCTAATATTCTAACTTTCCTCCTAAGATAGTGGAGACTGCTTCAAGGATTCCAGCAATTTCATCTTCCTGAGCACACTCCCCAGGAAGCATCTGATCTGCCCCTGTCTAGACGATGTACAGCTGTCATCCTGGGGGTTCCTCTTCTATGAGTTTAATTCCCTGATTCCTGTGTCCATGTCTTCCTGTTTCCAGGGTTACTCCCTTGTTTAGTGGTTTGTACCCTCCAATGGCTTTCTGAGAAAGGGTACCTGGGAGATAATTCTTTTGAGAACGTGAATCTACAAGAGAGCTTTATTCTACTCTCAAACTTGATTGATGGCTTGCCAAGATAGAAGTCCATGGCCTTGGTAAAACTCCCCCAGGCCAGTATTTCCCGATATGTATTATTTTGTTCTGAAGATGTTAATATTTGTCATTTATAAAAAGTATCCCGAGGACAGGGTAATTTGATAAACATTGCATCAAAAGAGTTCAACTGGTTCCTCTTTGACGAACTTCCCAGAGTTTTGGGGAGTCTCCAAGAAGGAGGATATAACGTGTTCTTTTTCAAACCTTATTTGATCATGGAACTTTTCTCCTTGTCACGTCATAAAAGAATACTGTTTTGCAGAAGAAATATTTGGGAATGGTATAAGAGAAGTTTGAGTTTGGGTGCCTTAGTTTAGGACCTGTAAAGAGGCTAATTCTTCTTGCCCCGCTGCCTCGCTCCCAGCCCCTCCCTGGAGCCAGCGTTTAAAATCCTCTGCTTACGGCTGGTAGTGATTTTCAGAACTCAGATGTGTGCAGGTACCCAGGGGAATGGGAAGCCAAGAGGGTGTGTGTCCAACAGAGGCTCCAGATGGAAGAATTGAGGGTTTAAAAAAATATGTGTAGTGAAACGTCTTAAGATATTAGCTGCAGTCCTTTCTGCGGTCCCTGGTATGGGAATCATGCCAGTCAATCTTCCTCTTTGTCTTGAGGGGGATGATAAATACATTTAAAAATAAATCTATCAGTATCCCTCTGGGGAAAGCACCCTTCCCCATTTTCAGGTCGTGTGGTCCTGGGGAGGTTGACCCTGTCCTTTCTCCAGAATCGTCATGGGACCCAGTCCTGCCTGATGAGAATCAGCTATAAGAATTTTGCAGGAACTTTTAAGAAAAGAGACATTATTATTATTTGTTTGGGCTGCCAGCTGTTTGGCCAATGCAAACTTAGGGCTGCAGTGACCTCTTCTGCTACTTTTTTGGAGATAGTCCTATCAATGTAGCCAACACAAAGGAAAGCAATAGAAATTCACAAATTCCTGGAGTCCTCCTTTGAAACCCCAGATGAGCCTTGCCTGATCTATCAGGTTCCATCTTTGGATTTTTCAGCATGGAGGCAACATATTTTCAGGTTTCCACTAATTTAAGTTGGGTTTCTATCATTTCCAAGGAAAACGATTCAGACAGCTGGGGTTATTTTGCTCCCTAGGCTTCAGAGGCTGTTGGGATTAATTGAGAATGCAAGCAGAAGTGCCGATTCGATCGTTAGAACTCATCAACTGGAGGCATGTTTGCAGACAGTCTGGTGATACAACCTCGCTGGAAAGGAGCCTGGAGTGCAGGGGGCGCAGGGAGGTGTGTGTGGGGGGGTGGTGAGGTTTTTTTGTTTTTTCTTTAATTTTTATTTTACGTTAGAGCATAGTTGATTTACAATGTTGTGTTAGTTTCAGGCGTACAGAAAAGTGACTCAGTTATACATGTGTATCTGTTCTTTTTCAGATTCTTTTCAGGTGAGTGGCTTATCAAGGTCTCTTCTGCCGTCTCCCTCATTATGTGAAAAGGATGAGCTTGGTAACTGGGGAGAAACAAACTGGTAGAGTTTTGGCTTTGCCTCCGAGCACCTCTCCCTGGGTGGTGTCTGCTGTGTGTGCGCTTTGGGTTTATTTCCCAGGAAGGGATTGTTTCTATTGAGAAGCACATATGGGGATAAGCAGAGAGAAGAGAGTGTCTGTCTGTGCATGTGGGGTGATGTTCCAGTTTCCCAGAAGCTCTGGAAGCGTTTGCAGCATCAGCAGGTGGCCCTGGGGAGATGTCAGGAGCTGGCAGGAGTGTCATGAGCTATTTTGACCTCTTGGATGTCGTGATACACCTGCCTCAGGAGCAAAGGGACCGTTCTGTCCCTGTGCCTCGTGGGGCTCTGTGTCCCAGTGCTGTGTTGCTTCTTTGCATTCAGGCTCAAGTCAAAGAACATCCTCAGAGGGAACCTCCTTGGTCACTTAGTAAAGTGACCACCTCTTGAATAGTCTCCCAACTTGTTCACTTTCACTGTTTTATGTCCGTCATTGCACTTTTCAGAACCTGAAAGTGTCTCATTTGCTGGTTTGCCTGTGTGCTATCTGCCTTCATCCCCTGGGACGTAAGCTCCTTGAGGTCAAGGACACTGCCTGCCTCAGCTCTCTGTCCCCATCATGTAGAGCAGTTGGCGGTACTTTGTAGGTGCTCAGTAAATGCAGTGTTTGTTGATTGACTAACCTCCTGAATAGCTTGTCTGAGGACTGGGAAGAAGCAAATTAATGGACTTGGGTCTCTGATCTAAGGGTCTGAGGTGCCAGAATAACAAACCCTCATTAACATCTTGGAGAAGCACAGAGTGTGTTCTATCATGGGCATGATGGTTAATTTAGCAAGGCTACGGTGCCCAGGTGTTTGGTCAAACACCAATCTAGATGATGTTCTGAAGGGGTTTTTTTTTTTTTTAGATGTGATTAATACTTAAATTGGTGGACTTTGAGTAAAGCAGATTACCCTCTATAATGTGGGTGGGCCTCATCTAATCAGTCGAAGGCCTTAAAAGCAAAGACTGAGGTTTCCTGAAGAAGAAGAAATTCTCCTCAAGACTGCCATGTCAACTCTTACTTGAATTTCCAGCCAGCCAGCCTTCCTTACAGATTTCACACATGGCAATATCCAAAATTGTATGAGCTGATTCCTTATGAGCTGATTCCTTAACATAAATCTTTCACCCTCTCTCTTTCTCTCTCTTTTATATATAAATATATAAATAAAATGTATATATAAAATTATATATATATTATATGTAAATATATAAATAAAATTTATATATAAATTATATATAAACATATATTTATATATATTTATATATAGTATACATAAACAAAATTTATATATAAATTATGTATAAACATATATTTATATATTTTATATATAAATTATATATAAACATATATTTATATGTATTTATATATAATTATATATATTTATATATAAATACATAGTTTATATATAATTATATATATTTATATATAAAATACATATTATATATAAATTATATATATTTATATATAAATACATATTTTATATATAAATATATAAATAAAATTTGTATATAAAAATTTATATATAAATATAAATTAATATAAGTAAATATTTATATTTATATATACATATGCACAGATATGCATCCTATTGATTCTACGGTTATATTTCTCTGGAGAACCCTAATACAAGGGGTAATAATAACTACTAACTACTACTAATAATAATAACTACTACTAATAATTAGTAGTTATTATTAATATTATAATTATTAATTAATTATAATATTTAATTAATTATTAATTAAACAATCAATTAAATGTTTTTTAATTTTTAAATTTATTTTAATTTAATTATTATAATTAAGTAAATTATTAATTAAATAATTAATTATTACTAATAGTAACTACTGCCATTTTCTTTAAAGATGTTTGGTGCCAGGCACCAGGCTAAACGCTCTATCTATATTATTTCATTTAATCCTCACCACACTACAACCATGTAAAACAGTCATTGTTAGTATTCTCACTTTTTAATGTGCAAACAAGGTCCAGAGAGGTTAAGTAACATAGCCAACATCACACAGCCGATGAATCACAGAGTCAGTATCAAACCTGAGTTTGTCTGATGTAGAAACATGTGCTCTTAATCACCAAGCTGCACTGAAACTGGGATGTGAATCAGAAATGGCTCTGGCCTTTGGGGGGCTTGTGGTATATTACAGGGAATTATAGACAGAAATAATTGTAACTTACAAGGTAGAGATTGATAAGATAACAGATAAGTCTTTTGGAATTTCAGAGGAGGAAAGATCAATTCTAGCTTCTGTGGGTCATGCAAGACTTAATGGATAAGAGGTTCAATCTGGGCTTTGAAGAATGGGTGGGATGCACACATGCAGCCAGGGAGGATGGTCCTTCCAGATCAGCACCGCCAAGTACAAATACAGTGTGAGCCACACAAGAGAGCCAAGTAAGGAATTTAAACATTTCTAGTAGCTGAGTTAAAAAGTCAAGGAAACTAGGTAAAATTAAATGTAATAATTTGTGTTATTTAGCCCAATATATCGAAAATATTATTATTTCAACATGTAATTCATTTAAAAATGATTTGTGGGGTATTTCACATTCTTATTTTTTGTGTTAAGCCTTTGAAATCTTATAGTACATCTCAATTCAATTATAAAAGAGATTTTCTTTTCTTTCTTTCCTAAGACATCTCCAGGACCTGGTGTGTGTTTTCCCTTCCAGCGCACCTCAATTCAGACTACATTTTGGGGGCATGATAACCCCATGTGACCTGGGGTTACCAGACTGGACAGACAGCTCCAGGTGGAGAGCAAAGCAGGGCAGAGACACAGGGGCAGGGAAGCCTGGTGTAAGTGCAGGGAACGGAGGCCGATTATCAGCCTGTGGTGAAGTGTATCTGAAGGAGAGCTATGGGCAGCATCGTGGAAATATACGTGAGGCCAGATTATGGACAGCCTTCGATGCCAGAATAAAGTGTTTAGATTTTACAAACAGGTGAAGAGAAGCCACTGCTCTCAAGATTAACTGGGAAGGGAAGAAAGCTTTGCCTTAGGAAGAGGTCAGCATGAAGGATGGTGGTGGTGGGTAGTGGAAGGGAGGCCAGTCAGAAAGCAGTGGCACCAGTTCCAATCAGAGGTGATGATGTGGAACCGAGGCTGGGACGCTGGGGTTGGGAGAGTGGCTGATGTCACCAAGTAAGAGTTTATAGGCATTGGCAAGGGAGAAAGAGCCACGGGAGGAGTTGAGAGAGGGCTCCAAGATTTGCATCCTGGGTGACTGGGAAATAGAGCAGTGAAACAAGCAGCTGTGTCTTCTATCAACAAATCACAAGAGATTTCCTCTTCTCCCACTTTGGGGATTCAGAATCAGTTTCTGGGCCTCTAAAGATGTCTTGTGTCTTGGTCCCTTTCCATCAGGAAGGAGGGTGGACCATTGAATTCTTAAGAATGTCTCTGTCTTTTGCAGAGTTCCACCCACCCTTCGTCTTGCCTGAGCTACATGACCCAGAGCATCCCTTGACCGTCTCTGGGTCTTGGAATCCCAGGAAGGGAAGCACCACCCCTCCCCTGCCAGGGGGGTGGTTAGATGGTGCCTGGATCGCACTGTTGGACATGTGGCTGATGGTCTGTGATCACCAGCTCCGTGCATCTCTAACTGCTCTAATGAGCTGGAAGTCTGGAGGGGGAGCAGCAAAGATTTACAGCTTTTACTTGGGAAATCTTCCTCCTGTCAAGGCAGGGATTAACTGGGCCAAACGGGACTCAGCTCAGTGGCTGCTGATAGCAAGTAACAAGGACCAGGAAAACCTGTGGTGATTAGCACCGAGCGGTATCGTGGGAGCCTTCCTCTCCATTGTTTATTTTAGAGATGTGACCATCCAGGGATCCTGCGTGGTGTGTGTCAGACATTCTTAATAGGGAGATAATTTGGGAAAAAGAATGTACAAGATGGTGATGGGGGAGATGGTGGGCAGGTGAGTCTGGACTCATTCACATGCTGGATCACTGTGTACTTCGTTATCTGGGGGAGAGTGCCTGGCAACCCCAGTCTCTAGGACCCCCCCATTCCTTAATCTGCTGGTAGTTTCTCTGTTAATTATACCCAGAGTCCTTCTCTGTGGGTTTTGGTGTTGCCCATTGGAATGATTCAAATTTTGACCCCTTTCTTCTCCAAGGTACTTTTAATTTCCCCCTTTTGTCCTGTTCTCCTAGATCTCTGTTTGGCTTCCTTCTTTCCATTCACTTTTCTTTTTTTAGAATATACATTTTAAAAAATAAATTTATTTATTTTACTTATTTACTTTTGCTGCATTGGGCCTTCCTTTCTGCACCCGGGCTTTCTGTAGTTGCGGTGAGCGGGGGCTACTCTTTGTTACGGTGCACGCGCCTCTCATTGCCGTGGCTTCTCTTGTGGCGGAGCACGGGCTCTAGGCACGCGGGCTTCAGTGGTTGTGGCACGCGGGCTCAGTAGTTGTGGCTCGCGGGCTTTAGAGTGCAGGCTCCGTCATTGTGGCGCACGGGCTTAGTTGCTCCATGGCATGTGGGATCATCCTGGACCAGGGGTCGAACCAGTGCCCCCTGCACTGGCAGGCAGATTCTTAACCACTGGGCCACCAGGGAAGCCCTTTCCATTCACTTTTAATTTTCCATCGAGTTAACTGAAACTTTCCATTCACTTTTATCACTGAGGCACATAATGAGGGGGACGGCCTCTTTTCTCAGGACCGTCCCTATTTTGTTCGCCTTGCATGGATAACTACTTGCTCAGCTCCTGCAACTTTATCTCATCCCCTCTCCACCTTTTGCTTCCCAATTGTCCTTTGATTTAAAAAAAAAAAATCAATGCAGAAGAATCTCCCTGGTGCAAAGGAATTTATACTAGATTATCTCAAAAAAAAATGAAACTGTCTTTATTGGAGGTGAAGACCTTGAGAAGGACCCAAACCATAAATGCTTTGGGGTTAGCTCAGCTTGTTGGAAGTGTGACTCGCGGAAGCCACATTTTTCTGTTTGTCTTTTTTTTTTTAAATTAGTCAGAAATGAATCAGTTCCAAAAGCTGTAAGACTCAAAAGTAGGAATGGAAGAAAAGAAGGGTTGGGGTTCTCTCACTGATGTCAGACTGTCCCAACACCAAAGCATTTTCTGTCGTTCCCAGGGGATTATTTATCAAAACCACAAAAATGATCTTCTCTCTGGCTCAGCTCCCATCAAGCCATCTGAGGATTAGTGTTTAGTTCCTCCTCTCGGCATCATCCCCAAATACAAGGGGAAAAGCCCTCCTAGTCCTGGCTCCCTTCTTAATCATCCAGTTTGGATCAATTGACCATATCATCATTCAAAGCCTTCCTTAACCTCTTAATTCTCAACTCAAATGAGCTCCTAGGATCACGAGTTCCATATGGCCTGAGGTGCTTGAGTCCATCCTCATATTTAAAGGAGTTCCAACGTGAGCCACTGCAGCCAGGCAGGTGCCTTTCTACCTCCACACGCCTCCAGGGACCACTGCCTGGGTACCCTCTTCACAGTGTTCATCTCACCAGTGCCCTTGTCACGAGGGGAGTCTGCCCCAGCCAGGTGGGAAGGAGCAATCCTTTCTCCATCCACTGCAACGCTGATCAAAATCCCGGAGCTGAGTTTCCCATCATCTGCATCTGGTCTTTCCCACCATCATCATCCTTCATGGGAACAGCAGGAAAGGGCACTGGGATTTGCATCAGAGCCTCTACTTTTTAGTCTCTGCTCTGCTCTTTACTGGCTGTAGGATCTTACACAAGTCATCTGATCTTTCTCAGCCTCAATTTCTCATCAGTAAAATGGGCATAGCACCTGCCCAAATGACTTCTCAGAGCCTGTGGGAGGCGAAAATGAGATGAGAAAGTGCATTGAAACCTGAGATGCGCAGCCTGAAAGCACGGTTGGTCTTGTTTCCAGCATCCTTTGTGAAGGTGGCTGTTGGACCGCCCTCCTGCAGGGGCACGGTATGGTGAAAGGTCAAGGCTCTTCATCTGCGTGCCGGTTTCCACACGGGGTCTTGGGCACGTGACCGCTCTTGCTTTTCTCTTTTCAGATGCTCATTGGCCTTGGATGCTCAAGGTCCTCTCCCTTGGGAAATTCTTTTTAAGTCTGGGCTGGAGTAGTAGACCAAGGCTGATATTTCAGTCAGAGTGGGGCATTTCCTAATCCTATCAGAGACATCTTTTTTGACCGGTGAAGCTCGGACCAATGCTGTGCAGGTGAATCCTGCAGGCTGAGAAGGACGTAAACCAGTGACAAAGGGGTGTAAACCATTTCAAAAGGGACATTTTCAGAGAAATTTAGAGATAAAGGTCGGTAGAGACATCTGCCCAAACAGAGACAGGATAACTGTGCATGAGAGAAAACTGGGCACGTTGTAGAGTTCCTGGCCCCAGAAGGTGTGAAATCTTTTTTTTTTTAATTGAAGTATAGTTGATTTACACTGTTGTGTTAATTTCTGTTGTACAGCAAAGTGATGCCACTATATATATATATATATATATATATATATATATATATATATATATATATTCATACATTGTTTTTTATATTCTTTTCCATTATGGTTTATCACAATATATTGAATATAGTTCCTTGTGCTCTACAGTAAGACCTTGTTGTTTATCCATTCTATCTATACTAGTTTGCATCTGCTAATCCAAACCTCCCACTCCATCCCTCCCCCACCCACCGTCCCCCTTGACAACCACAAGTCTGTTCTCTATGTACGTGAGTCTGTTTCTGTTTCATAGATGAGTTCATTTGTGTCCTATTTTAGATTCCACATATAAGCAATATCCTATGATATTTGTCTTTCTCTGTCTGACTTACTTCACTTGGTATGAAAATCTCTAGGTCCATCCTTGTTTCTGCAAATGGCATGATTTAATTCTTTTTTATGGCTGAGTAGTATTCCATTGTATAATGTACCACATCTTCTTTATCCATTCATTGGTGTGAATCCTTGATAAATGATTCTCTTTTTAATGAAATGTCACTTGTTTTAGTTATAATACTTTTTTGGGGGTTGCCTTTCTTGTGCTTTATGCATCCTAGCTCTCTTTGTCCTGACAACCTGGGAGGTTGATATTATCATGTCTCCCATTTTACAGAAGAAGAAACTGATGTGTAGAGAGCTGAGGTGACTTCCTAAGAGTAGCAAGTGGGGAAGCTGGGATTCCAACACATTTTTGTTGAACTCTAAAGCCCAGGTGATTGACCAAATTTGGTGGGTGGGAAGTTACCTACAAGACTTGCAGCTTTGGGTAGTGATGTTAACACACTCCCCTGACCTCTACCACACCTTCTAAATTGTAAGAGAAATGACCAAACAGGGGGACCTTCCAAATCCATGCTGGAAACTGGGGGACACAGTTGTCCCTGTGTTGAAAACATTGAGAAACTTCTCCAACATAGGAATTAAAAAAAAAAATTGTATTGGAGTATAGTTGATTTACAGTGTTGTGTTAGTTTCAGGTGTACAGCAAAGTGATTCAGTTATACATATATGTACATTCATTCCTTTTCAGATTCTTTTCCCATATAGGTTATTACAGAATACTGAGTAGAGTTCCCTGTGTGATACAGTAGGCCCTTTCCAACATAGGATTTGACAGGACTGCGGAACCCCTCGGGCAGTGGAGGAAAGCTTGACCGCACCCCCATACTGGGGGTTTAGCCAACACCGCCAACAGAAAGCCATCATGGCGGGCATGAATGAGTGGGTGAGGCTCGCCCTTCTCTTTCTTCTCAAGCATTGCTCTTTCAAATGTCAAGGACCCAGAAGCCAGCTATAGAAGGTAGCACACCTTTTATCCTATTCTGTTTGTACTTTGTTCATCAGAGTTTCTTGCAGTATCACATATGGACAAAGTCTTCTTTCCCATGGCTGGCCCTGGGAAACCAGTGTTTTCCCTGTGTCTTTATGTTCTGTGGAGCATTTCCATGAGTGTCTGGAGGGCACAGATGGAAGTTCCAGATCATTTTTCTGTCTGGCCCAGACCTAGAATTCATTCCTTAGGACAGAGAATATTTCTGTCAGATTCTTCAGAAGGATACAGATTCTTCTTCTCTCCCCCCTCCTTTCTCTCCTCCTCTTCCTCAAGTTAATCTTCTGTTTATCAAAGGTATCCCATTTTCATATATTAAAAAATTTGAGACTTAGCCCAACTGGGGTACATCAGCCTTTATTGAGTTGGTGTCCCCTCCAAAGCCAACAGAATGACGTTTAAATCAGTTACCCTTTCTCTGCTTTCTGCCTTCCAAAAACTTATGGAATATTTTTCTTTTTATGCTGAAGTGTCCTCTCGTGCTTATTTTGTCCTTGTAGGTTTGTGCCTTTTTTTTTTAATCCTTCTGTTCCATGAAATGAAGTTTCCAGAGACAAGAGAAGATAAACATGTGAGTTCAGCCTGCCGTGTTTAATAGGCAGCCACGGCAGGCCTAGGAAGAGAACCTAGGGATGATGACAGTCAGAGACATGTAAGGAAGACTGAGTTGCAGGTGGTTTGTTAGAGACATTAGCGAGGGAAGAGCCTGCAGAGGGGAGGCCAGGTACCTGGGGGGTTTCCAGGAACCTGGACCAGGGATGGTAAGTGAAAGTCGAGTGGTGATTGATGGTGTGTGTTGTAGTTGTAAATCGGAAAAAAACCAATTACACAGCAGATTTGAAAAGGCAACCAGTGTCCCATCAGGTGGGGGTGAATTCTATATTTGGATCTCTTTTCTCTCCCTACATATTCTTTAATACACACTCTATTGGCGTATTTTGCCCATCATCTCTTCCTTTCTATACTTTTTTTCCCCCTAGAGGCACAGGGCTAGCGTTTTGTTTATTCAGCCACGTTCTAGACCGTGTGTCTTCAACTTTAATGTGTACAAGGATCATATTCTCAGAATGCAGATTCTGGCTTATAGGTCGGAGGTAGGGCCCAAGAGTCTGCACTTCCAACAAACTCCCAGGCGGTACCAATCCTGCTGGTTCATGAGGTTCTAGAAAGGAGGTTTGAAGACTTGGAAAAGCCAAGCATGGAGGGTATTTCACCCCAGAGGCCCATGCCAGCCCTAACTCTCCCCCTGCTTTGCTCTCAACCCTTGGCTCCCCCGCAGGCTTGGGTTGACATAGACCTGGCTTCCCTGCAATGTGTCATTTCCTGGAATCATCCGTGTTAAGGTCTGGTCCACAGGAGAGGGGCTCCACAAGGCTCCACTGCAGTGACCTGTTACTCTGGTACATCTCCCCTGCCCCATTGCTTTCTCATTTTTCTAGTTGGTCCTCATGGCCAGTAGGGACTCAGCTGGGCAAATGGAAAGAAGGGAATAGTTGACTTGCTATGGCAAAGTAGCTTAAATCCCAAATGCAAAGTTTACGTGCATGATCACCAGGTTCCTTTTGACACAGCAAACCAGCAGCATCTAATCACAGCATAGAGCAAACAAAAGAAGGAGTTTGTTTGCTTTACATAAAGAGGCAGAGAATGAAGCCAAAGTGACCTAATGTGAGTTTTCAGAATTAGCGTTTGCTGTTTTCATTTGCCTGATGTAATTCCACTTCTGTTTATTCAGTGGGGATTGCATTTGTCTGATGTGGTTTCATAAGAAGCAACAGAAGTGGTTGAAGGAACAAAAGGAAAACCTAGCTGGTTCTTGATCTAACTTTGATTTGTTGGCAATGAGTGTAATTAGGTTTTCTTTTTAAATGCATCTTTTTTCCCCAAAGGCTGAAATGAATTCAAGAATTTGGACGTTATCTCGCCTGGATCACTTCAGAGAGGATTCTTCCTGGATGTCGTAGTGGTTAGGGTGTCTCTAGCTTCTGCTTCCTGGGGGGATATCTGTGACATCCTGCATCTTTGCCTTGATATTATCTCTGGGGTCACCGCGTGCAGTGTCAAGGATGAGGTCTTATTCGTACAAGTGGATCGCAATAATGAGATCTCAGCTTCGTTTTAGATCACGGCCCACCCTCCTGCCAAAACTCAAACAGATACAACTCAAAAGGGATATTTGATCGCATCAACAAAAACAGCGTGTGCACTTTTTGAAGAGTTCACCTCTGGGAAATCCAAAAGCATCCCTCACGTTGGCTGTGGATCACGTGACCCCGCCTCTAATTACTTATTCCACGGAGGGTCGGGGAAAGAGACCAGAGTCAGGAAACGGATGTGTAATCATTGTCTTGCAGGTTTGCTCACTGTTATTGGGTACAATATTAACATCTCTTTATGTTTCTTGAGCATTTGCCCGACTGTGTTTTCTCAGCAGGGTGGATGGGAAGGCTGATGGGATCTCGAAGTGCCTGGCTGGACCTGGAGGTTGGAAGCAACGATAAATGAGGACATTTGCTTGGCTCGCTGGCTAATGAGTGAAAGATCGCCAAGAGTAATAAGGTTTCAGCGGCATTTCCTTAATGACTGGCACAGTTCATTAAGAGGAGAAACCAAAGGCGACATACCCTTGGGAGAGGCCTGGGGGGATGGGACGGTTCGATCCTGGAGATGGGGGCGGTGCCTCAAAGGAATGTGGCTTTCACACAATTAGGTGTTTTGAAGGAAGACAGAGCCTGGACACAGTTGAATAATCTTGGCTAATTGAGATTTGCATGGGTCAAAGACCAGGGGACCCGCTGCCGTTGAAGCGGGATGATACCCGTTCTGGATCCCTGGACGAATAGCGGCCCGTGTGTGTCTCCACACGGTGAAAAGGGGTGCCTCCGGGACAAAGAGCAGCTTTCATGGGAGATGGCCTTCCAGCCTTATCCCAGCTGCTGGCGTTCAGTGGTGGGTCTGACGGGCTCTAATTTACCCAGGTGGAGTCACATTTAATAAGTCTCCATCGCCCTCCTTCCCTAGGAGTTAGAACTAATGAGGCATCTCCATCCCCTCCTGTTGTGGGTCTACCAGTGACACGGCCTCCGGACGACGTGCTTCTGAGATGCAGAAAGCCTCACCGTCCCGTGACTGGGATGTGAGACAGGCTGACCACTGCATCAAGCGTGGAGGGTGTGAATTTCTGTCTACAATCGATATTCCACTTCTTTTTTTCCTTTAATCCACCTACATCTGGCTGCAAGCCCCTCCCATCCCACTCTAGTGGTGGGAAATTGGTTCGCAGTCATTAGAGATGCTGTCTCCCAGGCAGGGCTAAGGTACCAGCAGGGACACTGCCAGGACATATGGCACCTTTGTGTATGTTGGGAAAGGGCACCCCTTCTTGGAGGACGTACACCTATACCATGGGGCATAGCTTGGCGAGCTGAGCACAGGCTGGATTTAGCTACTTCTTGCCGCTGTGGCCCGGCATCCTTGTGCAGGACATGGATCACACAGGTGTGCATGGTAGCTCGGGATACCCAGTCTGAGGTGACATCGACGTCTAGACAGGCTCCTAGTCTCAGAGGCCACCAGTCCCCCAGAGATGCCCATTGTCCCTGCCTCAAGTTCCCGGCAGTGCTATGGCCAGAGTCCCTCTGTGCCTCACAGGTGTCCCTCTGAGCTCTGGCGTCTTCAGGGGAAGGCCACAGAGACCCAGATCCAGGTCCAGACAGAAGCCACACACCTCTTCCTCTCTAGGGAGGACCCTACACCTCTTTCTCCCATCTTGCTGTCCTCAAAGGCACTCCCTGTCTCCCTCCCTCTTTTCGGACCCTTAGCTTAATGTCACCAACGAATTTAGGCTTTATCAAAGTCAGGAAGAACTATGGCTCTAGATTTTCCACTTTGTAAAACCCCCCAAGGCAAAATACAACATTGGCCACCAATTAGAAATGGAAGGGAAGAAAACTATAGAGAAAGCAAACACAAATGAATGTTTCCGTGTTATCCTGCTACATTGAGCCCAAACACTTGTCTTCCCTGAAGGAGTGATGGAGGGACACCATGTGCTCGAGACATACGGCCTTCTTCTGAGATGCTCTGGTGTCACGCAGACTTCGAAGAACATTTGTCGATGATTCACACCTACTCTAGCAGGCTGGGAAAACATTAGTCCTTGGTGAAATTTCATCTGTCTTCAACAAACTTACTGTGTTTTCCTAATTTCTTAAGATGGATCAGGACCATTGTGTGATTGTCTGAAGCACCATTTGGGGCTCCTTCAATAATTCAACAAGAGCTGAGTCCCCGTTAGGTTGAGTGGACAGAGGGAGGGGTCACAAAACACGGCTCGGTTGTTGACCATGTGTGACCTTGGGCAGGCTCCTCCGTGAAGATCAGGTTGGGCTGGAATTGGGTGATTTTTTAGGTACATCTCACCATTGCTATCCGTAAAAATACTGTCATGGGGAACTCATCGTATGTTAAGAAGAAGAGGTAAGGCATGTGACATATTCCCTTCTCTTTTTTTTTCTTGTTCTTCCTCCATCACTTGAGTCCATTACTTCCGTTTCTTTTACTCTCTTATTCTCACTGCCTCCTTCTTGCATTCATGTTTGTTGTTGTTTCCTCCCTCGTTTCTCCTTCTTTTGCGTATCCTTAATGTTTACTATGATCAATGTTTATTGAATTAAGTCTTATAAGCGCTGCTCTTCAAGGTAGCCAAGTTGAATGTTTCACACTTCTGTCTCAACACAGAAAGAATGTTCACACCAAAATCTGAAATTGTTTTTTTTTTTTTTTTTTTTGCGGTACGTGGGCCTCTCACTGTTGTGGCCTCTCCCGTTGCGGAGCACAGGCTCCGGACGCGCAGACTCAGCGGCCATGGCTCACGGGCCTAACCACTCCGCGGCATGTGGGATCCTCCCAGACCAGGGCTCGAACCCGTGTCCCCTGCATCGGCAGGCGGACTCTCAACCACTGCGCCACCAGGGAAGCCCCTGAAATTGTTTTTAAAGCAGTATATAATCCACAAGGAAGGTTTTCTCCAAGGACCTCGGGAGAGAAAAGTTCCCCTCGCCCTGCACTAAAACTAGAGCTACGGGAGAAAATGACCTTGTAACCTTGTTAACCTTCATAAAAAATGTTAAACGGGAGATGGTTGGCTGATGCAGGACAAGGCTAGTCTGTGGGAAAGATCTCGTTGCCTTGATCTTCGACGTGAGATGCAGTGAGATGGACATAGTATGAAAATGATTCTAGGCTGAAATGTTGCTGTGATTACACATATGTTCGTAGGTAGATTAGAGACAATTCGAGGTCATTAATACATTAGGCGACCCTGGAAGATGAGCTCAGCTTGTTCAGAATTTCAGGTCCAGTAGATTAGCTTTCTGTAGGTCAAAGAAAATGCTCAGATTGGCACCCAGCCGCCTTGACTGCCCCGCAGAAACTCTGTGACTTTGATACTCAGTGAAAAATGCACATCTGGAATGAAATCAGACCTCAGCCCTTTCAAGCTTCTGCTCCTTGGTATTTAATTATTATGACTTGGCTGTGACTCAGGGTAAAGGCTTTATTTTTAGCAATGATGAGAATGGCTCTGATGAATAGATCAGGAATGCTGTTTATTTTTTTAATTGGAGCATGTGACTAAATATATTTTTCAACTCTTGAATGAACAAATCTGACACTTAAAGAAAACACATTAAAAATCTTTGGAGCTTTGCATAAGGAGCAGTTTTGCAGACTGTTTTGGGTGAGTTGTCATGTCTGTCCTCTGATGTTCTGATGAATCGTAGTTATTTATGTCTTGGGTCCGACCTGGGATAAAGATGATAAGAACCAGCAGAGACCTCAGGTGTCATCTGGCTCAACCTTCCTTAGACAGAGGAGGAGATTGGGGTCCATGGGCTAAAATCACACACCAGAGTCGCTCAGCAGGGATTGTCCAAAGTGAGCTAGAAACTCTGTAGTTTATGACTTTCTTCCTGTCCTTTCCACCCGCCTCCTCTCCCCAAGTATGGAACACGTATCATTGCTGGTTCCTGAAACCATTTTAGATGGTGCAAGAGATTGGATTAAACAACGGAAACACGGAGGGAGACAGGCTTTCCAGTTCTCTCTTTCTCGTCTTGATTGTGCCAACTTTATTCCAAACGTGGTTTCAGACTCCGAGAACATGAGGATGAATCAGCGACAGCTCCTCTGTTCAATGAACTCCTAGCTAAGGAACTTATTCCTACAGATCAAACTGTGGTTGATGGTGGGATTGTGCGTGTGTGTGTGTGTGTATATTGTGTATGTGTGCACACCTGCATGCATTTTGTCTTTCTTGTTCAATTATGTGTATTCTCATAGAATTTTCTCAATGCAAATATAACCTAGGGAAAAAATTTCTGAGAAGCCAAAACCCCCAGTATCTACTTTGAGTCACCATGGGAAGGAGTCCTTTTTTGTTTCTTGATTCAATATTTGTATATCTTGAGACATGCTCACCACCAGTCTAGTTAACATCCATCATGATATGGAGTTACAATTTTTTTTTCTTGTGATGAGAACTTTTAAGATCTTCTCTCTTAGCAAAGGTGATCTTACGGAGAAAAAGTCTGTCTTGAGGCTAATCTTTAACCTGAATGCTTGCTCATCTCCCCCTTTAACTCACAGGGGGCAAACCTTAGGGTCAGAGCTTTCATCAAGGAGCAGCTGGGCTTCCCTGGTGGCGCAGTGGTTGAGAGTCCGCCTGCCGATGCAGGGGACACGGGTTCGTGCCCCGGTCCGGGAAGATCCCATATGCTGCGGAACGGCTGGGCCCTAAGCCATGGCCGCTGAGCCTGCACGTCCGGAGCCTGTGCTCTGCAATGGGAGAGGCCACAGCAGTGAGAGGCCCGCATACTGCAAAAGAAAAAAAACAAAAAAGGAGCAGCCTACAAGTAGAATTTGATAGCATTGGTTTGCCTCATTCTCTGTTTATAGGAAGTATATTGGTTATTTATGTCTATGCAATAAAATATTTCAAAACTTAGTGGACTAGAACAAGAATGTATTGTCTCACACAGTGTCTGTTGGAATTCAGCAATTCAGGAGTGTGTTAGTTAGATATTTCTGGCCCAGCACATTTCATGAAGTTGTGGGTACAGTGTCAGCCAGGGATGCATTTATCTGAAGGTTTGACTGGGACTGGGGGTCCCACAGTGGCTCAGTCCCATGGCTGTTGGCAGGTGGCCTCAGTTCCTTGTCACGTGGACCTCTGCACAGGGCTGCTTGAATGGCCTCCCAGCACATCAGCTAGCTTCTCACAGAGCAAGCGATCCAGGAGAGAACAAGGCAGCCTTGTAATGGATGGGCAGGGAGGCGTGGCTTCATGACTGGGTGTAAGACTCAGACAGTCAAAGAGCATTCCAGGCCCAAGGAACAGCAATCACTTATTCATTCGTTCATTACACATCTTTATATGTCAGGCCTTGCACTAGGGGTACAGTGATGAAAAAAAGAGAGACATGGTTCCTACTTTCTCTCCTTTGAGAGCGGAAGACAGACAAGTAATGAAGCAATTAAAACCCAGTGTGAGACAATTATTAGGAAGTCCCGTGTCACATGTTTTGAATTAGAAGTTTGAACGAAATCTCCCTTAAAAGACAGTGTCAGACAGGTAAATGGTATTTTAGGTATCTTGTGGGTGAAATCGGATTTTATGGACTAGCCTGGAAAAGATCCCCACATCGTTATAATTTTCAAAGAGATGCATTAATTTTCAAACGCCCAATCTGTACTGAATATTCTGGAGGCATTTTTGTACTTGAAGAAACTGACTTAAAATCTGCACTTTTGGAGCACATTGCTTTTAAGGTTTTGGCACTGCCTATAATTTTGTGAATGGCCAAACGTGGGGTTAAATTAGTACCAGATTTTCGCTTGTTGGGGATGGTTTCTCCCTTGAAAGTCTTTTATTCTTTGGACATTGATGCTGAGTTCACTATGTTTTTAGCATGATGGCTTTGGCTTTGGGGAAGTCACTTAATTGCTTTTTGTGTATGTATACTTGTGTGTGTGTGTGTCTCTCTCTCTTTTTTTAACGTGTTAAATGAGTAGAATGTTTCTTTCCTGCTCATCTGGGCTAGCCAAGTACCTGCCCCGCCTAGAATACGATCAGAAACGTCTTCGTTATACTCATTCCAGTAGAACCCAAAGGGGCAATGAATTATTGTAGGGAAATTAATAAAGTAAGAGTTGAGACATGGTTTTCACTCTACTTTTGTCAGCAGTTAGGCGAGTGTCCTGTTCTTTTTCTCTCCTGGTGGTTTTTCTCATCTGTAAAGGGGGTCACTAGTATCTGACCTGCTGGCTTCGCCCACTGACGGGGACAATCAAAGGAGGCAGGAAGTAAAGAGTCAGAAGTTGACTCAAATTTGAGACATTTTTTCGGTGACGACACCAGGCATGTGGAGATTCTGCGGGGAGGGGTGCCCTGTAACCCTGTGTTAGGACAGCAAAACTAGGCTGCGGAAGCAGCTCGGTATAACCAGAGATGATCAGAGGATGCTGCTGGGTTGTGTTCTTACACTCAGTGCTCCCCCACCAGGGGCCAGGCTCCCTCACAGTGGGTCATCTTTCCTACCTTGGAGAGGCCTCAGGCTGCCTGTTTGCCAGGACAGTCTCCCTCCCTGGTGGAGCCGAGTGCCCACAGCAGGTGGTGGAAAACCCAGAGGTTCTCGACTTGTGGTCCTCAGAGGAGCAGCATCAGTAACACCTGGTCTTGGTGAAAAGGCAGAATCTCAGACCCCATCCCACTCAGTGAATCAGAAACTCTGGAGGGGTCAATTAGGAGTATGGGATTGACAGATACACACCACTGTATATAAAATAGATAAATAGCAAGGGTTTGCTATGTAGCACAGGGAGCTATAGTCAATATCTTGTAATAACCTGGAATGGAAAAGAATCTGAAAAAGAATCTCTATCTCTATCTATCTGAATCACTTTGCTGTACACCTGAAACTAACACAATATTGTAAATCAACTATACTTCAATAAATAAATAGAAAAGAAACTCTGAGGGTGAGGCCCAGTGTTCTGTGTTTTAACAGCCGTTCCAGGGGGTTTCTAATGCTCCCCAAAGTTTAAGAACCGCTGCCTCAGAGAAGCACTTTTCAAACTTTAGTGTGACTAAGAATTTTATAGAAACTCAGATTCTGATTCGGAGAGTGTATGATGAGGCTGAGAAACGATTCTGTAACTCTAACCAACCCGTAGGCGATCCTGATTCATCTGGGCCGCAAATGGCCCAGTGGGTAGCAAGGCTGTGGAGGGAATAGCGGGGAACTAGGAGATGTAGATTTTACAACCAGGTCAACCACTAATTCAGTGGGGACCCACAGGCAGCTCCCATTTCCCCCAGGTCAGATCTTCCCGGCTCTGATATGGTACGGTTCTGATTTCATGACTGATTCTCAGGACATGTGATATCCAGGATTCTCAGAGATTCTTGGGAACCCCCCTCAGTAACAGAACAATGGAGCAGGATGGCAAAAAGGAAACGGCTGGGTCCAAAAGTAGCAGCGCCCTGGGCTGGTCTATACCAGCCACCAGAGGGTACAGCTGAGGGGCTGGGGTGTGCGGGTGTGAGGGCTGGGAAACACACGTCACAGCACCTGTTTCCTCCAGGTTCTCAGCACCAGGTGGGGAAATGCTTTCTCTGCACATCTGTCCCTTTGTGACCTAAGACCACGAGTTCCTTCATGTCAGAGGCACCCAGGCTTGTGCAGAGATGCTTTGGGTGGGGCATCTTGCAAGTGGTCCACATTTAAGATGAAGGGACCCTTTTCCATCCCTCCGCGGCCCCTTTACACGTCCTCTCCTGTTTCATAAGATGTGCACTGCTCCTGACACACCTGGCACTTTGGGGGTTTCCTCTTTCACCTCCCACGGGCCGCCTCTACGTCAGAGCTTTCCAAAAATCCTGGGGTAACACATCCCCAGGTGTGCGAACTACTTGGGCTGTTGCTGTAAACCTTCCCAACCCACAAAGCTCAACTCTGCGTTTTCCCTTTTAATTCCTCTGGCTCCTGTGAGGTCCCTCCCAGATCCTGAGGACGCACAGATGCTGAGGCTGCCAGCTGACCCGCAGCTGTCCTCACAAGCACACGACTCATCAGTACTGACCTTGGCCCTCTGTGAGTGTCAATATTTATTTAGACAAGAGTCAGCAGTGGGAGAAGCAGGGAGGGAGAGTGAACGGTGGGCCAGAGAAATTCTGTCTGGAAAAGAGATGAAATGGACACATCCCAGCCTGGGAACGCTGCTTGCACTGGGCTTTACACACTCACCGTCTAAGACCAGACTCAACCTGCTGGGTCCAAAACAGTGGTCCTAGACATCGCTGAACCAGAATCCAGGCTCCATCTAGCCTTTTTGGTTTGCTTTCACTGTTATTTTTATTACACATCACTATTTATTGAAGAAAAATTAGAAAAAAAGAATTCAAAATAATTACTACAGAAAACTACTACTGATATCTTAGCAGACAGCCTTGCAGGCGTTTTTTTCTTCCCATAATCCCTGGAAGGATGTATATATATCCATGCATATTTATATTTTTAGTGTAAATGGGACTATAATGCAGTTATTTTTCTATAATTTCTGGTACAAAATTATTACTATATTACATGCATCTTTGCATGTCAGTATATAAGCTTCAATAACACAGTGTTTAAAGACTAACATTCTATCCTGTAGATGTACAGTAGTTTTTAGAATAGCCCTTTGTTTTTGTTTTTTTCTGTTTTTAACCACTAGGCTGTTTGCAGTTTTCTACTGATGTCAGCTGTGTTTGATGAACATACATGATATTTTCCTTTGGCATAATTTCTCAGAGCACATTGGGATAAAGGGGGTGTGCCTTTTTCAAGGCGTTTGGAACATCTTGCCAAAGTGAATCCGGAAAACTGTAACAATTTACACTTCCGTTGGCAGGATATAAATACGTCTACTTATCTGTATGCTTGCCAACTAGCGATCCTTATTCTTTAAAAAAAAATTTTTTAAAAATCTTGCCAAGTTAACAGACAAAAATGGTGTTTTATTTAAACTCTTTTGGTTACAAATAAGTTAAATGCTTTTCCATACCCATGGGCCACTTGTGTTTTTCCTTCTTTTCATTGCCTGTTCATATCTTTTGTTCATTTCTTTTTCAAGTCTGGTACCTGCCTTTTCTAGTGAGTTATAGGGATGCTGTATACTTTTTGCCCATTATATGTGTTGCAAATATTCTTCCCACTTTGGTGCCTGTTTTCTCATATGAGGAATGGTGTGATGCAATGTGGAGATATTGAAAGTCTGATGCCGGCTAATCTATCCACCTGCTATGAGGTCTCTGTCTTCCATAGGCTTGGTTCTGAGGTGTTTTAGGCACAGAGGCTGGCCCAGACTTCCATTTTTTAATTTAATTTAATTTTTATTTTTTTAACATCGTTATTGGAGTATAATTGCTTTACAATGGTGTGTTAGTTTCTGCTTTATAACAAAGTGAATTAGCTCTACGTATACATGTATCCCCATATCTCCTCCCTCTTGCGTCTCCCTCCCACCCTCCCTATCCCACCGCTCTAGATGGTCACAAAGCACCGAGCTGATCTCCCTGTGCTATGCGGCTGCTTCCCACTAGCTATCTATTTTATATCTGGTAGTGTATATATGTCCATGCTACTCTCTCTGTCCCAGCTTACCCTTCCCCCTCCCCTTGTCCTCAAGTCCATTCTCTATCTCTGCATCTTTATTCCTGTCCTGCCCCTAGGATTAATCTCCAAAATTTACAAGCAGCTCATGCAGCTCAATATCAGACTTCCATTTTTCAGGCCTTACATGGAACTGTTGAAAGTCAGAATTTAGAGCAAGAATCTTAACCGGATCTGTTTTGCTCTGAATGGAAACATGTGTTCCTCTGCCCTGGATCCTTAGCAGGTGTGTAGGCATTTTTGTTTGTTTTTAGTTAGAATTGCTGGTGTTGGGTATTTCTAAGGTCAAAGTTCCCGAAGTTGTTTTTCCTAGAGTTTTCTCAGCTTCAGAAGAGATGGGATACACTCGTGGGTGTCCACATTCATGGACTTTAATGCCAGTATTCTCACAAGACACAAGGCAAGAAAGCACTGTTCTCATTCAGAAGGTCCATACTAAAGGTCTTATAAAAGGAATGAAGTTCTGATCCATAGGACAGCCATGATGGACTTCGAGAACATTTTGGTAAGTGAAAGAAGCCAAACACTGATATTCCACTGATAGGAAGTATGTAGAGTAGGATCTCTGTAGATGCAGAAAGACCCTGAGGGTTGCCAGGGACGGGGGACTGGGCAAGGGAGGATGTTGTATGGGATTTTCTTTTGGGGTGATGAAAATGTTTTGGAACAAGACAGAGGTGATAGTTGGCTAGCAATTTGAGTGCCCTAAATACCACGAAATTGTTCACTTTAAAATGGTTAATTTTACGTTATGTGAATTTCACCTCAATAACAACAAAATGCAGGGGAAGGGGGAGAACCTTGCCGGTTGTCACGTGAAGTTAGAGGGACAGATGTCAGTCGCCCAGCACTGGAGGTATTTGGGACCTGCCCTCGTCTTGGTGACCAGTGAAGTGTCAGGGAGGGGGCCTTGGGATACTATTTCTCCACTGTTTGCTAAATATTAGGATTAACTGCATCAGCCTGACTCCTTTTCCCCCCAACAGAAGGTGTTGTGAATTTGGCAATCCACCTTTGATGCTAAATTATGAAAAAGCGATCTCCCAGCTGCTGTTCCTGGTGAAGAAGAGCAGGTCAAGCGTGGCTTTGTGGGTTGGGCTTCGTGCCAGCTGCCCAGGGCCACGCTCGGGCCCCTCCGGAAGGCAGCAAGCACTGCGGGACTCCCGCGCCCAGCCTGAGTACAGACCTTTCTGCCCTGGCCTTCTTCGAAGTGCTGCTGTGTCCTTGTTTAGCTGTGTTTCCCCCTCATTCCCACACCTCAACCCTCCTCCCCCAACCCCCCAGTACAAGGCAGTATTTTAAAAGACGTTAAACTTGAAATAATTAATCAAACTACAGGGAGAGGGAACCCCTGAAAGGCTGGGGAAATGATGCTGTCTGCTCTATTGAAATGCAGGCATGCAAGCCAGAGCCGCCTTTGTTTTAAAACTTGGTATGAGGTATTTCTGGAAAGCCCTGTTTTCATCCACTTTTCTGCTACCTTCTGTGGCTGACCGCTGGCTTTGGGTTGAGGGCAGTTTTGCTGAGTCCATTTGAACAGGTCATAGCTAAAGATGTTGTAAATTAAGTGAGTGTAAAACGTGTGTTCCCTTTGTGGGACGTCGGGAGGGAGAGGAAGAGGGCTCTGTATGTGCCTCTACCCGTTAAAGCCTTTACTTCCCATGTTCTTTTTGAGGGTACCCAAGAAACATGTATTGGGCACCTACAGTGTACCCGTCACTGTGATACCTGATAGGTGTTTCATGATGCATCTGTAAGGTGCAGTTTCAGCTCTCAAGGAGTTTTATTTTTCTTTATTCCAAAAAGATGCGATCGTTTTTAAGCTCTGACAAAGGTGAAAGCCATGGGTTAAAGTGATTTCAGTTTCCTCTTCGATAATAAAGGACCTCAGCCTCCTGGTTCCCTATTTCTATGCCCACATTTGTTTCTCTTCATGGATTCTCAAGGCTTGTAGCCTCTGAACTGGTTCTGGGGATGAGACCTGGAAAGAAAGGGGGTGTAGCTCCATTTGATTGGCCTTTCCAGCTCCAAAATCCTGCAAGGAGCACATACGTGGGCAGGAGGCGGTGGCTCTGGGTGGGACGTGCCGCTCACCTTATGGTAGGCAGTTCTGTAATGCCTTGGACTCGTTCAGGGCTCACCATGTGTGGGCATGCGCGGCTCCGACAAGGAGGACTCCTTTGACATCTGCGGTGGAATAAAGCCCAGCGCTTGAAAGGGAGCCCTCTTCAAGTTGGGACCGAGGGCTGCTGTGCTTATGGCTTCCTTTGAAAACCTTCCAAGACCACAGTCTTTTTGTCTGCATAGCATGTTGCTGCCATGTCCATGTAAGGCCCTCAGAACAACCAGAGCTCGGGCAAAGCAGCCCTCCATCCTCAGTTTAAAGGATGCAATACCAAGCTAGTCTTCCCTCTCTCCTTCCACCGTGAAGGCTCTGCTCCCAGGCACCTTCCTGAGACCCCAGCAGTTCCAGCCCTGCCTTTTCACGAAGTCCAGTCCAAGGGAAGATAGATTCTGCTTCCCCGCCACCTCAAAGGCTCAGAATGGAGGTTCACGGGCTTGAACTGGCCTCACTTCAACCAGTCACTGTGGCCAAATGGTATAAAATGCGCTGACTAGCATAGTCTAGGTCTGGCATTGGGAAACAATGACATTTTTGCAAATAAAGTTATTTTGGCTCACAGCTGTGCTCGTTTGTTTATGGCTAGGCTATGGCTAGCTACAATGGAAGATTTAAATAATTGCATCAAAGACTTTATGGCCTGAAGAGCCTAAAATATTTACTATCTGGCCCTCTGTAGAAAAAACTTTGCCAACTGGCCTTGGTCAAAGTAATGTATTCTCCACTTGGAGAGGAGGGTTAGAGTCAAATCCACCCAGAGCACATGGGCTGAGACTAGTAAATGTTCCCCAAGAGGGTCTCCCAAAGAACACTGACTTGCCATAGGGAGGGGAAGGGGATGGTGGGCACTTGTTTGACAAGGATCTCTATGGTATGTCCAGTGAGTCCCCCACATATGAATGAGTTCCGTTCCGAGAGCACGTTTCTAAGCCCAATCTGTTTGTAAGTCCAACAAAGTTAGCCTAGGTACCCAACTAACACAGTCAGCTATATTGTACTGTACTGTAATAGGTTTACAATACTTTTCACACAAATAACACATAAAAAACAAACAAACACAAAAAATAAAAGAAAACAGTTTTAATTTTTCAGGACAGTACCTTGAAAAGTACAGTAGTACAGGACAACAGCTGGCACACAGGGGCTGGCATTGAGTGAACAGGCAAGAAGAGTTACTGACTGGAGGAGGGAGAGGAGGTGGGAGATGGTAGAGCTGAAGGATCGACAGCAACAGGAGATGGAGGGCAAGCTACAATTTCACTCAAGCTTGAGGTCGATGGAACGCACACTCGCATCTTTGAAAGCTCACAACTTGAAGGTGCAGATGTAGGGTACTTACTGTATTAGCAGTGGCGGCTTAGGGGTAGGGGTCCTGTGTGCTGTCATTGGCTAGGAGTTTGTTGGATTTTACTTCTGGAGAAGCTGGCATGGTTTAAATTCCTTGGGCAGATTTTCTTTCTGGATCATGAGAAAGATATTACTGGGCTGGCTAATTGGATGCTGTTTTGAATTTTAAGCCCCGATTTGGGGGAAATGTATTGGTGACCTAAAGTAGGTCTAAGAGTAGATGACCATGGAGATGGTCTGGAAGACAGGTCAAGAAGTAAACATGCTGGATACTGTGTAGGTAATTGGTTGATCATCTGTATCGTCAAACTATTATTGAACTAGAGGACATTCCTTAGTGGCCTGACAGTGTAAGACCTGGTCCTCTTCAATATTTTAAGTATTTTGGTTGAAAAAAAGAAAATGTGTGCCTATGAAACCCATGGACATAACAAATATATTGGATGGTGACATGAAATTTTATGTTTCCTGGTCAGCAGAAATAATAGGTTGAAAAGAATAAGTGGAGATTTATCGGGAATAAACATCAAATTCCCTGTTAGGTAAAACAAACACCAACATAAAACACTTGTGCAATATATGCAGGATGGCAGAGACCTGGTTTAATGTGGTCCATATGAAAAGCACCTGCACTGCTTGGTTGACCACAAATTCAACATGAGTCAGCAGAATGAAAATTTAAAAATAATGGTGAGGAAAAGGTGGTCTTTCAAATTATGGTGCTGGGTCAATTGGGTAACCATACGGAAAAGGAAAACGATCTTGACCCCTAACTCACACCATACACAAAATCAGTTCCAGATGGATTGCTGATATAGTGAAAGGTAAAACAATAAAGCCTTTAAGAAAAAGCAACTCAAGAGAACACCTTCATGACCCTAGTGTAGAAAAATATGTTTATTTTGCCAGAATACAAGTACAAGTCCTAAAGAAAAAAAATAGATGGAAGTATTTTAAAAATTAAAAATTTTTTAAATTAAAAAATTTTCAAAATTAAACATTTTACTTTAAAAACTTAAAGAAACCATAAAAATGATGAAAAAGCAACTAATAGAATGAGAAGAAATTCTCTGTCTCTCTTTGCCACCTCCACCCCCTTTCTGTCCACCCAACTAATGATGTTTGGCCAGAAAAAAGAATAAGTTCTACAGATCATTAAGGAAAGGCCAGAATACTCAATAGAAAAATGGGCAAAAGACTTGGCCAGACAATTCACAAGAGGGAATATCCAAATGGCCACTAATTATATAAAAGGTACTTAACGTCATTAGTCAAAAGGGAAATGCAAATGAAAGCCATTATGTACTAAGTTCATATCACCCCCTCCAGTATCGCTAAAATCAAAACAACTGCCAATGCCAAGTGTTTGTGAAAATGGACAGCAACGCTGCTACTTGAAGTGTGATTTGATACGACTTCGTAAAGTGTTTCATAGTGTCAACTGAAGTGAATCTTAGGTAGAGTCTATGACTCAGCAATTGGATGCAAAAGAATATACCCAACAAGAATGCAGACACAAGGGTCACCAAAACATAAACACTAGAAAGTTTGTAGCAACATTATTTGTAATGGTCAAAATATAGGAACAGCAAAGTCGACCTACAGTGGAATGAATCCAGAAATTGTGCAATATTCACATGTGACACCGCAGACCAATGAAATTGGACCATCTACAAGTGTGGCCAGATCTCACAAACATCATGTTAGTGAAATAAGCCAGACACAAAAGCATATATGCTGTGTGGTTCCATCTCTGTAAAGCACAAAAACGGCAAAATGAATCCAGGTGCAAGAAGTCATGATAGAGGTTGTCCTCTGGGAGGGGGTGCTGGTTGGAAGGGGGTCTCAAGGGAGGATACTGGGATTCCGGTGATTTCTCCTTCTTGATCTGGTGCTTTAACATGGGGTGTGCAGTTTGTGAAAATAAATTGAGCCGCACATTTACAATAGGTGCACAGACTGTACGTATACCATACACTCGTCACTCTGTACGGTGGAGGGTGGGGACTGGTTCCAGGACCCGCCTCCGATACTAAAATCTGCACATGCTCAAGTCCCACAGTCAGCCCTCTGTGTCCCCGGGGTCTGTGTATGTGGATTCAACCAATCGCGGATCTTAAACATAGGACATGATCCGTGGTTGGTTAAATCCACGGGTGTAGAACCCGCGGATACAGAGGGCCTACTGTACTTCAATAGGAAGTGAGGATTGTTGAGTAAATGTATTTCAACTATGTCTGAATTCAACGACGTCGGTGTGCTGGGGGCTAGGCCTTCTCATGGAAGCCTTACGACAGCCCCACGAGGCAAGCATTCTTTCTTTTCAGTAACTGGGTACCCTGACTTGAACAAAGTCCTAAACCCACTTCAACTCAAGTGATACCCAAACCCGAATGACCCATCTCCAGGCCTGGCTATGTCTTATTTATCCTTGTAGAGCAGAAACTGTAAACTGGTGGCCCAGGGACCTGATTCTTTAGAAGGGTTGCCCTGGCTCAGTGCTTTATTTTAAAAAATCAGCTGCAATGTTATTTCATACAAAAATCAGGTCTCCACTTTCTCTTGAGATATTGGAAGACCTGGCAATGCTGGTCACTTCTGATGTATTAGCACAGGCCTGTTGCTGAGTAGTAGCTGCTTGCTGCTCTTCTGTGTGCTGTTCAGTACCCCCACAGTACCTGCCCCCCAACCCCCTTCATCTCAGGCTGCTTCACTCATTTCCGTTCCATGCCCAACCCCTGTAGGCTTGATGCTTCTGGCTTGGAGCTTCCCACTTTGCTTTCAGAATCTCTTTTCCCCCTCCACCTTTGTGAGCTGATTTCCCAATTGATGTTGTGCTGTTTTCTCTTCCCATCTCTTCCAACGTGGTGAGTTCAGCTGTTTCTCACACCTAAGGTATTGTTCATGGCATGCTGTTGTTTCCTTTTACGCCAGCTGATTGTCCACATGTAGCAATTTGATATCTACAAAATACATTGTTCACTAACATAGGCAGGGCTAGAGTAAAAGCTGTATTGGCAAGGGGCTGTCAATTTCCCGGGACCCTCACCTGGATAGCTTGGTGCTTAAAGCAATCGTGAAATCCTTTCTCTTCCTCCCACTGCTGATTATTCATTAATTTAGCAAATATTTGTTGGATGGCAGACACTGTTGCGGGCAAAGGGATGTGGCAATGAACAATCCAATGTCCTCACCTGCTTGGACCTATGGTCCAGGGAGAGTAGACAGAAAATGCAGACATCCATACGTACATCCTTGCATACATAGAGGCAGGTGGTGAGAAGTTACTATGCAGAAAATTTAAGGAGGGTAAGGAGTAGAGTGTGGGAGAGTAGGGCGGGTGGGGCTGATAAAGTGATAAGAAGTCATTTGTCCATCCACAGACAAATGGATAGAGAAGATGCGGTACATATATACAATGGAATATTATTCAACCATACAAAGAATGAAATTATGCCATTTGCAGCAACATGGATGGACCTAGAGATTATCCTACTAAGTGAAGTGAATCAGACAAAGGCAAATATCATATGATATCGCTTATATGTGGAATCTAAAAAAAAAGGGTGCAAATGAACTTATTTATGAAACAGAAGTAGAGTCACAGATGTAGAAAACAAATTTATGGTTACCAGGGGATAAGGGGGGTAGGGGGAGGGATTAAACTGGGAGATTGGGAGTGGCATACACACACTACTATATATAAGATAGATATGTAATAAGGACCTTCTGTATAGCACAGGGAACCCTACTGATACTCTGTAATGGCCTATATGGGGAAAGAATCTAAAAAGAGTGGATATATGTATATGTATAACTGTTTTACTTTGCTGTACACCTGAAACTAACACAACATTGTAAATCAACTATACTCCAATAAAAATTTAATTAAAAAAAAAAAGAAGAACTTTGGCAGAGTTAGTGGCAAGTGCAAAGGCCCTGGGGCAGGAGCAATGGTGGTCTGTTGTAGGAACGGTAAGGAGGGAGGTCAGTATGGCTGGGGTGGGGGTGATAGAGAAACAGTAGGAAAAGAGGTCCCAGAGTGGAGGGCGATTAGGGAGACACAGTGTCTAACCGTGTGCAGACCTTCTTACACCAGGCAGAGGCTTTGGAATTTCTAAGTGTGTTGAGGCCATTGGTGGGATTTGAGTAGGGAAATCATGTCCAGTTTTCTATTCCTTACACTTGGCTGTTTCCTCTTTTCCTCCTTCCCCGTCTGTGCCTTAGGCCTGCCAGGAATTATTTTGTTTCATGGAGGGCTCTTGAGGTCTAAGAGGTCGCTGACATCTGAAGTACTTTTACATTTGAAAATGACAATTCAGATGTCCATCCTTCTGAATGGAAATAAGTAGCTGAGAGTAAGTCATTTGTGAAATAATAATATAATAAATAATAATATTTGTGAGCACTTTGCTAAACAAATCAGTTTATTTTGCCATCTGTGCTATTTATTAAATAAAGAACCAGTTATGCCTTCTTTGAAGGTATGTGGTGGCTTAGAAGGTACTATTTTCTGGCGAGATGATGAGAAGCTGGAGAGGAGAGATATTATGAAAAGAATCCTGTGAACAGAATTTTCCAGACGCAGCCCCACTTGCCTCATTAGTTAGCAGAGATGCCTCCTAGGGCCTTGTATTCTGTCGCTTGTCCATTTTGGTTTATAGTGCCGCGAGTTTCCTGCTTCCTCTGCTTTAAAAGGCATTTTAATGGGAAACTGGAAACAATTTTAAACTGGAAGGCAGGGGTTTACTTCTAAAGAAATGTGTCTGTGGCGTGTTAGCCGAAGAAGCCCGGTTAGCGTCCGTGAGGGCCAGCGTGGTTCTCGAGGGTGGGGATGAAGCAGCTGAGTGGTGGTGGGGGGGAGCCCGTGTAAACAAGTCTGGGAGAAAAAGAGCCCAGTTTCCCAGTGAGGACCACCCCGGACCAGAGGTTAATTGTAACAGTAATGGGATATCTAGGGCCTAGTTAAGGAAACGAAACTGTAACTAGATTAACGAGAAATTAGACCGTTACCGCGCATATGTTAACGGAAGCTCCTGAAAGAGGGCTTTGAGCCTTGTCCCGGAGTGGAGGATGCTTTGCCCCCTAAGTGAAGAAACCTCTGTGTGGCTTGAAGGAAACGGAGGTTCAGAGATAACGGACCCTCTGGATTTTGTCAAATCTCAGAATGGTGACCTGGGCAGGACACTAAAGCCTCAGAGTTTCAGGGGTCCTGACTGACCCCAGATGATTTTGAACAGAACCCCATCTTCCAGTAATAGACTGAAAATCAGTGCAATGGTAACGATTAGATAATATTTCCGTTGTCTTATAATGGTGGGAATTTCTTCCTCATTTTTTCTTCATCTCTTCAACAAATATTTATGAAGTGTCTACAGTTTGATAAGCACGAGGCTGGTCCATGTAAACAAATAATTAAAATAATTGCAGACAAGCGTGACAGTAGAGGTCTGAACAGAATGCCTGGGGAACACGGACTTAGATTTATCACTTATTTACACTTCGTTTCTTGCAACTGTGTATACAAAAGGTAATCTTTTCATACACCAAGAAATCTATTTTTCTCTCAGGTTCTTTTCGTGCATCTGTTTGCAATAAATCAGGAGGGTTTAGCCTTCTTAGCTAAAGTCACCTGCGTGGCTGTCACCTGCTGGCATCTGGGGGATCGAGGCAATTTGATAAGACCTTTGGCCAGAAGTATCCAGTTTTATAAAGGTATGACCTCAGCTGTTTTATGGAACACAAATGGCATTGAGCATCACGTGTGGTGGTGATTAGAGAAACCATTCCAAACCAGGCCAGGGTGATTTCTTTGGATTTCAGTGGAGGTAACAGAAAAAGTCACACATTGGCTTTCTTTCTTTCTTTCTTTCTTTTTCTTTCTTTCTTTTTTGTGGCCAAGTGGCATGCAGGATCTTAGTTCCCCTACCAGGGATCGAACCCGTGCCCCCTGCAGTAGAAGAGCAGAGTCCTAACCACTGGACCACCAGGGAATTCCCCATACATTGGCTTTCTGAGGGATTCTCAGTTTCATCTTGACTTTTACTCACATTTCTTCTTCCATAAAGGTGATCTGGTGCTTTTCCTTTTCTTCCCAACCCAAATCATTAGTAATGCATTGTCTATAAAATGCAACTCAGAAGTTAATATGTCACAATATCAATATCAAATAACTCAAGATAAATATTTTGGGGAAGAGAAGTACCAGTATCTATTACAATTAATACATGAATACATTCTCTTTCTGAAAGATCCAAACATTCAAGCAAAGCAATGCATCAGCATTCTCTGACACTAACACAGCACAGGGCACACCTCTCCCGCTGTTCTGTTTTCCTTGGCTATTCTTGCCCATTTTTTCTTCTTAGTGAACTTTAGAATTTGCTTGTTACATTCCATAAAGTTCCACAGTGGTTTACATAAGAATGATTTGAATTTGTATATTAATTTGGGCAGCACTTAAATCTTCACAATACAAAATTCTCTTGTCCAATAAATGACTTATCTCTCCATTTATTTAATTAATCTTTTGTACTCTTTGGTGCTATTTTATTTTAGTTTTATGCATCTGGGTCTTAGGCATTATTTTTAGACATTTGATGTTTCCTGTAGTCATGGTAAATAAAATGTTTCTTCCCTAAAACGTTTTCTAGCAAGTTGATGCTGGTGTATAGACTTGTTTTCTGTTGATACCAGATCCATCTGCACGGCTAAGCCCTTTTATTGCTCTGATGGTTTTGGGCAGATTCTCCTACACATGCTAAATAGATAATATTATCATCTGAAAATATGGAGAGTTATTTTTCCTCTCTTCCCCAATATTTAGATCTCTGTTTTTCCTTCTGTTAATGCATTGATGTGGCAGTGCACTAAGTACAGTCTTGGGTGATAGTGGGAGCTGATATTGTAATTTTAATCTGATTTTAATGGGAACTTAATTTGATATTTGTTATAGTTTTCTGATGGTTGCCCTTTATTAGATTAGGAAGTTTTCTTCTATTACTAGTTTACTCAGGATTTCCTCCCTCCCTCTCCCTTCCTTCCTTCCTTCCTCTCTCTTTTTCTTTCTTTCTTTCTTTCTTTCTTTCTTTCTTTCTTTCTTTCTTTCTTTCTTTCTTTCTTCTTGGTAACAGCTTTAATGGGATCGAATTCACATACAATACAATACACTGATTCAAAGTGATCACTTCAGTGGCTTCTAGTATATTCACAGACTTTTGCAGCCACACCACAATCAATTTCAGAACATTTTCATCACCCCCCAAAAGAAACTCCACATCCCTTAGCCGCCACCCCCAACTTTTCCAGGAGGGGTGCTGATGGCTGTGTCTCCTGGGGCTACTGCCCTTGGGGCTTTGTGGTGTATTTCTGTCCTTGACACCCTTATCGTGGCTACCTTCTGATGAGCACAGAAGAGGAAGGAGGAAGAGAAATTGCCTGGAATGTAGCTGTGAAAGCAAAAGCACCTCGTCAGACGGGCTCTGGTTCTCCCCTGCTTCCCGTGGTCCTCGGCTCTGGTCTCAGAGTCCTCAGACCTGCCTCTTCCCCTGAACAAGGCTCCTTCTGCATATAATCCGAGCTGTGGTTTCCTCCTTCGGTTGTTATTTGTTCCCATATGTTAGATCTGATTCTATCTGCTCTGTGCCATTTCAGAATTCTCAAATCTCTCTTGTCCTCGGATTCACTGGTAGCTCCCTATCTTCTCCAACACTGTTAAAATGGTCTTTTTGTTCTTTTCTCCTCCTCTTTTGAAATTTCTCCTTCACCAGGGCTTGGGGAATCATGGTTTGTGTTGACGCCCTGCCACCATTTCACTACTAGTTGGTTTTCTGCAAAATTGAGTTTTAAATCACAGCCTTCTAGAAAACCCTCCTATCGGTTGACTTTTCAGCAGTATTTGCAGGAGAGTGGATTTTCCGTATTTCTTCACGCACTTTGCTTCTTCTCTGGCGCATCTGCTATGTTTGCTAAAGAGTGTAACCAAGGAATCTCTCATGATTTCAATTTTGTAGTTTCAGGGTCTTCTTGTAAGGATGCTCTAAAGCATAGACAATATTGATTATCAATAAGTATGCACTGAGGACAATTTTCAGACTTCTGGGTACATTTGAACTTGGAGAACCTTTGCAATGTGGAGGATATTCTCATAAGCCTTAAAGTATGGATGCCAGAGGAGAAAAATCTTGCCTTACAGCCAAGTGGTATTTCCTGAGTCAAGACATCAATCCACAGACGTGGTGATGGGGCCAGATGCTGTGGAGTTTCTTGATCTTATGTTTATTAAATGCTCTTTTCACTTTGTGGGGTAATTAGAGGGCCACCTCCAAAGCACTTGCCAAGTAAGTCCTACAGGGAGTTTAATGATTCCTTCCAATATATTTCCTAGTGATCCACATGCTCTTAAATTTTAGTCTCTCCCTAACCATGATCCCTTTCTGGTCTGTTACCATTTGTTAAAAAACAAACATGTCAGAATGGGCTTCTGCTCTGATGAATGAAAGCTTGGTTTTTCAGAACTGAGAATATTCTGGTGTAACAGAGGGACAAGCTTAAGCCTCGATGTCCCTGTGTTCTCTAGTTTTCTGGGCTTGTTTTTCCTTCGGCATCTAAACACCAGTAGACTGTGCCCATCCTGACAGACAGCATGAAGTTCAGTCTAACTAGTTGTGGGATTTCCTGAGGAAAGTAGCCGTTTCACAGATCCTTTCTTACCGCCCGGTCCCTCTCTCACCTCAGCCAGAGGCTCCGCATGCTTTATTCTGGTCAAATCATGACTAGTCTTTTGGCTGCTTTATTTTTTTTTTTTTTCACATCTTTATTGGAGTATAGTTGCTTTACAATGGTGTGCTAGTTTCTGCTGTATAACAAAGTGAATCAGCTGTATGTATACATATATCCCCATATCCCCTCCCTCTTGCGTCTCCCTCCCACCCTCCCTATCTCACCCCTCTAAGTGGTCACAAAGCACAGAGCTGATCTCCCTGTGCTATGCGGCTGCTTCCCACTAGCTAGCTATTTTACGTTTGGCAGTGTATATATGTCCATGCCACTCTCTCACTTCGTCCCAGCTTACCCTTCCCCCTCCCTGTATCCTCAAGTCCATTCTCTAGTAGGTCTGCATCTTTATTCCTGTCTTGCCCCTAGGTTCTTCATGACCATTTTTTTTTTTTTTTAGATTTGGCTGCTTTCTTATCCTCATCTCCTGTCTCCTAAGTCCTCAAGGCATAGCTAAAACCATCGATCACATTACATAAAACATTGCCAAAGATGTTGTGTGTCAGAGACTGTGTGTTTTCCCCAATATTTGTTCTTTCTTTCTCACTTAAATTATGAAATCACAAGTGTTGGCTGGACACGTGGTTGGGGGTTAAACTCTATTTCCCAGTCTTCCTTTTGGTTTCATTCTGGCCAGGAGAATTTAAACAGGAGTGATAGAGTAGTGTATATAACTTCCAAGCTGTGTCCTTGAAAGAAAAGTAACAATTTCTCTTCTTTCTTTATCTGTTCCTGGCATGTGGATGAGTTGACTGCTGTTGGAACTACCATCTTGGACAAAGAAGGAAAAGATGGAAGCTGTATGTGAAGGACAGAAGGATCTGAGGTCTCCAAAATTCTGGAGTCACTCTGTAAGCCTTGGATGCTTAAACTGGAAAGGAATGAGAGAGAAATAATTCTCAGTTGGGTTTCAGCTATGGGTCTTTTGACCTTTGTTGCAAAAGGTGAACCATAAATGTTGGGATAATGAAAGGGAATAACAGAGGGAAATTTAAAGCTGGTGAGTAGATCTTTTAAAAGACAGAAAAGTAAGGAAAATGTGGGACCTTTACTAATAATCTTGAAAAGTGAAGAGTATCAGAGTTAGGCATCAGGAATTCTGAGTTGCTTAGGTCTTTGTGATTAACCCTGAAGGGAAGAGTTTCTGATATCCCTCTATACGTTTGCTCTTATTAGGGTCACATACAGACTGTAATAGTAGGTAATGAAGCATTATTTTTAAGCCAACATTCCAGAATTTAAACTTTGAAATTGCTACAATATAGGCATTATTAAAAAGAAAGTTTTCGGAATCGCCTTAAGACCGTATGTATAGGCCATACAATAAAATCCACCTTACTAATTAAAAGTCACGCCTCATTTTGACATATATTGATATCACCCAACTTGATCCCCTTCCTAAATCATCAGGTTTAGTTCTGAATGACTCTTGGCTCTTTCTAAAAATCAAATCTACCCTCCAAGGATACAGCCATAAGTCAATTTGAATGATTGAGCCACAGTTCTGAAAATAATGTCAAAGAGAATTTCAAAAGTTGTAAAATTACAATCTCCCTAAAGGAAGTATCCCTCTTTCCAAGACAAGACAAAGGGGTCTTTGGGCGGTCTTAACTGACCATAAACTTGGTAAGTTTTAATCTGTTTGCCAATAACCCGTTAATTGTCATAGCAGCTAGATCTCGTTGTAAATTCTACTTTGCTTACCATCCTGATATCAGTGCTAAAACTCACGGTGATATAAACGAGCTTAGGTCTGGTTGCACTTGGAACTGAGGATTCAGCAGGTGGCCAACGGGCAGAGACATTTCACACTGAACCTGAATTAGTCTGTAACTCTGCCTTAGAAAGCAGCTTGCCTATAAATATTTCACTCTGCGTCACACAAAAGCTGGATGGATGTGAGGCCACTTCAGACAAAAAGCAGATAAATTCCTGCTTAACGTGTACCTGATGCTTTATGATTTCTGCCCAGGTTCAGATTTCCTGGATCAAATGTTCCCAAGGCCCGTGAGGTCATGTGGTTTCAGAGACATAAGCTAAGCTTGGTGTGTATTACAGAGGAGCCATCGCATCCGGGTGTGGCCACGCTGAAGGTAAGTGTTAATCCCAGTCTGATTTCATGTGTGTGCAGCAGCTGTTGGGAACATTAGGTCTGCCATCTGTGTCCAATGGAGCGGTCTCCTACCACCCAGCCTCATCTGGCTCCAAAGTTAACTTAGCGCATATTGGGAAATTCCTGAAACAACATGAGACTTAACACTATTTTCCCATCAAATCCTTGGAGTTTTTGTTGACGTTGAGAGAGTCATAGGAGGAGTGAAACCGTAGGGCTGGGGAATGGAATGGTTTACTCATAAAATCTGGGACCCTTATTGGAGGGGTTCTTTCTTCAAGGTAAACGCATGTGTTTTTCCAAGAATAAACCCAGTGCCCTACCTGGAGTAAAATGGTCCTTGAACGTTAGGAGCCAAATCCCGTGTTCTTTTTTTAAAGTTATTTTTTATTGCTTATCTATTTTATACATATTAGTGTATATGTGTCAATCCCAATCTCCCAATTCATCCCCCCCCTTGGTGTCCATATGTTTGTTCTCTACATCTGTGTCTCCATTTCTGACTTGCAAACCGGTTCATCTGTACCATTTTTCTAGATTCCTCACATATGCATTAATATACAGTATTTGTTTTCCTCTTTCTGACTTACTTCACTCTGTATGACAGACTCTAGGTCCATCCACATCTCTACAATGACCCAATTTCGTTCCTTTTATGGCTGAGTAATATTCCATTGTATACATGTACCACATCTTCCTTATCCATTCATCTGTGGATGGGCATTTAGGTTGATTCCATGACCTGGCTATAGTAAATAGTGCTGCAGTGAACATTGGGGTGCATGTGTCTTTTTGAATTATGGTTTTCTCAGGGTATATGCCCAGGAGTGGGATTGCTGGATCATATGGTAATTCTACTTTTAGTTTTTAAGGAACCTCCATACTGTTCTCCATAGTGGCTGTATCAATTTACATTCCCACCAGCAGTGCAAGAGGGTTCCCTCTTCTCTACACCCTCTCCAGCATTTGTTCTTTGTACAAGTCCTGTGTTCTTGATGATTAGTTTCTGTACCAACTTGGTAATGCAGAGTACCTCTCAGACTCAGCTCTCCATCTGCGGATGAAAATTTCATGACTTGGATTTATGGTCAACGATTTTACTCATGGAAGGTAAAACTAAACATTCGTGGAAATCTTGAATTAGAGTTAGAATTTTCTCACCTCTCCTAGGGCGTGGCCCATCCCTCCAAAATTGTTTTCTTTATTTTCCTCACTTCTTCATACCGTTCATTCCTTTAGCATAAGGAAAATATCTGCTTAAGCTGATTTATATCCTCGTGTGAGTAAAGGAGAGTTGATCTTAGCTGTAAGCCACACTGAACATATGAATTTGCATTTTTTTAAAGTGGTGTTTGGTGCTCAGTCTGAATTTAGCTAACTGGCTTGACCCTGTCTTTCAAGCAGCTGCTGAAATACCCATTCTCTGAGTTTTTTCAGAATTAGGACAGGTTAGGGCTGGTGACGTCCTACATTTCAGCTTTCCTCTTTGATTGATCCAGTTATCAGCTATTATATCTGTTTGAATTATAACCATTCTTTGAGGCATAATAACTTTTTAAAGATACAACTGCTAATAGAGTCCGTTCGTGGGTGATTCAGTGCATTTGCAGCGTTTAAAGGAATTTAATAATCCAAACATTTAATTGATCACCGACTATGCACCAGTCATGTGTGTGCCTGTATGTGTCTGGTTCTTTGGGCAGCTTTTTCACAGGACTACATGATATTAAATATCCATTACAGGATTTTGGGTGATAGAGAACCCCTGGCCTTTGTCTAGCACCTGTCACTTTGCCTTCAGTTCTCATGTCTGTGGGTCCCACTCTGCCAGACCCTCCCCCTCTCATGGGTGTACACTCACTGTAGCTCCCTGATTCATTTTCTGACTTCCAGATCAGGTCGTTCTGAATCAAGTTCACTTCGCTGGCACATATTCCCCCAAAGGTATTGTTTATACATGGACCAACTTGAACCTTTGGAAACAGCAGCAAGTCCAAGATGTAAGGGTCCCCTCACCTCATGTCCTTGTCCCCAAAGTCCAGCGTGGAGGCTGGATGAAGATACCAGTAAGCATTCCTTGTCAATAAATTCATTTCTTCCCTTGACTGTCTCCCAGACTCTTTCTTAAATTTTTATTGGAGTCTAGTTGATTTACAATGTTGTTGTAGACTGAGGTATACAGCAAAGTGAATCAGTTATACATCTATGTATATCCATTCTTTTTCAGATTCTTTCCCCATATAGGTTATTACAGAATATTGAGCAGAGTTCATATACACACTACTGTGTGTAAAATAGATAACTAATAAGGACCTACAGTATAGCACCAGGATCTCTACTCTCATAGATTTTTATTTAATTCAGCCCTCTTATAATTCAATGCACAATCTGCAGTCTCATGGCCAATTTAACATACTAAAAAGAATAAAAATGTAACTGCTTAAAAAAATGAGTTTGTTCCTCACGTCACTCTTCCTAAGCCAAGGGCACTCACAGATGGGGAAACTCATCAGTCTGAATTTCCAAAGTCGGCATGCCAGTGTATCCATTGGGCTCAGATGAAGAATGTGCTCCTGGATTATTTTCCAGATCAGAAGACTTTTTCGTACTTGACAAAAATAGAGAACCTGGAGCAAGACCAGATGCAGGATATCAGAGGACAGAGATATCTTTAGTTTCTTTCTTAAACTTCTTGTGCCTCTGGAATCAGCATCATGCAGGAAAATGATGGGAAGGAACTGTCTCTTTTGTGCCCAGAGCACGGGCATCACATCAAAAGTCAAATGTACCAACAATCATTATAATGAAACCTCCTTCCCACGTCCTGGCACCAGCAGTGTTACTTGGAAGACAAAGCTTCTTGCTGCAAAGAGCCTGTGCTGCAAAGACCTTCATTCATTCAACTTATCTTTACTGAATGGCCACTAGGAACAGGTACTGTGCATCTTGGGAGTCTTTGAATGTGAGCCAGAGAAGCATGTATTTTTCTGGAATTTTGGCTGAATACAAATATTGTTGATGCCACTTCTGTCCATTGACATTAATTTAATAACACTTGAGAGGCATTCTAGCATAGCATTCAGGGCACAAACTCAGGTATATAAGCCTGGCTCCCCCACTTTGTAAATATGTCACCTTGGGCAAGTTACATGGACCTACCTCAGTCTCCAACTACTAAGTAGAATATTAGTACTTACCTGCCAGTGTTGTTGTGAGAATTAACTCTATGAATCCATATCATGTGTATAACAGTGCTGAATACATAACAGGTGTTCATAAATGCTGGCCATCATTATAACAGAATTTGATATCCAAACAGTCCTGGCATTATGAATTTGAATAAATTGCCTAAACTTTCCAAATACCTGTTTGTGCATCTACAGAATAAGGATAATAACACCTACCTACCTATGTTATAGAAGTGCTGTGGTTCCCGTGAGACAAGATATATAGAAGTGTTTTATCAACAGTCACGTCTTACGTTCTTCAAAGTTACTTTCATTATGTTGAGCTCTTAAAAGACCACCATAATGAAACTTCTTGGTTTGTTCAATTCCTCAGGGTGTACCTTCTGAGTCGAAACATAGAAAAGAAAAGCAGGCTCAAATCCTTGTCAAAGGAGAGAGAAATTCTTGATCACAGTCCCATCAACTCTATATAGAGGAAAAAACAGAGACTGTGGGTGGTGTCAGGAAGAGACAGTATATGCTGGACCACAAAACACAGCAAATCTTTACTAGGAAGGATGAGGGCAGGCATGTGACCCAGGCTAGGCCAATTGGGTGCTCCCTTGCTGGAATTTAATTCTCGTGTAGAGAAACAAAGAAATTGAAAACAGTCGTGTTCCGTCCCACTGCAGCCTCCTGGGCACCGAGTCCCTGCGATGTGCAGAAATCGTGGTCTCTGGTCCCCGGTCTCCAGGGCTGCTGTCTTTTCCTTCATCTCCCAGACTGCTCTTCTGGCCTCTTGTCAGTCTGGGGAGCTCTTGATCCTTTCCAATAAATTACCTTCAGACTAAGTCAGGTTAATTTCTGTTGGTTGCAACACAGGATCCCTAACTGATGTCTGCCTTAACCTGTCTTATAAGGTTGGCACCAAAATCACACATCTTTCTCCAGCCTCCTCCATGCACTGTGTGTTCTGCTGCATGTGTGCACCCTCATGCACCTATAACGGCTCCTCTATCATATCATGCTCTTAGAAGCCACTTATTCATTCCTCCATCAGACAAATACTGAGTATCTAGGCATCGATTTGGTTGATGGGGATGCATCAGTGAACAAAATAGACAAAATCCTGTGCCCTCGTGAGTTTATATCCTCATGGGGAAGAGAGACAATGTATTGATAATAGGGAAGAACACATCTGACTCCATATTAGATCTGTTCCTTTTCCTGTGCTTAGTCGTGCTGGCTCTGCACCTTTTGTAAAAGCATGTTGCCTATAGCCTGAAATATACAGGCTAGTCTATTCCCAGGGCTCTGACCCTTAAGAGTCCATTCATATAGAGATAAAAAGTTGAAGAACAGAGAATGACATTTGTCTTGTTGGAGGTTGACAGGAACATCACCACCTGACCTATATGGGCACTTGCAAGAACAAAGGATTCCAACACCAAGAAGTTTGCGACAAGTAACCTCGCCCCTCCCTCACCTGGCCTTTAAAAGTGCTTTGCTGAAACCCTTTGAGGAGTTCAGGGTGTTTGGGCACTACCTACCCCTGTTCTCCTTCAAGGCCCTGAAATAAACCTTTTTCCGCTCCAAACACCAACGTTTTGGTTTGTTCAGCCTCACTGTGTGTCGGGCACACGAAATTGCATTCAGTAACAACAATAAACAAAGTATGTATATATATATACACACAAATATATAAGGTTAGATAATGAAATGCCTCAGGAAATAATGAACCTGAGAAAGAGGACAGGAAGAACCCAAGGCAAGGGGCTGATGCAATTTTAAGTTTTTATCAGGGAAGGCTGACTGACAGAGGACACTTATGTGAAAGACATAGTGGAGAGATAGACAGCCATGTGGATATCAGCAGGAAGAACATTTCTGGTGGAGGGAAGAGACAATGCAAAATTGCCCTGGTGGAAAGTTGCTTCCACCAGTGTTGTAGGGACAAGAATGCTAGTGTAGATGGAGAAGACTGAGCAAAGGAGAAATCAGTAGGTGCTGAGATCAGGGAAGTAATAGGGAGTTGGGGGCAGACAAGATAGGGACATTGTTAGGACTTTGTTTTTTTACTGGAAGTGAGTTGGGAAAACATTAGAGGGTACTGCCCAGCAAACGACATATGGTTACCTGTGCGTTTCTCTTCTGCACTAGCATCTATTGGCTTTCAAAGACCTTCACCATCTGGGCATGACCCATACGTTCCATCCCTGTCTTCAGTGCCCTGCTCTGTTTCAGCCAGACTGCTCTATTCCCTCTGACCTGGACACTACACATGTCCATGTCTTGATCCACTGTCTACCCAAAACTCAGCATCGATCAACGGTTGTTTCCAATCCCATCTCCTTCCAGATGTTTTCTTCCACTTACCCAGGCCACAGCGGTCTCGCCCATTTCTGAACCTTTCACGAACTAGCCTCTACCCCCTCCACCTGAGATTTAGCACATAGGCCCTTGTATTTTATAGAATGTTTCGTGTATGCCTGCCATGTCTATCCAAAAACTATAGATTGTAAACTTTTGGAACAAAGGTACCATGTCTTGCCCCTCTTTGTTGCCCTTCTTTGTCGCCCCTCGAGAGCGCGATGAAAAGGAGTTTCGTGTTACTGGAAACAATATCCAAGGCTCTCAGCATGTCTGGGTTCTGTTTCAAAGGTTTACAATGGCCCCTTCTTTCCTAGGGGGTCTTGAAAAGTTACAAACGAATGTGTAACTACATGGTTTGCTCAAGTAACAGAACAGAGTTATGGTGTAAGACCAATCATCATAGTCCATTAAATCTGGGTTGTTCAGGGAAGGGGACGCCACGGACCTTGGTCGCACAATCAAGGGACTCAAAGCCACACAAGCCAGGTCCAGGGGCTTTGTCCGGCCTGAGAACAAGCTGCGATTGTCCACCCAGCACATGACGGCAGGGACTAGCATTCTTTAATTCTGCAGCTGAATAGCACACACAGCCTTGTGATCCCAGATCCCGTGCAAGGTTAACTAGCCTTCTATAAACATTAACACCCATGGGAATGGCGCGCCGTAATTACCCTGGCCCCTAAGTACTTGGCAGTTTACAGAACTCACTCTACAGGCTGGAGTGCAAATGTGATTTGCGTGGCAATGTTTATAGCAGTCACAGCTCTGTAAACAGGCTGCCTGGGCCGAGGACACTGGGTTTGTGTCTTAATGGGGATGTACCTGCAAAACCAGGGTGTAGAAGCTTCCCCGGACAGATGCCTGGGCTCAGAACCCCTCCAAATCCTTCATATTAACTTTCCTCAATTGCTCACACAAATGCCAGGGATGCAAATGAAAATGTCCTTATTCGGGTTAAAAAAAAAAAAAAAACCCTAACAAAACCACATTGCCCAGCTCTTACTCCCAGGGGATTTCCTCTGACGTCAGAGGCAGAATATATGCTTATTTCTCAAACTCTTGTATTAGTATTTACTAGAGTCAGATGACCTGGGTTGAGTCACATTTATGCCATTAAATATTTGTGCTGAATTTGTGCGGGAGCTGGGTGAGATCTCCAACGTCCATTTTTGTTTTCACATTCTGTGACTATGTGTTTCTTTGAGCCCCAGGGAGGTGTCTGTCTTATAATAAAGAAACGGAGATTCTAGTATTGGTCTATGGAGCAGAAAAAGAACTTTAAAGATAATCTAGTCATTTTTCCTTATTGTAACAGTAAGACACTGATTCCTAGAGTCTGTGAATCACTTCTCAAAGTCACACAGCCACTTATAGGGCTACGACTTACACCCTCTGGTTCTCAATTCAGAATCTTCCCATTATATCCAAGGCTTTTTAAAAGTGACTTGTCTAAAATAACCAGAATGATCATTTATCTGAATGATCGGTAAGAACATATAAAAAATGCTCAACATCGTTAGGCATCAGGGAAACACAACTTTAAAACCACAAAGACATCAGCTAAAAGGAAGAAAAGACAGATAATACCAAAAGTTTGGGCTGTTTTTGAATTTAATTTAATTTATTTTTTATATAGCAGGTTCTTATTAGTTATCTATTTTATTTTATTTATTATTTTTTTAAATTTTATTTTTTATTTTTGGGTGCATTGGGTCTTTGTTGCTGTGTGTGGGCTTTCTCTGGTTGCGGTGAGTGAGGGCTACTCTTCATTGCAGTGTGCGGGCTTCTCATTGCAGCGGCTTCTCTTGTTGTGGAGCATGGGCTCTAGGCACGCGGGCTTCAGTAGTTGTGGCACACGGGCTCAGTAGTTGTGGCTCGCGGGCTCTAGAGCGCAGGCTCAGTAGTTGTGGCACACGGGCTTAGTTGTTCCGTGGCATGTGGGATTTTCCTGGACCAGGGCTCAAACCCGTGTCCCCTGCATTGGCAGGCGGATTCTTAACCGCTGTGCCACCAGGGAAGCCCTAGTTATCTATTTTATACTGATAATAGCAAGTGTTGATTAGCACAAGGAGCAACTGGAATGCTCCTCCAGGGCTGGTGTGGGTACAGCCACCTTGGAGAAGAGGTATCAATTTTTATAAAATCAAACACGCACTTAGCATATGATCCAGTAATTCCACTTACATGTATACCCAAGAAACATGAAAATGTGCACACTATGACTTGCACACGAATGTTCAGAGCAGCTGTATTCAATACCAGCTCTAGACTGGAAACAACCCAAATGGACATCAACAGGCAAAAGTTCTGGTACACCCATGCCATGAAAAACTACTTAGGATTAAAAAAGGAAGCATGTACTGTTACAAGCAAGAACACAGATGAATATAATAATATATTAATAACATAATATAATAGTATAATAATAACAAAATAATGAATATAATAAGCTAAAGAAGTTAGACATTAAGGATTACATACTGAAGGATGTCTTTGCATGAATTTCTAGAAAAGGCAGATACGGTGCTTGCACGGAGCTGGAGCTGAGGTGAGGGGACAGCAAAGTGCATGAGGAACGACCCAGGCCCTGGAAATTTCTCTGCCTGAATTATAGGGCTGGTAACACAGGCATACATTTGTCAAAACTCACCCCAGGGTATACTTAACATGGGTATATTCTATTGTATGTAAATTGTACCTCAAAAAAGTTGGCAAAATAAAATAGCGATTTCCTATTGGCACTGGGGAGGCGACAGGGCAACGGGGCAACAAGGCCTGCTCTTCTGGTGCCCTCTCAGGCCCACACACCCTCCAGACCCGGCCCGCCAACCACTTTTGCATGTCCCTCAGAGCAGAGCTGGCTGCAAGCTCTGCAAGGCAGAGTGGGAAAAGGCAAGGTGGAAAAACCACTTTGCCACATTTATCTCTGATGGAAAGCCTTGTTCAGCTCGCCTGAGATGTGTTTATAAATCCACGCTCTGGTCTGATTTAGATTTGCAACCAGAAAGGGGACATGGCTCTTTTTAAAGAAAGCAGGCCCTTCAGAGCACAGATGTCCCCAGAGGAGGCTGAATGGACCCACAGCAGGCAAATACGGGGTGTACATCTGGTGGGGGAGAGACCCCGGTAAGGACCGAAATTCCCTGAGGCTGGGGTTTGAGGCAAGCATGAGGTGAAGGGAGAAAGCAGTCACTGTGGTCATTTCGATGCTGCAAATACTGCCTAGACCTCAAATCTCCTTCAGTTTCTGACTGTGGAAGAAAGAGGCTTTTTAATAAAATGTAATTGATATGCACTGTGGATCCAGGTTTGCGAATTGATGTGCCAGATGCTCGGGGATGCAAAGGTTTCTTTGAAGAAGTGTTCGGTCTGGTCCAAAGAGAGGTATGTACGGAAATCATGACTCAGCCCTGCCCCAGGACTTTTATGTGGAGATGGAGCCCTCAGGGGCTTCATAAACCCCAGGCGCTAGCCTCCGACATGCCTCAGCCTTCCTGGCTCGAATGCCCCATTTCTCCCAGGCATGGACCTGACCCTGCCCAAGCCCAGAGGGTCCCCTGCAAGAGGCCAGCTCACACGCTCCCCATTCCCCTGGCAGGGACAGGAATGGATGGACGCTAAGGGTGGACTAGATGCCTCTAGTTTCCAAACTGAAATTCTAGAATACTGTGTATAGTGAATAGGACCCATTTTCAAATGTGGTCCCAGATCTATAAATAATTTGTGCTCAAAAATATGACCAAGGGATGGAAATCAGGTAAAGCAAACCCGACACTGACTTTAGCATCATACTGGGCATGTCTTTATGACAAATGAAAGGTACATAATGGAATATCAGGTGAGTCATATTTCTAAAGTACGATCTTGGTCATTTACTCTCCTTCTCAAAAATCTTCAGCAGCTCCCTGTTGCCTCCTAGAGATAAAGGGCATCTCTGCTCTGTCCCTGCACAGAGCATATGGGATCCAGGGCAGCGTGGCCCTAAGACAGCCCGAGCCTTACATGATTCACCCCTCCCTTTTTTTTCTTTTTTTAAAACAAATGCACATGTTTTGAATGATGGGCTGAAGGAGGAGAACGTCCAGCTCGCTCAGTATTGTATCTTGACTGGAAGCCCCCAAATTTTCTATAATTAACATGTGGTATTTTTATAATTAAGAAAAAACCATCATGTAAAGTCCAATCATGCAGTAAATTTAAAAAATGTGGGGGGCTTCCCTGGTGGCACAGTGGTTGAGGGTCCACCTGCCGATGCAGGGGACGCGGGTTCGTGCCCCAGTCTGGGAAGATCCCACATGCCGCGGAGCGGCTGGGCCTGTGAGCCATGGCTGCTGAGCCTGCGCGTCCGGAGCCTGTGCTCCGCAACGGGAGAGGCCACAACAGTGAGAGGCCTGCGTACCGGGGGGGGAAAAAAAAAAAAAGTGAGTTTGGGGAAAGGTAATTTAATAATGAGTCAGAGATTGGTTGCCTGGAATGACAAGCATAGGGGCCAGAGAAAGAATGAGGGGTCCAGGGCATCAAATGGTAAGCTATACCCCAAGTTCAACTCTAAAGGGGTTCTATATATTTCATACCTATAATTCTGCACCTATGTTCCCAACCCATGCTTCTTCTCTGAGTTCTGGGCGTAGGTTTACAAAATGCCTCTCATATTTCTACCAGATAACTTCAAGCTCATCATGAAAAAACAAAAAAAGATTTAAGACTCCCTCTTCTCTCCTCACCACTTCCAAAATTGTTCTTCCTCCTAAACTCCCTAATTTGGTGCCTCTGCCAGCCCAGTGATCATATCCCAAGTTTGAAAGTCAACCCACCCTTTTCTGTGCTCCTCATTCTGAGTATGACTCTGAGTTTGGGTACCAAGTCCTGGCAATGCATCACCTACATGTTTCTTGACCCCCTTTTCTCTCTTCCATCCTGACCACTACAGAGCTGTGGTTGTAGTAGGTGACCCCCATCGTTTGTCACCTGGATGGGAGCTACAGCCTCTTCACGGGTCTCCCTCTCTCTCCTCTTCCTTGTCTTCAGTTCATCCTCCAACCTGCAACCAGAATGGGCTTATTAACCTATGAAATTACCCACACTTATAAAAACTGACAACCCCATTCCCTAATGCCTTTCTCACCTTCTGAGATGGCCAACACTCTGTGGAGTGTGTTTCTCTCTAAATAAATCCACTTCTTACCTAAAAAAGGAAAAAAAAAAAAAAAGGAAAATGCTAACCTAGTCATGGTACTTCCCTGCTCCTGTCAGAGAACTGACCATCAAAGATCAGTGTTTCTGGGCTTCCCTGGTGGCGCAGTGGTTGAGAGTCCACCTGCCGAGGCAGGGGACGCGGGTTCGTGCCTCGGTCCGGGAAGATCCCACATGCCGCGGAGCGGCTGGGCCCGTGAGCCATGGCCGCTGAGCCTGCGCGTCCGGAGCCTGTGCTCCGCAACGGGAGAGGCCACAACAGTGAGAGGCCCGTGTACCGAAAAAAAAAAAAAAAAAAAGATCAGTGTTTCCTTCTCACAGTACTGAGATCACAGTACTGAGCTGCCCATAGAGCCAGGGTCTACATATTCCAGGACTGTGTTTAAACTGAGCCCTATGATAAGTTCTTGACAATGGAGTATGAGAGAAGTGATGTGTGTGTGTCTTTCTGGGCTGAAGTGGGTAAATGCTAGGAAATCTTCCCAGATAGCATGTTTCTCATCTACAGCAACCCGAGGAGCTCCTTGTGAACAAGGTTTCTGGAGTCTGAGTTCCAGAATCGCTCTGGGAGGAACATCACCCAACCAAGAACACCCTCATTGACCTGGACCAGAAATAAGAAAGACGGTTTTGTTGGGTTAATCCACTGAAAATTCAGTGATTATTTGGTTCATCAGCTAGTGTAACCTTGACTAATATTTTGATTAAATCATAACAGTTCCCTTAAAATAACTTCAAAACTGTTTAGAGTCATGCCCAAGGCTTAGAATCATGACCTGGCCTCTTCGTACTTGTATCACAGAATCTCTGCTCCCTACTCCTTACCCCTACTCATCCAGGTCCTTCTGCCTGGAATGCCTTTTCTTTCTTATGCTTGTTAACTCTTCTTTTTCCCAAGACTTAGCTCAGATGTTTTCTCTCTTGAGAAGCTTTTCCTTACTATTCCTTCCCTGCAACTTCTTTCCACTTTTCTTACCTTGTATCAAACTTCATAAGATGCCTGGCAGCTCATACACATACATTCGTCACACTTAAACCTTTGTGTGTGTGTCCTTGTAACTGACATATAACCTCCGTGAAGGAAGAGACATATGTTTCTCTCAAATATCCCAGCATCGAGCTCAGTGCCAGGCTGGCTGGTGCTCAAGACCTATTTGCTGAGTCAAATTGAGTATGAGGTCACGTGGATGAAGATTCGGGGATGAAGAGGGAACATGTGAAAGCTGGCTGAGGGCGGATGCCAAGGAGGATGGTCTGCTCCTCCCTTTGGGGTTTGGCAGGGTCCGAGCTATAAACTGTAAGTGGCCTCTGAGGAAAGCATTTGCAAGTGGTACCGGCTTGTGTTCCGTGTTCAGCTGAAGGATGGGGATCCAGTCGGACCAGCTGGAGTTAAGCAGGGTGGGAGTGAAAAGCCAGAGGGAGGGAAGGTTAAGCCCTGTAGCTTGGCTGTTTACCTGTAAATCTCTCCTAGTAAAACACATTTAAACTCTAAGTTGCTGCTGACTTAGCAGGATGCAAATGCCTGTAGGAGAGCATGAAGCCCTGCTGTGCTTTCACACTCACCCTCTAAGAGGAGAAGCTTAACCCTAGGGAGGCGGTGCTTGTGGTAGAACTGATGAGCAGTGAGTGAGCCATCTCCTTCCACATGAAGGCATCCTTGCTCATGTCATCGGAAGGCTTGCACAGGGTCTAATCTCCATTTTTCATTGCTGGTAAAAGTAAGGAAATCCCAGATACACAACCAAAGCACCATGGTCAGTGAGTGACGGACTCCAGCCTACAGCTCAATGGCTGGACCCCCCACTGGTGGTCCCAGCAGGTCACAGAACCTAGAGTCGGCCAGTGGTCAGAGAAGCAGACACAATAATTTAACCCGTGTAAAAAATGACATTTTCGGGCTTCCCTGGTGGCGCAGCGGTTGGGAGTCCGCCTGCCGAGGCAGGGGATGCGGGTTCATGCCCCGGTCCGGGAGGATCCCACGTGCCGCGGAGCGGCTGGGCCCGTGGGCCATGGCCGCTGTGCCTGCGCGTCCGGAGCCTGTGCTCCGCAACGGGAGAGGCCAGAGCAGTGAGAGGCCCGCGTACCGCAAAAAAAAAAAAAAGACATTTTCTAGATTCAGTTCCTCAATACTCAAAACACATCCCCAAGTTTCATTGTATACTGCCTTTTACCATTGTCCATCTTACTGAATTCTCTTCTAGTTTTCATGAATTTTAGTGTATTCTCTTAGATGTTCTGGGTGCTTACCGTTCACAAATAAGATCAGATTTCTTATAACTCTTTTTCTGTTTATTGCATTGACTGGTGCTTTAGAATTCTGTCAAGTGATGCTCCTATAACCATATTTCACCACAAGAGAATATTCTGACTGGTGATTTCCTTTAGTAAGAAATGGACATTAAATCTGATCATATTTCTTAGGGGGCACTTTCCTTGATGAACATTGTGGCTTCTTGGACCTATAGACATTATGAACTTTTATAGAGTTTATAACAAAGGAGATCTATTGCATTCCTGAAGTCAGTTTTACTTGGACAAGGAGCATCTTTTAAAATCTTTGGGAATGGGTTAAACTTCTCTATAAAATATGAAAATACTGCAACAAATCATTGTCCATTTTCTTCACAAGTATTTCTTGAACTTCAAGAGTATATGATCTATTTCCTGCCATCTTGGTGTTTAAAGATTTGGCAATCACAATTTAAGACTGTAACCAGATGATTAAACCTTAGGAGAGGAGGACAGAAGTGTTGGAAAGTGTTCCTTCTGCAGGGGAGGTCTGTGGTTTTGGTAACATTCTATTCTTCAGTTGGGTGCTGAATCCAGGTGGGTTTATTTTGTGTGTGTGTTTTAAAATATTTTTTTTACTGGAGGTTCCTTAAAAAATGAAAAATAGAGCTACCATATGATCCAGCAATCCCACTCCTGGGCATGTATCTGGAGAAAAACATGGTTTGAAAGGATACATTCACCCCAATGTTCACTGCAGCACTATTTACAATAGCCAGGACATGGAAGCAAGCTAAATGTCCATCGACAGAGGAATGGATAAAGAAGATGTGGTACATACATACAATGGAATATTACTCCATATAAAAGAATGAAAAAAAGAATGAAATAATGCCATTTGCAGCAACATGGATGGACTTGGAGATTATCATACTAAGTGAACTAAATCAGAGAAAGACAAATATCATATGATATCACTTATATGTGGAATCTAAAAAAAAAAGATACAAATGAACTTATTTACAAAGCAAAAACAGACTCACAGACTTAGAGAATGAACTTATGGTTACGAGGGGAGAAGGCCTGGGGTGGGGGGGTTAGATTGGGAGTTTGGAGTTGACATGTACACACTGATATACTTAAAATAGATAATCAACAAGGACTGTGAAAAAATAAAATAAAATAAATAAAAAATTTTAATCTCTTTTAGGTCTTTAAATTTATTACAAAATGTTAGAAAGTTGTTTTTCATATCACAGCTCTTCCCTTTTTTGATAACCAGATTATTCTCATTGCAAAGATGCAATATTCTCTCAAATTTTATAAAGAATACAATTAAAAAAAATTCTGTTTGATGGCCTAAACTGATTTCAGAGAAGGAGGGGTATTTACACTGGATCCCTGGATTGTTTTCCTTATTTTGAATTAGTGAATGTGTTTTTTTTAACCATTTTAAAAAACTGAAGTATTGTTGATTTACAATTTTACATTAGTTTCAGGTGTACAGTAAAGTGATTCAGTTATATGTATATATATTGTTAAGTGCAATGATGTTTCTGCCTGCTCATCTTTACCTGGGAAGGTGTGTTGGCGGTGTGGACTACTGAAATCCAAGCTCTGATGTCCACAAATTCAAATGGCAAAAGAAGAGTCTGTATTCCACCAGATTTTTGCCTTATGAAAAATTAATATCATTACAGGTATCCTTTTCTTTAGAAAATTGAAAATTATCCTGTTTAATTTGCAAAATAAATTTCTACTATATTTCTTTTGCATTAATTAAAAAAATTAATTTAGTGATAACTGATATCTTTGATTACTGATTTTCTAATCACACTCAAAGTATATTTTCCACTTATTCATTTACTTTAAGTTCCTCAGTAACCTTTCTTTCCTTCCTTCCTTCCTTCCTTCTCTCTCTCTTTCTTTCTTTCTTTCTTTTCTTTCTTTACTTCTTTCTTTCTTTTTCTTTTTTTCCTTCACTGCACTGCACAGCTTGCAGGATCTTAGGTCAGGGCCCTGGCAATGAAAGCGCCAAGTCCTAACCGCTAGACCACTAGGGTCCAGGGAATGCCAGGGAATTCCCTATCATTTATTTTTTTGATGTATTTTTCCACATTTCCTATTAGCTTTTTTCCCTAGATATTTACTCTTTTTACTCCTATTTTCTAATTAATTGTTTGTATATAGGCAAACTCCTAATATTGTATATTAATTTTGTACCCCCCCCCCCGCTTCACTATATAACAGTGTTGGGGGTATTCTCTAGAGTTTAGCTAGTACCATTTCATCAACAAATAATGATAGTTTTACCTTCTCCTTTCCAATTTTTTAACTCATTTATTTTTTCTTTCTCAGGACTATTTATGTGCTATCATTCACAAGGACTCACAAGCTCAAATGCCATAATAACTCTGTGAGGTCATTTTTGCAATTTTTCATGAAAGAGTCATATTTTAGAATGTTTTGAAGTGCTGATGAACAGAAGAAATGAAAGTGTAACTATGAAAAAAAAAAAAGAAGGAGAGTCTGTGTTCTGCCAGATGAGGTCTCCAGCCACTGGTGATGTGTTGGCAGAAAGTTTCCCCCAGTTGTACAGCTGCGAAGGTCACAGTCATGGTGAGTGGTTCCTCTTTTGTGTTTGTTGTGATCTCCAGAGAAAACTCTCCAGTAGCAGGCCTGGCTGCCCTCATCAGCGGGCCCTAGAGACGCAGCTCCTCTGATTAACGCCCCGTCTGTTCCAAATGAGGGCGGGTGGGCCAGGGAGCCCAGGGTAGCCTTCTTGTGGGCCAGTGCTGGCTCCATGCCCTGCGTCTCCCGTAAGGTCAGGCTGGGACCCTCACCTGCAGCTGTGTGGCTCACGTCCGCAGGTGTTTGAGTTCCCTGGGCTGCAGGGAGTGGGGAGGACCGCACTGTGAGAAACGCTTCCTTTCTGGGTGTACTGTGGGCCCCTGAGCTGCTGGGTCACTGCCCTTTCCTCTGACGGGCAGGGCCCACCCTTCTTAGAAGTCTGTATTGGCCACACCTCTGCATACTGTCCTCACCACTCACCAAGGGCAGACAGGGAGGGGGCACCTGGTCTAGAGTTCTGTGTCCTTCCCGATATATGTATATGTATATATAGCATAACATTTACTATTTAAGCCATTTTGAGTGTATAGTTTTGTAGTATTAAGTACCTTCACATTCCTGTGCTATCTTCACCAGCATCCATCTCCAGAACATTTTTTTTTTTTTTTTTTTCATTACGCAGGCCTCTCACTGCTGTGGCCTCTCCCGTTGCGGAGCACAGGCTCAGGACGCGCAGGCTCAGTGGCCATGGCGCACGGGCCCAGCCGCTCCGCGGCATGTGGGATCTTCCCGGACCAGGGAACGAACCCATGTCCCCTGCATCGGCAGGTGGACTCTCAACCACTGAGCCACCTGGGAAGCCCTCCAGAACATTTTTATTCATCCAACCTGAAACTTCGTACCCATTTAAAAGTAACCCCCCATTCCCCTCTACCCTGGAAACCTATTCTATTCTCTGCCTCTGTGAACTTGACTCCTCTAGGGACCTCATGTAAGTGGAATCCTACAGCAATGGTCCCCAACCTTTCTGGACCAGGGACCGGTTTCACGGAAGACAATTTTTCCACAGACGGGAGGTGGGGAGATGGCGGGGTGGGGGTATGGTTCAGACAGTAATGCGAGCAATGGGGAGCGATGCGGAGCGATGGGGAGCGACACGGAGTGATGGGGAGCGACGCGGACCAGCAGATGAAGCTTCGCTTGCTGCCTGCTACGTAACCTCCTGCTGTGTGGCCCTGTACTGGTCCCGGGGGTTGGGGACCCCTGTCCTACAGGATTTATCTTTTTGTGACTAGCTTATTTCACTTTGCATAATATCTTCAAGGTTCATCCATGTTGTAGCTCACATCACAATTTCCTTTCTTTTAAAGGCTGAATCGTATCCCATTGTATGTATACATCACATTTAATTTACCCATTCGCCCATCAGAATACATTAATCCATAGTCTTCTTTTTTGTCTGTTTGCTTATATCTTTCTGATTCTATGCCTTTAATTTCTCTTTTCTTTTTTTTAAATTGAAGTATAGTTGATTTACAAGGTTGTGTTAGTTTCAGGTGGACAGTGAAGTGATTCAGTTATACATATATATACAACATATATATACATATATTTTTCAGATTCTTTTCCCATATAGGTTATTACAAAATATTGAGTATAGTTCCCTGTGCTATACAGTAGGTCTTTGATGGTGATCTATTTTATATATAGTAGTGTGTATATGTTAATCCCATTCTCCTAATTTATCTGCCCCCCCCACTTAGGTAACCATAAGTTTTTTTCTGTCTGTGAGTCCATTTCTGTTTTGTAAATAAGTTCTTTTGTAATTTTCTTTAGATTCCACATATAAGCAATATTATATTTGTCTTTCTCTGTCTGACATACTTCACTTAGTATGATCACTCTAGGTCCATCCATGTTGCTGCAAATGGCATTATTTCATTCTTCTACAGTCTTTTTAAGGGAATGAAACTTGCCTTCCCCTTCAGTTTCTACAGCATGGAGCTTGAAGACATTTTGAGATTATTCTAGACAAGCGGTTCTCAAACTTCAACGTGCATCCCCAGGAGGGCTGATTAAAACACAGATTACTGGGTCCCACTCCCTAAGTTTCTGATTCAGTAAGTCTGGGCGGGCCTGGGGATTTGCATTCCTACCAATTTCCCAGTTGGTACAGATACTGCTGGTCCAGGGACCACACTTTGAATAAAGACTGTTGTAGAGATTCAGTTACTTTCTTTTCCAACTGCTACTGACTACACATTGTAGGGTAGCTACCCACCCACATACTCTTTTGGGGGAACCTAATCATGCACAATCCTTGTTGTCCCAATGGACCAGGTGCTGACCTAAAAGGTCATCCATCAGTAAGCTAGCCACTGACCTTTGACTTGTGTGACCTCACTCAAAATGGTAAGCTGGACCAATCCCTCAGGAATTCGAATGAGGTGACATGGAGGGCGGTTGACCAGCAGAGATGGGGCTGGTGTGACCATCACGGGCCTTGGTTGGCTGAAGCCCAGAAAGCTACCGGTTGAGGAAAAAGTAGACACTCACCCAGAAGCAGAGATCCGACTGCCTACCTTTTGTTAAGCTTTCCGCCTTCTCACTGCCTGCTCCCTAACCCCTGAGCCCATCCCCTCTGCCAGAAAGAATTGGCCCCTGGGCTTGAATTTCAGTGAAGCCATGAACAGAAAATGCACCATGAAATTACATGGCTCCTGCAAAAGAGGCGGCCATCTGCTTTTTCTTTAGGCCTTTCCCTACAGTCTGGTGTTATCTCCCCTTCCTGGTGATACTGTACATATTTAAGAAAAAGGAGCCCTTTATTTAAAAAAAAAACAGAATGCAGGATATTCAGCACTAGTAAATTCTCCAAGGCATTTGTGGACATTCCACCATTTTCTAAATATTCGTACTAGTAATTTGTTAACTTAATTGTTTCTAGTTTCTCCCATCCCAATTTTGGAATGGGAATATTGTCTTTTGCTGTGTTTCTATAAGTTGCTCTATATGTCTAAAGATTTATACACAGTGATTTGCTTCAAATTCTACACAATTCTACGGTAGCTTTTTCTCACTTTAATCTTCTTTGCCACATTTCTGAGCCTTGGGGAAAATGTGATTTCCTCCTTTCTGGTGAATAATACAAAAAAAATCAATTAATAGCAGGTGAGATAATAGGCAAAAACCAAACAAATTAAAAAAAAACCCTTCAGTCTAAAATAAAGTCTATTTGAAACCTCACAGGTTTTACTTTAGACTCTAAGGGAGCCCAGCTGTGGTTAAGCACAGCAAAAACAAGAAGACATTTTGGTTCCATTTCTGAAGATGAACTTTGAAGATGTACTTCGAAAACGCCATGTTATGTCTAAACAAAAGGAAGCTGATGTTACAAGGCGCATTTTCATCCTGTCCTTTTTATTGTTTCCAGACACTAGCGCTGTCCCCTTGTACAGCATGTCCTGTTTTCCCAAGAGAGGCCGGGACGCTCTCTCTAAACTTTCCTGGATAAGCTGAAATGTGAGACAGTCCAGGAGTGGACACCTGATATTTCTCAAATTATCAGCTTGGTGTTTTGACCTGGCAGGGCTTTCTCTGTGTGTTCCACACATGCATTCCCTTATTCCCTCATTCTTTTTTAAAACATTTTTATTGAAGTATAGTTGATTTACAATGGTGTGTTAGTTTCTGCTGTACAGCAAAGTGAATCAGTTTTATATATATATATATATCTCCACTCTTCTTTAGATTATTTCCCTATTACAGAGTATTGAGAAGAGTTCTCTGTGCTGTACAGTAGGTCCTTATTAGTCATCTATTTTATATGTAGTAGTGTGTATATGTCACTCCCAATCTCCCAATTTATCCCTCTCCCCTTCTCCCCCTTGGTAACCATAAGTTTGATTTCCCCAATGAGATGTAAAACTCTCTCTTCTACTGACACACACAGCACATTTTGATGGAAACACAGCGGTGGGCAGAAGTGGTCAGGGAGGGGCCGGCAGGGGCAGGAAGCTGCAGCCCACTGCCAGGATGGGCCAGGCTTGCATGGGGAGGGCAGAGCTTTCTGCAGAGACCAGTCGGGAAAGACCTAGACTGTGCATCACACAAGCAGCCCAAACGAAGAGGAAAAGAATACTTTACCTCCACACTTTTACAGGTTTGGAACAGAAAGAGGATCAGCCTGCAATCAGGACCCACGTTTGCTGAAAATTTAGGGGCATGAAGCAAAGAACAGGCATCCTTGCATAGCTGGTACAAAAAGGGACACAGAAAAAATACAGAACCAGATTTTAGTTTCTTAGACACACTGGCAAAGGGTTATCACTCATTCGGTATTCAGAAGGAAAAAAGGATGCCTGTAAAAGCTCTGGGTATATCTATTTATCTATCTATCTATAAACTTTATTTCTTAGAACGGATTTATAGAAAAATTACAAATGTAATATAGAGCATTCCCATTTACCTGATATCTAGTTTGCCCTATGTTTTGGAATTAATGATACATTATTATTGATACATTATTATTAATTAAAGGCCATTATTATTATTAACTATTATTAGTACCTAAAGACCATACTTTATTCAGATTTCCTAGGCTTTTACCTGATGTCCTTATTTTCTACCCCAGGATCCACATTACGTTTGTTACACGTTACATTACATTTCATCATCATGTCTCCTTGGGCCCCTACTTTATACAAATTCATTAAACAATTAACACATGGTAGGGAGGTCTCATGGAAGAATATTGGCACAAACATTGCCCCAAATCCCTGCATCACCCTCATCAAGCCCTGAAGTTACAAAAAGTCCCTTTGGGAGGGCTATGATTTTTGGACTGGGTGACCCTCAGCTGCTCACTTGACTTCTTTGAGATTTTGCAGGAGTCGAGTTTTATGGGGGTGGCTTTGCGACCGTGCCTGAGCCCAGAGTGTGTGATGTGAATGGCAGGGAGTGTTGTCCCTGTGTCTGTTCCCAAGGACAGCAGGGAATCACACAGCATGTTCACCATATCAAACTACCGTCGCCCAAATAACAAGCAGCCTAAGTGTGCATTTGGCAAGGGCTGGGCCAGGGCGGAGAATGATTCTTTAATAGCTGTGCCAGATCTTGCTAAAGGGGAGGATGGCCTGTTTTAGCCGCCAGCCCCAGGGGGGCAAGGTCTCCTCTCTGCTTCGATGTTTATGGCAGGTCTTTAGTGTAAGCTGGGGACCAGGGTAGGAACCAGGGCCACCAGCTACATGACCTCCAACAATTTATTAAATATCTCTGAGCCAGTCTGATCATTTCCATCCCTCCCAGAAGTGGGAGAGAGAACTGAGAAACTAAGTCCTGGGGCAAGTTCTTTCCACGTGCATGCAGCAGGTGTGCATTAAGCACTTACTGTCTACTGGGCACGGTGCTAGGTGCTGAGAACGTGGGGGTGATGCATTTCTTGCCCTCATGGGATCCCCCAAGTTCTGATCCCACGTGAGGATTTCAGTCTGAGTATCTTGGACAGTAGTATTGCCACATCATTACTCCATATATTTAAGGAAAATTGTAAATTTGGTTTGCATAGGATATTGAGCATTGAGTTGCTTTATTCTAAAAATGCTGCCAGAATGATTAACTGAAAAATCCCCTAAAAGTCTGAATGGACAATAACTGTGGTTGGGATAAATGTTTACCAGATCCCTGAGAAATGAATTTTTATTGACTTGTTTCTCCTGGCAGAAACCTGCTAACAAAAAATCAAAATATTCCTAATGGTCATACTGTCTTTGATTTAAAGCCTCTTTCATCTTTAGGAAGGTGGAGGTCATGAGCCTCCCTTTCTGCCAAACCAGGAGATCAGGAAGCCTGGGGCAGGAGCCTCTGGAATCAGAGCCTTTGGTTGACCCCAGGGCAAATTACTTAAAGAGTCTTGAAGATTCCATTTCTTCATTTTTAAAATGTGTATAATGCTTGCTTTGGCTTCATGTGTCAGCTGCTGTGTAAAATCAATGAACCGATGCCTATAAATATCTTGGCCCAGGCTTGGCACACAGTAGGTGCTCAAAAAACTGGGCACTCCACTGTTTAGCCCTGGCTTCCCCCTTTGTGAAAATGGAAATACTGCCACCTACCTTGTAGGTGTTGTGAGCAAGCAAATGACTTGAAATAAGGTCTCTGCTGGGCTGAATCCCGGGCTCTGCCCGAGAGGGACATTTGTGGATAACAGCGGGTCTCAGAAGGAGGCTGGACACGTCATCAAATACCCCTCCAGTGACCAGCTGAAGAACGTGCGTTTACCTGCCCCGGAGAGGCGGTAGGTTCTCTGCGGATGTATCCAATGAACTGACAAAACTCAGTAGAAGGCAAAGGGCCTGTGTCAAGCCCTGCAGTGGCCGGAGGAAAGGGACAGGGGGTTAACCGGTGCCCATCAAGAAAGAGTTTCTCTTCTCTTCCTCCCCTGCTCCAAGCTCGGAGGAGAGGATAGCTTTGCACAGGAAGGAATTAAGAGAATAGAGAAAAACCCAGCATGCCCTCCTTCTGCCGTTAGAGCCTGTAATTCGGCTGTAAAGCCCCCTACCCCCTGACCCATCTGCAGACCGACAAGCCAGGGGAATAGTGGACCCTAGTGATAACATACATCAAGTGCCCAGTCCAGAGCCTGGCTCTTAGTAAGGACTGAGCAAAACAGTTTTCTTTTCACCTTGACCTTTCTCATCATTCTTCTAAGAGCTATAGCAGTTTCCAAGGGAAACATTCAAAAGAGGAAAGAGATGCTATTGCCCTGTTTGACCCCGTTGACTGGGTGGACGCCATCAGTTTAGCAATGGCTCTCTAATCATCATCTCGTGGGTCCCTCCTTCCTTGCCATGCTCTCTGGTCCACAGTAAATAAATATTTGCTGAATGTTAATTATTTATTTTTATTTCGGCTGTGCCGGGTCTTAGTTGCAGGATCTTTGTTGCGGCATGCGTACTCTTAGCTGCAACATGCATGCAGGATCTAGTTCCCCGACCAGGGATTGAACCCTGGCCCCCTACATTGGGAGCGTGGAGCCTTGACCGCTGGACCACCAGGGAAGTCCCTTTGCTGAATGTTACTGATGCAGGTTCTGGAGGTGGTTCACAAGCTAAAATCTACATGACGTTTTTTTCCTGCTCACCAGTGTTATATTACTGGGGATTGAACTCTTGATAGGTATTTTGCCGAATCGTCTCCCAGAGACTGTATCAATTTACATCCTTTGTGGCGTTGAACGGTACCGTTAAAAAGAGTCGTCTCTCTAGCAGGTGAAACATGGTCTATTACTGTCTTCTTTTGCAGTTCTTTGTTACCAGGAAGGATGAATACTTTCATTTCCATCAAGAATAAGTAAACAGGGCTTCCCTGGTGGCGCAGTGGTTGAGAGTCCGCCTGCCGATGCAGGGGACACGGGTTCGTGTCCCAGTCCGGGAAGATCCCACATGCCGCGGAGCGGCTGGGCCCGTGAGCCATGGCCGCTGAGCCTGTGCATCCAGAGCCTGTGCTCCGCAAGGGGAGAGGCCACAACAGTGAGAGGCCCACGTACCGCACAAAAAAAAAAAAAAAAAAAAAAAAAAAGAATAAATAAACAAATTTGGGTCAGCCTATATTGCTCAGATCTTAGCAGGATGTAAGCTTAAGGCCGTCAGTTACAAGAACTGACAGTAGACTCTTTCTGGGTGAAACACTACCTCCTCTATAGTGACAGAAGTACTTGGAATGACATTGCAAATAGAATGCTGATTTTTCTAAGCAGAGCGCCCTTTCCCATCCTTCCTTGACCTTGGCGAATGCCCAGTGATCGAGCTGGAACCTTACAGGACTCAGCTTCCTCTCATCTTTGCCCACCTCCCACTTCCTGGCCACGCCACCCCCGTTTTAGATGTTAATCTATTCAATCTTACAGATGCTAAGGTCGCTCGCCTTCCATGCACACATCTGGTGAGATGAGTGTTTCCCTGGCTGGCTTGCATATTACCAGCATCTGTCAACCCTATTTAGTCTTTAATTGCTCTTGGGGCATTTGCAGGAAAAGCCTGCCTTGGGATCTACACGCTCATATGAAAACAGTGCAAAGCACTCCCAGGCTGGAGTGCATTTGGAAAGAGTGGTTAAAGTTGATTTTTTATTATTTATTGCTGAGCCGTTGAGTCATCATAAAATCAGTGTCCAGCTGAGGCTCCCTTTGGCCCTGTTCAGCCAGCTGCCCCCCTGGTGGAGTGGGTGGTGCCGAGGCATCTGAAGAAATCAGAAAAAAAAAAAGGGAGGCCACCAAGTCCCCTGAGGCCATTGATTCATTTTATGATGCAAACACCTGTCTTGTTTTATATTAGCTGCCTTGTGACAGTTGCACCTAAAAACAAAAGCAGCATTTGCAGCACCTCCAGGTGCAAAGGCACTGAAAGGATCTGAATACAACACCAGAGACAGAACAGCTATGAGTCACTGAAGATTGATTTTGATGCCCTGCAGGTGGAAAATAGGGATTCCTCCCAGAGACGGGTGGGGTGTGGGCACCAGTCTTTAACTCCCCCCACCCACCAAATAAATGATCCAGACAAACAGGCACCATGAAATCTCTACATTGGCAGATGGCACAAAGTTCCCCAGAAAGTGCCTGGCCAGGCTGATGGGGAATACACTGCAGGAAAATCTTTGGAGTCTGCGCTAATGGGGAGGAATGTGGTGGATGAGTTACAGTGAGTGAAGTATCTGGTAATGAATCCACTCGGGGCAGGCATAATGGGCTCTGCGTATTGGTTATAGCCTTAGAAAGAGGTCTGGCTGTATCGGGCTGGGGTTTTAGAGATGATCTGCTCTATGCTGTTAGGACTATCACGAAAATATTGGCCAGCACCAAAATGAGCATTGGTGACAAGGTGGAGAATCATATTCTCCCCTTGTCCTAAGATCTGCAACGCCATTGGCAGCTTTATTTGCCCCATTTCCACGAAGACCTCGTTTTTCAGTGATGTTAATAACCCTTCCTTTGAATCAGCAAGCAGCGACTCCACATCTGTGCCTCTGACCGTTTCTGGATTCCATTGTATCCAAACCTCCTCAATCAGCAAGGGGTAGAAGACAGGGCCTCTGCTTGGGCACAGAGCTGGCCTTCTCCCCTCTTTGCTTCCAAGGATTGTCTGGGTCTTGGCTAGAGGGTCCCCAGGTACCAGCTCCTTCCTGCCCTGTGCCTTTGGGAACAATACTGTAGCAGGAGAAAACAAACACAACAGCAAAATGATGTCTCAGTGGACATTTGTTGGTTGCCTTCCTTCATCCACTGCCTCTTCTCCCCTTCCTATTGGGACCTCAAATTTTAAAGCCATGTGACTTCGGGTGAGATTGATCCCACCCTCAGCACTAAGGTGGATCCTAATTGGCTTAATACAATGCCCTCATCCTGTTTCCCTGGACACTGTATTTGGTTCATTGATGAGCATTTAATTTTAGGCCAAGAAACTGAGAGGAGACATTTGCTAGGGGCATCTGGGAAAGAAATTTCTTTTTTTTTTCCCAAAGGAGTTGCAAGCCACTGTTCTCCTAATAAGAGGGGAGCCAGCCTCTGAGGGAAGCTGACATGGTAAAAGGCAAAGAGGAGAGAGAGAAATAGAAACTGGGATCTAGGTGACATCATCAAGCTGCTGGATCAAGCCATACCTGAAGTCCACATACCTCTAGACTTTTAGTTTTTATGTTGAAGCATATGAAATTGCCAGTACTTATAATTATCCTAAGGCACACAGCAGCAAACACATCCCAAGGGATTCTTTGAGACGAGACTACCAAATTTTGTGTGCGTATCAGCTGTTCACTTTGCACTTTGACCTTTCCACCAGCTACAAGCTGGGTTCCCCAACCTTAGCTTAGTCACCCTTTAGTTCATCCTACACACTCCCTTCATATTAATTTTGCTTCAACACTGCAGTTTCCACACTTGTGCTTCAAAGCCAACAATGGTGCTTTAGGGCTTTCTGTGTGAAGGATAAACACAGTTGCCTGGCCTTACTCCAATAAGCTTTTCTAACCTTATTTTCCATGACTCCCAAATAGAAGAACCCTCCATTCCACTCAAACTAGGCTTCATTCTGACCATAGGCTGTGCCACCTCCACCATGAGCCTATAATTAATTTTCTTTCTGCTTACACCTGTCTGTCTGTCTGTCTCTCTCTTTCATTGCCCCTCCTGGTATACTTAAGGCTATGTTGGGGCAACTTATATTTAATGAGTTCTTTAACCAGATCTTTCTCTCCAATGAATTCCTATCACTCTTGAAATCTATGCCATGCAATCTTTAATTAATTACATATTAATGGCTTCACGCCTACAAACCCAACCTCCTAAAGTTACATGGACCATATATTATATCTGTTTCATAAACTTCCTAACCAGCACAGTTTGGTGCACACAGCAGAAACAAAGGCATAAATGTTAAATAACTGACATTTTCCAGACTTAAACATTTAGGCCACTCAACTTAGCATTGGGTACAAATGAGCCCAGAAGCCAAACGATGAGGGTTTATCCAAGCTGATGTTCTGAACTTGAGACCTTCTGCATGTTTCCTAGGAAAGTTTCATCCAGCAAGATCATTTTTCCGACATCAATTCTAAAGATTTTTTTTTGATGTGGACCAGTTATAAAATCTTTATTGAATTTGTTATCATATTGCTTCTGTTTTTTTCATATTTTGGTTTTTTGCCTGTGAGTCCTGTGGGATCTTAGCTCCCCAACCAGGGATCGAACCTGCATTCCCTGCACTGGAAGGCGAAGACCTAACCACTGGACCGCCAGGGAAGTCCCTGACAACAATTCTAAAACACTTTCCCATGTTCAGGCAAACCTGTGGGTTTCAGCCCAGACAATGAGAGGGAAACATTGATACTTAAACCCAAACGCAGCTTAAGAACCCTTGGAGGGTTCAGACAGACAGAGCTGAACCAAGACTTTTTGCAGCCTGGCTTCTGGTTCTCAAGCCCTCGGTGGAGAGACAACTTCCTTTGAATCCCATAAGACATTGTGGACACTGAACAGACTTACAAACCCAATCGAATGAGCTAAGCGTCCACGGACCCAGAAACACCAAACCTATGTTTTTCTTAAAATAAACAAGCATAAAGCATTTAAACAAGAAGGTTCTCAGGGACAAACCCTAGTTGGATTTTAGCAGATCTGAAAACACTTGAAACATAGTCAAAAGACTTTTTGCTAATCCCAAGACATTTGCAAAAATGTTCTACCTTTTTGTGGCCTCCCGGCTCTTCCAGACCCCCATGGATGCACCTGTCTACCCGCAGACAAACCCTCCAGCTGCTCAACACAAGTAAACTCATCAAGGAACCATGGGAGTGGGCAGTGGACGGCACAGATGGGTACTGGGCGGGGGGGCTATTCGTCATAAATGTCCTTGTTTATCCTTTTCCGCCATCAGGGATAACTGAGAGCAGATACTTTTCTGTCTTACACTTTGAATTCTCAAAAGAAAGAAGAGTAATACATGCATCGGTAGGCTACTTCAGTGTTCCATAAACCTTAAGCCACCAGGAGGTTTGCTTCTATCATGAAATCTCTTCAAATCCCATTGGCTCTTATTTTTTATCATAATTCTTTGAATATCTGAAACCCGTGATGTTTAAGTGAGTCTTCTCTTTTAGGGGTTAAGTCATCATATTTGTTTTTCTCCCAGTTCTAATTTTCTAACACTGTCATCTTTTTTCGAGTTTCCTCTATTTTTGTTTCCCTAGGAGCATCCTTTGGGACAGAAAGTGAGTTTAACCCTTAGACATTGACACCTGTTTTCCTCTGAGTTTCAACTTTAGGGGGATTTCAGAGCAATACTTACCAAGATAACTCTTTGAGCTCACCCATTCTCTGCAGCTTGGGGAGAATTCCTAAATCTATTTCATTTATTCAGCCATACTTGGTAGGACTCAACTAAAAGAATCTTATTAATTGAAAAATCTGACAGTAAGTTGGATTTTAGTTTAACTGGAAGATTCTGTATAACCCAGGGAAATAAGACAACTGGAAAGTTTGCATTTTATTTGGCACTTTTTTATAGTTCCCAGATCTTGTAAAAAACATGGGGGAGGCGGGGTGGCAGGATAAAGCAATGGAGTTTTTAAATCAAATGAAAGCTGAATGTGGACGAGGCCAAGGTTTCTTGCCTATTGCTAACCTCCATGAATAAGAGAGAAGAAAATTTCCTTCACTCTGTTGAACAGAATATTACGCGGGAAAACTATTAATTTTAGGTGCTGAAAATCAGCTATTTCCTGTAACATACACTAGTCCATACTTTTTTTTTTTTTTTTCTCACAAAACGGTTATTGTTTCTATTACAAAAGTCACAGAAGTTCATTCTGGAAAACTTTTTGAAAAAAACCAGAAGCAAAATGAAGAAAATTTAAAATTGCTCAAAGCTCACTGCATGAAGAAATTCAATTAATAAAAAATTAGTGGTTTAATAATTAATAAAGTATATAAATGTCTAGTACTTTTATCTCTATTTTTCTCTCTTATATTCTTTCTATCTTTCTCTCTTGCAAACACTAAAATTGAAATTATACTGGACATTCTGCTTCATAACTTACTTTTTTCATGATAGAAGTTTTCCTAAATAGGATTATTTTTTTCTGGCTGAGATATAAGGTTATATTCCAGTCCCCATAATGCTTTTCTACCATAACAAACATCCTTGGATCTAAATCTTTATGCCCAGACAAGGTCTCTCCTTACGAGGCATTTCTGGACAAGAAATTGCTGGGTCAAAGTAGATGCAGAATTGTAGGGCTTTGGTGTAAGGGTTGCCTAGCTGCCTTCCAGAAAGATTAAATAATTTCGCACATCCACCAGCACGGTATAAATATTTCCTCATACAAATTCTGGATATTTTAATTGAAAATTCAAATTGATAGATACAAAATAATAGCTCATTATTTTATTTGATTATTAATGAGCTTGAATATTTTCATATAAAATACTGCCATTATATCCATACTGTTGTACACCCCAGTAAGACATAATTTAAAATTAGTTAGTTATTCATTTAATTTTTATATAGTAAGTATAGCAACTCTATGCTTTCTCTCATATGTTGAAAATATTCCACATATAACAACAAGGTCCTACTGCGTAGCACAGAGAACTATATTCAACATCCTATGATAAACCATAATGGAAAAGAATATGAAAAAAAAGAATGTATATATATGTACAATTGAATCACTTTGCTGTATAGCAGAAATTAACACAACATTGTAAATCAAATATACTTTAATTAAAAAAATTTTTTTTAATTAAAAAAAGAAGATATTTCTTTCAATCTAACAGCAGCTGGGCTAGTAAACAATGCACAGGTTACCAGGTAAGAACAGAGCATCTTATTCTGTTCAATCAGAGGCTGTTTACCTTTTAACAGTCTCCTTCACAGAGGTTCATGCCCAAGATGGGTTTAGACTAGGTTGCTTCTGAGTTCTTTCTTATACCTGACATTCTTCCTCCTTTCCTACACTTAGAAATAAAGCATCCTTGGTCCATTAGGAGAAGAAGCAGAGTGGAGGAGCATGGGGACCGGTGGCCCTGCAGGCTGGGCTGTGACAAAGTGGCTCCAAGTCTGCTCATTTCTCCTCTGTGGGGTCCCATGTGCCTACCACGCCCCTGCCACGCTGGCCCTGACCGCCATCCTCCTTCCTATAACACTTGTACAACTTCCCTTTAAGGCTTCTGTGGCGCGTTGCAACTTACAGCCAGAAACTGGATTCTTGCACCTACGTGTGCGAGTTTCCTCTGGCTGCTGTAACAAAGTGACACCAGCTGGCTTCAAACAAGGGACATTTATTCTCTCACAGTTCTGGAGGCCAGAAGTCCTAAATCAAGGTGTCAGCAGGGCCATGCTTCCTCCGAGACTCCGAGTAAGCTCCTTCCTTGCCTCTTCCCAGCTCCTGGTGGCGGCTGCCTGTCCTTGCAGCTGCATCACACCAGCCTCTGTCCTCGGCATCTTTCCCTGCATCTTCTCCTCCCCTGTTAGAGCTCTCATGTCTCTTGTCCTGGACCATGAGCTCCCGATGTCAGGGCCCATCTCATATTCACTCCTCTACCTCAAGAAGTACCTGGTACCCAGTACGCAGAGAGAGCTCTTTGGATGCATAGTGAATGAAGATGAATTAATTCTATGGCTTCTCTTTATAGCCCATGTCTTGAATTCTCCTGGATATCTTATCCTCACCTCTTCCTCTGAATACCCCTCATATACCAAATATACTGCCCAAAGAGGACCTCCTCCAGGGTTTTCTTGTCTACTTTCCTTCTTTCTCGCTGTATTCCCTCCCTGAGCTGTTCTGTTACTTCCCACCACTGTTGTGTGGCTCGACTCATAAACCTACCTGTCTTGCTTCAACCCTTCCCTTGAGCTCAGAGCTATATTTCTAACAGCCCGCTAGAGTGAAGAGAAGCTTTGTTCAAATTCTAAAGCCAACATGTCTAAAACGACACCACCACCTCACCTGGTCCCCTGGTTCTTGGTTTCTGACGTCCCAGGCACGAATTAGAATCAACACCTACTGGCCAGTAATTCTAGAGACGTGGGCCCCGGCATGAGAGCCATCCCGAACTTTTGTGGGTTCCGTGCTGGAGTGGCGTTTGTCACCCATTGTTTTCCCTTCAATTTTGCCACTGCTTCGCTCAAGATTTTGGTGTCTCTCACCCACTCTTGTGGTAGCATCCTGACAGGTCTCCCTTGCTTCCTGTCTCTTGCTCTGCTATCCATCCTTCAGCAGAATGATCTTGAGAGAAGGATCGGATGGCATGATTCTCTTGCTTGAAAGCCCCCGGGCTTGCATTCAGGGGGTCCTCCTTTTGGGATGGGAACGGAAGTTGGCTGTGAGCCTGGGAAGTGGAGTGACACCGCAATTTGTTCAGCTTGATTTGCTGTGTTCGATGGACCCTGCTCAGCTTTGCTGGAGTTACCCTGTTTCATCCCGGTCCTCAGGCTCTGGGCCCCCAAGTTTTTCAGGAGGTGCCAGAGCTCCGCCAGTAACACCTACGAAAGGTCATCGGTTTGACCTCGTGATTATTGTGTAAGCTCGTTAAGGGCAAAGATCAAATCTTTTGTCGAGCTACACTTACTTCTCAGCTGCATTTAATGTAAAACTGGGCAGCAGAAGCCTCTGAGGAAATCCTTCTGAAAGAGCCGGTGTGAGAAAGATAAATAAATAGCAGAGGCCCCTGGGCTGAAGCAGCAGGGCAGGGCAGCTCTCCGAGGCTGCAGACGCCGAGGTGAGCTTGGCTGCAGAAGTGCCAGGCCCGTGATTGATGGATGCAGTTTGCATCTGGGCTTCTAACCAGACCCCCTCACCTTGCGGGATATAGAACTGAAGGTTCCCACTGCTCTCTGAAGCCAGTGCTTTCCCGGGACGAGGCAGCATTGTGTTCTACTTACTGAATGGGAGGCTTTCTCTTCCCTTCCCGGTCACCACGGCATCCGATCACCAGCCTGGGCCAGGCTACACCGGGCTCCCTCCTCCCTGCCCGTCGTTCATGATTTTCATGTGCTTTTTGGGGCTGTTTTCAAGTGCCCCAACCCCCAGCCTCTGCTCAGTGGAGCTATAAAAGCAGAAAGCCTTTCATCTCTTCGCCAGCAGCAGCCCTCCCTGCTCCCTTGATCGTTTGGAGAACTTGCCTCTGAACTCGGTCCAAACTGTCTGTCTCCTTGGGATTCCACGTCTCCTCGACCGAGAACAGCCTCCCAGGTGTGCTGGATGATTAGCACGGAGGAAGGAGTTATGTACACTGTGATTAGCGCAGTAATAACAGCGATATTAATAAGAGCAAGAGCCTGACGACGACAGAGCACCTGGGCTACGGTGATTGCGAGGAAGATGCACTTTTAGCCCCCGGGGAGCCCGTATTGTCCTCTTTTTATGGTAACACTTCCGGTTCTTTCTCTCATTCCAACAGTAATCTGTGTCCATTGTGCAAAGCGTGAAAAATTCAGAAAGATAGAAATAATTCAGGATACGTCACCCATACTCCTGACATGCAGAGGTAACCACTGTTAATATGCTGGTGGTTTTTTGGTCCAGATTTAGTTGATACACAAGCTCTCAGATTCACACATGTAAATACATTGGCAGAGGTGGGTTTCATGCTGTATATAAAATTGTGTGGCACCAAAGGGGAAATGCGGGGGGGGGGGAGTGATAAATGAGGAGACTGGGATGAACATACACACACTACTGTATATAAAATAGATAACTAACAAGGACCAACTGTATAGCACAGGGAACTCTACTCAGTATTCTGTAATTACCTATATGGGAAAAGAATCTGTAAAAGAATGAATATATATATATATATACATACATACATATAACTGAATCACTTTGCTGTACACCTGAAACTAACACAACATTGTAAATCAACTATATTCCAATAAGCATTCATTGAACAGCTAAAAAAAATTTTTTTAATAAATAAAATGAGGGCCTCCCTGGTGGCGCAGTGGTTGAGAGTCCGCCTGCCGATGCAGGGGATACGGGTTCGTGCCCCGGTCTGGGAGGATCCCATATGCCGCGGAGCGGCTGGGCCCGTGAGCCATGGCTGCTGAGCCTGCGCGTCCGGAGCCTGTGCTCCGCAACGGGAGAGGCCACAACAGTGAGAGGCCCGCGTACCACAAAAAAAAAAAAAAAATAAAAATAAAATGATGTGTTCTCTTTTTCCTTCAATATGATATCACACAGATGTTTCTAGGTCATGAGATAGTCTTCTACAGCATAATTTTAATGGTTCTATAGAAATATATGTTCGATGATGTATTTGGCCATTTCCTTACGGTTGAGTCCACGTGTGGTTTCTGAGCTGTGTCGTTATGAAAATACTATAGGAAAGGAACAGGGGACAGAACACATAAAGTGACCTGCAGAAATAGCCTGCCATCCGGAGAACTGCTGATGGGAAACTCACGTCCCACTTTCTGCATTCCTACTCACCGGAAAATGGAGTAGTTCGGCACTGAGCCCATCAGATGAGGCAAGGGGAACAGCTCTTTGAGTGGGGAAGGGGGTTTGGACCAACCTTCCATGTCTTTATATCTTAATCTCTTAGCCACATAACTAGAGATGGCCTAGAGATGGGAAGAGGGAAGGGACACAACCAGGAGAGTTAGCAGTCTTGCCCACGTAGCCCCAGGAAGGCAGGAAAGAGAAACTCACTCACATCTCAGGGTGCAAGTGGGAGTTACTATTCCAGTGAAAATGAACCCATGACCCACCCTCTGAGAGATAAACCAACATGGTGAGCAAATTATCTTCATGGGCGCAAAATGTTCTTTGGAGGAAGCAAATGTAGCAGGTCAAAACTCTTGCAGTATAAAAAAAATTACCTGCTTCTGTTTTACTTTTCTTTTTTTAACTGGATAAGAAAAATCCAATCCCTCCTAAGCTGGGATGGGGATTAACTTGAAAGTGGGCGTGACAATGCCCTAAAACTGATTATAGTGATGGTTGCACCTCTCAGTAATGTTCCTAAAAAAATCATTAAATTGTACACTTGAAATGGGTAAATTTTATGATAGGTAAGATATGTTCCCAATAAAACTACTTAAAAAAGTAAAATTTAAACCCCTTACCTAAAAAAGAATAAAGTCTCGTGTAATACCAAGACAAGAGACTTTTTAAAGGGTTGAATAGGACTAGGTTGGGAAACCAGGGAGGCCCTGTGGGAAGCAAGATGGCGAGATGCACGGTGGACATGGTCCCATGTGGCACCAGAGGCAGGAGGCTGCACCACAGCCAACTGAATGCAACAGAGAGGCTCTCAGCCTTGCTTTCATCTGCTCTGTTGTCCCTGGCAACCTCTGCTAACTCTGTCCAGTGAGTCATTGTACCTTCAGGTACAAAGAACGGCTGTCTGGAACGAGAACAGGCTTTGACCTTTGCTGGCTGTGTGACTTTGGGTAAATCACTTCACCTTCCTGAGACTTGGATGCCACGTGCGGAGAATGAAGGATAATGTCTGGCTCTCGAAGGCCTGTTGAGTTGTAACATTTGTCTAATGCCATGATTCATGCTTTATAAATGGTTATAAACAAATCCTAGAGCCAATTTTCTAGTTTTCTCCTGTGCCCAAGGACAAACATAAATCATATTTAACTGGTGAGAATTCTAGCTAACTCAGAGGTATATCATGAGATTAAATGAAATAATAGACCTGAAAGGAATGTGATGAAGAAAAAAATACCCAAAACCCTATGGGGATGTAAAATATTAACACAGGCATCATCCTGCTTTCCTCCTCAAATCAACCTTCTGTACTAGTCCAACAACATTGGAGAAACGGTTGTCATTTGCTGGACTTGGGCTGAGTTTCTAATCTGTTGGTTTCACCTAATCTTTAAAAGGAAAATTCTATCAAAGTACAGTGGCATTTATAATATCCTCATTGCAAAATAGGAGGAAACAACAAATGGAGGCATCTTAGTAGGGTACCTAAAAAAAGGCAAGGGATTCTGGAAAGCAAATGGGTGGTGAAGACAAGTGCTCTTGCCATGGTCAGTTTCTTGCCATGGTCAGTTTCTGCTCTTCCGTGAGCCTGCAGAACAGGTTGCAAGAGAACAGACCCCAGACATCTCAAGTGTTATTCTTCATGTGGTCCTCCTAGAGTGGACAAGGGCCAGCCGGGCACGTGATTCTTGGGGTTGGTTCTCATGCTGACAATGCAGCCGTCACATCCCCTGGGAGGGAGCACTGATGGACGTCTGTAAAGACCGGGTCTGGGTCTCACAGTCCAACATGAGATGCACTGAGACATCCATCAGAGCTCTGTAGGTTCAGGTAAATATATTAGATTTTAATGCCACTCTGAAATATCAATTGGATCCTCCAAAGTATGCTCTTGACGATCAGCCAGTTGCCAAGTGTTTGCTTTGTGCTACCTGGACAGAGCCTGAGAAGTCCACTCCCCATGCATGCCCCCCGCCCGCCTCCCACCTTAGTGAGCACTGGCTTGTATTTGCACAATAAACTCAACATCTCGCTGTAACAGCCTTTCTGGCTGCTTCCCCCTAGGCCTTCCTTGGAGGAGAGCTGGCTGGGCAGCCCAGAACACACGTGAAAGGTTAAGTTCGCAATATGGAACTTTAGTTCCAGGTGGGGTGGGTTACTTTGGAGGACAGGTGAGTCTGAAAGGCGAAAATGATATCAATGCATCCTCTCTCCCCACTCCTCTGCCACTTCCCCTAGGGGTTTGTGAGTGGAGATGTTTTTCAGATTCAAAATGATTCCATGCCAGAGTCAGCTGCTGCAACACATTGGTTCACTGTGGCTCATTCCTTTATTCACACTCTTACCCACACCTTCCTTCCTCCCTTCCCTCTTTCCTTTCCTCCTTCCTTCCTTTCTTCCTTCTTTCCTTCCTTCCTTCCTTCCTCCTTTCCCTCCTTCCTTCCCTCCTTCCCTCCTTCCCTTCCTTCCTCCTTTCCCTCCTTCCTTCCCTCCTTCCCTCCTTCCCTTCCTTCCTCCCTTCCCTCTTTCCTTTCCTCCTTCCTTCCTTCCTTCTTTCCTTCCTTCCTTCCTCCATTTCCCTCCATATTCTCTGACACTTAGTATCACAAACACTTGTTGATTGCCCTCTACATGTCCAGATCTATTTTTGGCTCCAATGATGCAAAGATGAATGAGACACAGTCTCTTCTTCCAAGATACTCACTAAGGGGAGACAGAAATAAAACCCAGAATTGTAGCCTAGAGGGATAAGGGGTTTCGTGGAGGCCTGTAGTGAGTGGATCAAAGCCTGGAGTGATTAGTCCTACTCTGAGACCCTCGTAAGTGTCCATATCAGGCGAAAACTTTAATTTTCTTGACCAATGAATGACATGATTGTTTTAGTATGCTTACACACATAGCTTATCTTTCTCATAGATAAAACATTTGACTTTATTTTTTTTCTTTTTAAAATTTATTTATTTTACAGTGGGTCCTTGTTGGTTATCTGTCTTAAATATAGCAGTGTGTACATGTCAACCCCAAACTCTCAGTCTATCACTCCCCCCAACCCTTCCCCCTTGGTAACCATAAGTTCATTCTCTAAGTCTGTGGGTTTGTTTCTGTTTTGTAAATAAGTTCATTTGTATCATTTTTTTAAAGATTCTTCATATAAGTGAAGTCATTTGGTATTTGTCTTTTCTTTCTGACTTACTTCACTTAGTGTGATAATCTCCAGGTCCATCCATGTTGCTGCAAATGGCATTATTTCATTCTTTTTTATGGCTTTTTTATGTACCATATCTTCTTTATCCATTAATCTGCTGGTGGACATTTAAGTTGTTTCCATGTCTTGGCTATTGTGAATAGTGCTGCAATGAACACTGGGGTGCATGGAGCCTTTTGAACCAAAAGCATTTGACTTTAGAAGGAGAATGCACTTTTGATGAGTTCTAATCACGTACTCACACACAGAGTTTACAAAGGGAGTTGATTTTCCAGGGCGCCTCTCAAGGTGTTCTACCTCTCTTCCTCAGAAGTTCAGGAGTCTGTCCAGGTAATTTTGATCACCTGGTGTGAAGGGTTGAGGGCCAGTGGGTTCTGCAGGTAGAATCTGTGTTCTTAAGAGACTGGGACCAAAAGTGCATCTTGCCGGCAACCCTGGAGTTTCATGCCACACTCAGCCTGGCTTTCTACTCTGAAGGCAGCAATCTCACAGTCCTGGTGGAAAAGATCCAAATTCTATGTCTTTGTGACTTTCATGTTTGTCAATCATTTAGGAGATATCTTCTGAAAAGCTCAGCAAAGGGATCCAGCTATGAGAGTTTACTTTTCATCAAGAAACCATTAGCATTGTCCATAAAAAAATGACAATGGATTCATTCTTAGGATCAGTTCCATTTATCCCATTCAGTCCATTAATAAACATTCTTTGGGTACTTGATACGTGCTGGTGCTGAGCTAAGCTGTGGGACACACACGAGCACCTCCTGGCTGATGCAGAAAGAGGGATGCTGCTCCCTTGCCTTCATCTAGGGCTTTGCTTCCTCTATCCCATCCCCTTTCTCCCTGCCTTTCCTATTGCCATCTTTTTCCTCAGCACTCCAGGCATACTAGGGGCTCCCCAAAGGCTTCTTCATCGATTGAGTCTCTGCTCTAATCAGATCAATCACTAATCACTCGCCTTCAGGAGGTTCCAAGCAGGGGCCCTAAATAATGTAAGGACTTAGGTTGCTCTAAAAGCAGATTAGGAAATGAAAATCGGG